>NC_090937.1:798599023-798903785 GCF_040938575.1 Ambystoma mexicanum | reverse complement strand
TCCGAAGGGAGTCCGGGTCCAGGTGTACTGCTGGCCCCCAAAGGTAAAAGCCAGTTTGTATTGGTCCTCCCTACAGACAGGCACGGTCCAGTATCCATTGGTCAGGTCTATTGCAGTGAATACTTGTGACCCTTGAATCTGGGCCAGCCCTTGGTCAATGTAGGGCAGAGGCCATCGGGAAGTATGGACCCGTTTGTTGAGCTCCCTAAGGTCGGCGCAGAGTCTCCACTGGCCGTTTGGCTTCAATATTCCCAGCACCGGATTATTGAAGGTGCTGTGTACTGGACGTATTATTCCCCGGGACTCAAGGTTCTTAATTATTTCAGTAAGGGACTCAATGGAGGCGAGAGGTAAACGATATTGCTTCACAAACACTGGAGTCATTCCAGGGTCCGTGGGAATTGTTGTTGTGTGGATGTCGGTGCGGCCACAGTCATATGAGTCTACCGCAAAGAGATCTTGGAAATTCAAGAAAACTTGTTTCAACTTTTGCTTTTGTTCCAGAGTCACACAGGCATCAGCTAGGTTGACTCTCTCTTCCACCATCTGCCTGAAGCCTGGAAAGACTTCTGGTTTGGCTA
The DNA here is from genome assembly GCF_040938575.1 of Ambystoma mexicanum. Taxonomy (NCBI): domain Eukaryota; kingdom Metazoa; phylum Chordata; class Amphibia; order Caudata; family Ambystomatidae; genus Ambystoma; species Ambystoma mexicanum. The sequence continues at coordinate 798,903,204 of NC_090937.1, read as the reverse complement.
TCACAGCAGCCTCCTCCAGCTGGGTGGAGAAGTCCCTGGTCAGAGTGCTGATTTGGACTGGAGGCCTCAGGTGGGAAAGGCAACCCTCATGGACCTGGAAAATCACCTCTTCCATCCTGAAGTCACAAGTCACATCTTCCTTACCATAGGGGCAGGAAGTGTACACCAGGAAGTTCCCCCCATGCCAGGTAAAAATCCTGTCTGGTGTTGTATTGTCATCACTGTCACTGTCAAAACAGTCCTTGGGGACTGGTCCTAACAGTTCATTTCCTAAATCGATGGAAAAATGTCGGTCATCAACCGCCATTCCAATAATGGTGCCTGCGGCTAGAGTAATACTCTTTAAGTCGCTGTTATCCACCTCTATTAGAATAGTGTCATGTTCTATGTTGACTAATGGAGTTGGGTTTACCCCCAACCCTTGCTGTTGGAGAGAAGCGTTTAGATGTATGTAAGCATCAGGGTTTTTCCAATGTTGTCCTTTTTTAACTTTCACTTCCAGGGAGAATGGTTGGGTCCTTTCTGGATGGTGACTTCCTCTTTGATCTGAATTTCAACTGCATAAGGTAGCAATTGCGCTGACCTAAATGCTTTTTCTGGATCATCAAAGCCCATGGGATTATCCGCTAATCTGGACCAAGCTTTGAAGTTTATTAGGTCCAAACTAATGGCAAAGCGATTGAGAATGTCACTGCCTAAGTAAAAGGCGGCAGTGACGTCTCGCACGACCCAACAATTATGGACTATGCTCTTGTTGCCAATGGAGATTTTGAGCATACACCTGCTTGGCAGGAGATGTTTGGAATTAGGTGCTTCCAGGTCCATTTCCCATTTGTCTATCAGTTTGAATGTGGGAATGGCTGGTTCTTTTGGGAGTTGGCGGAACATGGCTTCGCTGATGAAGCTCTTACCGTTGTTCATACACACTTGAGCGATAACAGAGTCCTTCCCATCATTTAACTGGACAGGGATGAACAACTGCTCTCCAATTTGCTGAATATCAGCCAGGCTCTGAGCTGATTTCACATCTTTCTGGACTATAGGAGTGGGAGTTTCTGATTGTGGATTAGTAAAGAATTTCAGGGTGTTTCCTTCCAGTGTGGAATACCACCTTAAACTGTAAGGAAGGTTGATTTTCAGAAATAGAGAGGACCCCCCATCACCAGTCTGTTGTCCTACTGCTATTACTGTCACGTCTGGAATTTGTTGTTCTGGAAGTGAAATTCTACTTGGTCAGATATTTGTTCAACCATGTGGCAGGTGCCATTTAAACTAACATGGTTGACACTCTGTTTTAATTTTATTGGTCCGCTAGTCTGGGTCCAGAGGACCTTGTTTACGCAATCTATTAGGGGTGACAACCTTCTCAGGAGGTCATTCCCTAGTAAACAAGGGGTGCCCTCTGGAGTCACTACTATGACCGGGTGTTTCACCTTGTGTCGCCCAATTTTAATGTCCAAGTCTGCAGTCCCCTCAACGGGAATTTCCTTCCCGTCAAAGTTCTGCAGTTGTCCAGGAAGAGAGGTGAGAGGAATTCGGTAATTCTCCCCCCTTCCTGCATTTAGTTCCTCAAAGGCCCTTTTGGACAGAAGGGTAGCTTGGGATCCAGTGTCCACCAGTGCCAAAATTGTACCCTGCCCCTGTACTTGTACCGGGTCATAGTATCTTCCCTCCTTCTCCTCAAGGGGGCACAGATAATACACATTTTTGGACAACTGGTGGGCTAACTTTCTGGTTTTGGACATTGCTAGCGAAGAGATTTGGGCAGAATTCTGTGGAGAGCCTTGGGAATCTGAAAGAAAAAGTTGGCAACTGGAGATCAGAGCCATTGTGGGTTCCCCTGGTTCCGGTTCTGGGCCGCCCCCCCCCTTTTTGGAGGCAGTCACCAGGATGGGTTTGAACCAGGGGATTTCAGTATTGGCGGATCTGGGATGAGATGATGGGCGGCGGTAGCTCAGTCTCCACATCTCCCCAGTCTGAATTGGCATCCCTTGGGACCCATTTTTCCTTGGGAGGAGTTCCCCCATCTCTAAAGGAGAAGATCCTTTCCCCAGGATCCTCTGAAGATCCCTCTCCCTCAAATTGGAAGACCTGTACCTCCTCCACAAAGTGGGTCTGTTTGGGTCCTTTGTTTCTCCTAGCCCCCCTCTGCTCCTTGGGAGGCAGGCTTTCAGGGGCAGGAGATTTTGTTTCCGGTTCCTGGTTTTCCAGGGGCTGTTTACAAGTTGGGAAGGAAGCTTCCTCCAAGGCTTTACACCCTCCTTCCCCTTGTGCCTCCTCCCTGGGAGCCGGTGGGTTATCGGGGTGCTGCCCCCGTCATTGTTCTGGAGCACCAGGTCCAGAGTTTGGGGCATTCTGCGGTGGCATGCTCATCTGAGGGTTCTGTTGAGCCCTCAGTATGTGACCCAGATCCCGTGCCATATTTTGGACCTGGCGCTCTAACTGGGAAACCCGCTCAGGCTGATACGGGGCTCTATTTTCTCCCCTGGGCTGATCCCGGGAAGGGTAGCTATCCCTTCTCTGGTAATGCCCCGGATTGGGAAGATTCGGGTACCCCTCCACCCGTGGCCTCCCCTCTCCCGGATTAGGTTGTCTGGGCTCAGGGAATTGGGGAAAGAAGGATGGATGGTTTTGGGGTTGGAAATTGGGTGGATACCTGGGGATAAAGTTCTGCCCAGGATTTGGAGAATTTCTGCCCTCCTGTGGGAAGTTGGGAGGGAAGTTCCCTGGGTTAGGTGCTTGGATGGATCCCCCCCTTGGGCTGGAGGAGTCCACACATAACCCAGGATTGGTCGGTTTCCCTTATAGCGGGGACTTACATAGTCAGGGGAGCGGGGGACCCCATTTGTGGGACTACCTCATCGACTCCCTGTCTGTGGCTGGCCCGGGGGCCTTCTGGGCTGTGAATAATTTGGTGCAGGCAGGTTTTTAGGCCCCCCCATCTCCAAATCTAAAACGGGGGCAACCTTTACCTCTGCCACCTTGGCAGCAGCAGGGGTGCTGTTGGTTTTGTGGTTTTCCGGCGCATTATTTTTATTTTCGATGGGCTTCTGCACCTCATAGATCCGGGTAGCCTGTTCAATGACCCAGTCTAAAGATCTTTTCTCATGAAAATCTCTCATGAGCTGGGTCATTATGTATTTGGGTAAGGCATGGAAAAACGTATTGATAAATTCTCTGCTATCCGTGCGCACCCTTCTGGTGGTCTGCGCAAAAGCACGCTTTAATTCTTGCACAAACTCTTGTGGGGCCTGATCCTCCCCACATTGCAAATTGTAGGCTGCCTTGCGAGCCTCTTGAGGATTTCTGTGAACAGAAAAATGTTTCAAGATGGCCGCCTTATAGGTGGACCATCTTAAATGATTTTGGTCCTCCAGCCCCGCAAATAAACTGGAGTACTCTGGTGAGAAGGTCCACTTTACATATTGAATACAGCTTTGGTGTCCTTCAAATGAAAAGTCTCCATCATTTGCTCAAACAGCTCTAAGTGCTCCCAAACAGAATACTTGGCGTTCTTATGATAAGGCGTGATAACACTCCTTATTGCCTTTATTTGCTTCAATGGGTCCTTAAGCAAGGCCCTTTTTGCCTTATTGGCCTTTTTTGGTTCGGGTAACCCTGGTCCATTCATCCTCTGACTCAGAGGCACTGCTCCCAGAGGTTCCTGTCTGATCTTCCAGGTTTTCCCGGATTCTGCGAGCCTGGGAATGGCTGGCAGAATGTGGGGACCTGGTCTCCTGTGTCCTGCACCATTCAGAGGAGTCTTCAGATTCCTCCTTGCTGCCAGGATTTGATGGCTACCCCCCCACTGACCTAACTGGGCAGAAGTTTTCAGGATGCCCTTAATGGGCCTACTCTCCTGGGGTTCCCCACTAAATTGCACTGTGCTTGGGTGCCCATACCCGGATGCCCGCCCCTCCATTCCTGGGAAGTACTGGCCTATGAGCCCCATACTTCTGGTTGGATAGTAATCTGCCATCCCTGTGGCCCGGTGCTCATGTGCGCCAGGGGACATGGGGTTGGCAGAGTCCAGGGACTGAGAGATATGAAGGCCTCTGGTACTAGGGCTCCTGAGGTCATGCTCAGGAGTCTCCCTCTCCCAGCGAACCTGGTCTCTATCCGCCCCTGCTCCCTGTTGCAATGCAAGAGCCTGCGCTTTCAGTTCCTCAGTTAAGGCCTTACTAGACTCTATCAGTCTCTCCTGCATCGCTACCTGTTGCTGGAGCCTATCATTGTGCTGACAGAGAGCCTCATTTTCTCTCTGTGCCTCCTGATTGGTCCTGGAGTACTGGGCCAGTCTCTGCTGCAGGAGGGTTACCTCCTGAGCTGTGTCCCTATTGGCCTGCTCCTTTCTTGCCAGAGCATCCTCCACCCTCCTGGTGTGCTCTAACAAGTTCTGGTGTTCTTTTTGGAGGTCACCCAGTCCCTGGAGGGCCAGGTGATTTTCTTCCATTTTCCTTTTTAAGTGGCAGACTTCCTGGCCTAAGGTATCCCTTTCCTGACTAAGAGTCTGCATCTGTGCCGCCAGGTCGTCCCTTTGCCTTTGGAAGGCACCAGCTTTCTGGTGTTCTTCAACAAACTCTGCCTAGGTATCCAGGTCTTTCAAAATCAATTTATTGCTTTCCTCTTTCTCTCTGTCTAGTTGGATTTGCAGGGTGGCTACCTGCTCTGTGCATGCCGTGTTGAAATTGATCTGTTGCTCCAGCTTTTTCTGGCTCTGCAGTAAGGAGTCCAGACTGTCTTGGTGCTCCTTCTGCAAAGCCAGAATTCTGGTATCCTGGTCCGTCTTTTCCTGTTGCAGGATATCCATATCCTTCTTTATTTTAATGATGTGTTGTCTACTCTCATTTTCGGACTCCTGGCTTCTGTGCAGCCTCTGCTCAGAAGAGTCTAGATCAGATTGGGCCTTCTGTAATGCCAGCAGTTGCCTACTCGCCAGATCTTGGCCTTCAGCACATTTGTCCTGCATGGCTCCCATATGTAAATATAAATATGCTGCTACCCTGGCAATCTTGTTCTGCTCATCCTTGGCCCTAGGGGCCATATATAGTTCACTCAGGGCCACATGTAAGGTACCCTTGTCTCTCCATGTATCTGACCCTGTTTCAGTGATCTGGGGTGAAATTGCCTGCAACCAGACCGTCTGGTCCTGTTGAGTCCACTCACCTCTCACAAATAGCTTATGTAAGAAGTGCTCTCTGGCTATTTTCATGTCTACCAAGGTCGTCATTCTGGAATTTGAGTTCCTTCCTGACTTACAGAAGTTTGTATTTTATTTTTGCAAAACAGACCTTTCCCTTAGAGCGTCCTTTTGAGGAGTGCTTTACAGCGTAACACAGCGTGGTGATCCGACCGGATGTATGTATCTTGTCAGTTAGCACACTGTATTAATCTGCACAAGTGATAGTTCTAATCCGGAATCCCCGGCTACGAGCCCCCAATTTGTAAAAAGATTCAATTCAACACTACAGCTAAGTCAATGCCTAGTCTGGGATAATGAATGGAAACCCTTATTGATATATCTTTATGTCCAGTTCATGAGTTCTGGTGACTACCCCAATATAACACCCCTCTCTTAGAATCCCCCTGACCCCACTGAGCCAAGAAGTAGTTCTGTTTTGCAAGTTTAAAAGGTTTATTTGAGAAATAAGACAAAATATAGATACCACGCTTTTATGATAAATTAATAATCGATATCGCCCTTATAAATATAATGTTACTCAACAATGGGTAATCTGACACTAGCACACTTCTTTATAATCAATGAGGAGTTAGTATAGGATGGATCAAGTAGCAAAAATACTTTTATGATTTCAAGGGAAAAGCAATGAGGAATAAAATGCAGTACAGAGATACTTGAGATGATTTTAGCAAAAGAAAATATAATCACTTTTTCTCTGGCAATTCACCCCCCTCCCCTATGCAATGTAAGACATGGAAGTAGATGGAAAGAGGAGCACACAGTTTTCAGGAATGCAATCAAATACAATACGAAATTCAGTTCCCCCCCAGCAAGCTTAGAGAAAACCGGTATGAGTTTTAAAACACAGGCCCAAGTGCTTTGAATGTGGTGGCAATGAAGTGAGAAATATGCTGAAAATGCTTTTAATTCCCTTTAGGAGGTTCAGGGTGAGTGAGAGATACTTGGGATGAGTTCAGGCTCACTTTAGCAATGATTCAGAGATGGTGATTAAGAGGCAAACGAAATTTCGTTCCTATCCCAAACGGTTCCAGAGATACGGACGATTAAATAAAGGTAGTTTATCGGATTTAAAGTAAACTCAAAATGACAAGTGACAGCTATTCAGCTGCAGAATTGACAAGTGACAGTGGCGCAGCTTTACAAAATGACAAGTGACAACTTCTAGGAGGCAGTTCTGGTTAGATTAAAATAGTTTGGATTAGATTATTTTAAACTAAGAGTTTATTTCTGTCACAATCTGACCTAAGTACTCACAATATATTTTGGAAGGACTGGACCTCGTCACGGATCTGATCAATCAGGCTAGCGGCACTTCACAGCAATCTGGTCTCTAGGTCTGCGGTTCTGCACGGTCTGGTCTGGTCTGGCACTGGTCTGGTCTGTCCGGATACAGCAGTCTCTGCACGGCTCCTGGATCTCTGCACTGGTCCTGGCAAAAGTTCTTGGCAAGGGATTCAAGCAGCCTGCCAGGCTGTGAGTAGCTTGCAATGATTTGAGGCCTGCTGCAGAGAACTCAGCTTGTGGTTTTAGGCCTCTGATTTAGGTTCTAAAGTATAAGTTCTAGGTTCTGGAGTATGTAGCTGGAGTCAGTCTGGAACTGGTATCTTCTGGATGTTGTGTGGTCCGGCAAAAAGCTCCGCAGCAACTGGATTTGAATGTCCTCTCTAGCTTCCAGTGGCTCTTTTTATGTGTTTTGGAAAGTGGGTGTGTGCGTTGGTCATAACTAAACCTGCCCCTCTCACTTGTCATTGGCCAATTCCTCCTCTCTCCCTTGATTGGGGGAAGGAAATGTGAGTCAGAGTGATGCTGTAGGTTTTATGGTCAGAGGAACCTCCCCTTGTCAGTTTGCCCACAAATCTATATTTGATTCAAATACATCCTTCCCAGATATACAATTTGTTGAAATTACATGTGCACATTATATATTCCTTATGGTCCATGCTTGTCCGCCTCTGATCCTCCTGGGGGCTTGCATTCAAAAATGACAACATTTTGCGCTTTTTAACTGGTTTTGCAATATCGGACATTTACCCAAATTTACACACATGTGCGCAAGGAGTATGGACATTAATTGATGAAGTGATATATTTTTAACATGCAGACATTTGGAGTGAGACCCTATTTTCCGCTAGCAACCCCCCAGAATATACCACAGGGTCCTAACGCATCTCAAAATGTTCACAGAAAAATCACAAAAATAATGATATTAATTATATAATTCTGACAAGTCCGCACTTTGAGTTATCTATCTTTTTAAAATTATGCCCTGGTCAAAAAGGGGTGTGGCTTCCCACATCACATGGTGAAATAACTGGTTTATCCACTTCCCCCAAGCTCAGCTGCTAGCAGAGGCACTGCCCCTCCCAGTTTCCCCTAAGAGGAAGCCACTTTACGGCCCCCCAATATAACATTTGCCTGAGTCCAGGACAGGCCTTTGTTCAACTCCTGTAGTCCCCAGCTGCTCCACCCCTAATCTAATCAACAGGGCCATGTGACCTCAGGATGCAGCCAGGCCTGGCAGCCAGGCCTGGGAACACAGCTGTTGATCCAGTATCAACTCCTGTCGGGGGTAGTTGTCAGGCAGAATTCAATTTCCTTAAGCCAGGTTTCAGCTAAATGTCACTTTTTATTCCCAGTTTTCTACATTCAAATCAAACTGACAATTTTTACATATACATTAAATAATTACTTCCTTCAAGTCATTTCAGAATATAGTTTTACATTGTATCCACCTCTTAGCAAGTCTTTCCTTGGTCTGGTTTTGTTTCATTTGTGCAGTTTTACACAAAAGTCTGGTGGTTTTAAAACGCCGGCTTTCTGATAGTGGTGAGTACTTGTAATGCAACCATTTTTGGGATTAAGAAAATGAATTCCCCACAAGAAGGTTGTATCTTTGGAGTGGTCTCGTGCCAACTGCGCAGTTCTCCTATTCTGGCGTGAATGTGGGCGGCGATAGCTCATCCCCACATCCACCCAGTCTATTGATTTAGTTTGTTCTGGGATAGAATAATGGGCGGCGACAGCTCATCCCCACATCTACCCAGTCTATTGATTCAACATGGGTCAAAACCCATGACAAATCCCCCCGCCCGACTGCGCTATGAATCAAGTCGAGGGGAAGTCGGGTGCAAAGGAGGTTTTGAGCCCTTGCGCTGGTATGTCCCCATTATATTCTTCCAATCCTGTAGGTGGCACAGTTCAGCATCTTTTCCTCCCTCCAGTCGATCAATCATTTCTCCTTGCTGGTCCTGATGGGAGGATTGGGCGGTTCCCTGGGCCCCTCGGGTCTCAGCTCCCGGTCCCCGGTCGTCCTTCTTGGTCAGTCTCCAGGTTTTCTTTCTCCTAGGACGACAAAGGAAAAGCGGCAATACCTATTCGTAGACATTTTTCCACCACTATTAATGGTGTGGCAGACATATACATTTTATACTTTAACATACCTTTTTACATTTTACTTTTGAGATACAAGTTATCATTCAAAGACAGTGGCTTACAAGAGTATAATATTGTAGAGACTATATGTGGGATATTTTAGGGTTGGAACTGAATTAATCTGGAGCGGTCCCCTCTGGTATTGCAGAGGACTCCTCCAGTTGCTGCAAAGTGTGCCTGGGATGGCAACACTTTAGCTGGTTAATATGGACCCACTTGTCTTCCCCTTCCGCCAGACTGCCTTTGGGGATGCAGATCTTATAGGCAACAGGGGAGATCTTGTCTATAATTTCAAACGGTCCCTTCCATGTAGGCAAGAATTTTCGCTGTTTGGCCTGGTTCCTTTGGAAATTGTATAGATAGACCCGATCACCCACCTTATATTCCTTTCGGGTAGTTTTTAAATCATAGTGGGTCTTAATGCTCTCGGCTGATCTTTCTAGACTCCGCTGAGCATAGGCAAAAGCATGCTGAAGGTGTTTCCTTAAATTCTCCACATACTCATGAGTTGTGGAGGCATTTATCAACGTTTGCTCTTGGGTTCTGTAGAGCAAATGCTGGGGAAGCACCATCTTGCGTCCAGTCATCAACTCAAATGGTGACATTTTGGTTGCAGATGAAGGGGTAGATCTGATGGCCATTAGGACCAGAGGTAATCGGATATCCCAACTTGGCCCAGAATCTGCCACAAACTTTTTTAAGATGCTCACAATGGTTCGGTTATATCTCTCCACTGCTCCAGAAGAAGCTGGCCGGTAAGCAATATGTAGCTTTCTTTTGACCCCCAGTATCTCCCACAACTTTGTCATTACTTCACTGGTGAAGTGGCTACCTCTGTCTGACTCAATCCTTTGAGGTAGACCGAAACGGGAAAAGATGTGGTTAATCATCAGGGCAGCTGCAGTTTCTGCCTTGCAATTTGGGGCTGGGAGACATTCCACCCACTTGGTAAAGAAGCATGTAACGGTCAACATATACTCGTTTCCTCTAGACGAGCGAATAACAGGGCCTACAAAGTCGATTTGCAAATCTGAACATGGCAGTGTCATCCCCCCCTTTTGGAGAGGCGCACGGTGTGTGAGGGATGATGGCTGAAATTGTGCACACACAAGACACCCCTTCAAGTATTGGTCGAGGTCCTGCCCCATGTGTGGCCAGTATGCAACCTCCCTTAAGATTTCCAGTGTTGTGTGAAACCCCCTATGACCGGCGGTGGCCGCATCATGGGCGTGACTTAACATCAGGCTTCAGAATGAGGTAGGAACCACCCACTGATCATGGCCAGCTTGGGATTTCCTTACCAACAAACCGTCTTGGATTCGGAACATTTTTGGACATTTCATCAACACTCTTAGGTCCTCTTTCCCAATGTAATCGGTATCCGTCAGGGGAAAGTTCTCAGGGTCCTCAAGGTGTTGGTAAAACTTACCAATAATTGGATCCCCCTTCTGAGCTGTAATTAAATCAGCATCAGGGGTCTCCTTACTCCATTGTGCAGTTGAAAGATCATTGTGAGCACTTGTCTGGGACCTAGTGATAGCGGTGACCTGGATTTCCCCCAACAGGGACTCTATTTCGATTAGATCCCCTTGGATGGCCCCGGTTTTGGCCAGCTGATCAGCTAAGTCATTTCCAGTTTTGTCTGGTCCCTCTACTTTGGAATGACCCTTGATCTTCTTCCAGTAGATGGTCATCCCATTCGAGGTGACCAGATCATCAATGTTTTGGATTAACTTCCCATGTTTCAGGGGTTTGTTATTAGCGCATAACATGCCTCTGGTTTTCCAGTTGACCAGGTGCTCCACGAACCCGTTCCGTACATAATCCGAATCTGTGATTATGACCAGTTCGTGCAGTTGATGCTGGACAGCAGTGAGGATGGCCTGATGCACAGCCATCAATTCTGCCAACTGACTACTTTGGGGACCAATTTTGTATCCAGTGGAGGGTTCTGGGAACTCCTTCACCCATGCATTCCCTACGCCAGCCACCAGTTCTTTCTCCCCGTCGTTGTCAACATGGTAAGAGCATCCATCCACATAGACAGTGGGCATTCCCTCACACTTGTCTTCTTCAAAGACTTTGTGTGGGGAATTAAGGTATGCCTCCATGTTGTCCTTGATTTTTAGACTTTCGTCCTCGAGATAGCTTTCTCCGGCACAATCATGCAAGTCAGCCAGACCTTGCGCGAGGGGACTCTTCTTGTTTTGGCCATATCTGACCTCCACAGGAAAGCCTTGCATTGACAGAATCCAGGAAGTAATTCGGGAATTACTCACATTTCCAGCCCGGATTCTGTCACTTTGGAGATATTGCAGAGGCTGGTGTGGAGTCTCCACTATGATGTGTTCCCCCTGGATAAACGGGCGGTAATTCTTCAATGCCCACACCGTTGCCAGGAGTGCCTTCTCACAATTGTTGAATTTTTCCTCCACAGAGGATAAAGTTTTGCTCGCATAGGAGATTACTTTATTGACCTTGTCATGCTTTTGGTATAATACTGCCATCAAGCACGTATTAGAGACCCCCGTCTCCAGGAAGAACTCCTTGTTTCTGACAGGGTAAGCTAGGCAAGGCGCTTGTGAGAGGCTTCTTTTGAGTTGTCTTACCGCCTCGGATTGTTCTGGACCCCATTCCCACTTGACCCCCCCTTCAAGAGATGAATCAGGGGTCTAGTGATCTCTGCGTAGCCTTCAATGAACTTTCTGCTGTAATTAGTCAGTCCAAGGAGGCTCCTTAATTCCCGCAGAGTGGTGGGGTCTTTCAGTTTCTGGAGTGCTTCCACTTTCCTTTCTTGGGGACAGAGACCCTGAGGAGTAATCTCATGCCCCAAGAAATTAACACGGGTTCTACACCACTGTGCTTTCTGAAAGGAAAGTTTTGCTCCGGCGGCCCTCAACTGTGTCAGAACATAATGGATCTCCGCTATGTGTTCCTCCACAGATGAACTTTTGATGAGGACATCATCTACATAAGCCAGGTTACCCCTCGCACCCAGGTCGGGCATGGCCTTATGTAGGAAAATGTTGAATTCATTGTCGGAGTTGAGGTATCCGAAGGGAGTCCGGGTCCAGGTGTACTGCTGGCCCCCAAAGGTAAAAGCCAGTTTGTATTGGTCCTCCCTACAGACAGGCACGGTCCAGTATCCATTGGTCAGGTCTATTGCAGTGAATACTTGTGACCCTTGAATCTGGGCCAGCCCTTGGTCAATGTAGGGCAGAGGCCATCGGGAAGTATGGACCCGTTTGTTGAGCTCCCTAAGGTCGGCGCAGAGTCTCCACTGGCCGTTTGGCTTCAATATTCCCAGCACCGGATTATTAAAGGTGCTGTGTACTGGACGTATTATTCCCCGGGACTCAAGGTTCTTAATTATTTCAGTAAGGGACTCCATGGAGGCGAGAGGCAAACGATATTGCTTCACAAACACTGGCGTCATTCCAGGGTCCGTGGGAATTGTTGTTGTGTGGATGTCGGTGCGGCCACAGTCATATGAGTCTACCGCAAAGAGATCTTGGAAATCCAAGAAAACTTGTTTCAACTTTTGCTTTTGTTCCAGAGTCACACAGGCATCAGCTAGGTTGACTCTCTCTTCCACCATCTGCCTGAAGCCTGGAAAGACTTCTGGTTTGGCTATCTCAGCGGCCTCCTCCAGCTGGGTGGAGAAGTCCCTGGTCAGAGTGCTGATTTGGACTGGAGGCCTCAGGTGGGAAAGGCAACCCTCATGGACCTGGAAAATCACCTCATCCCTCCTGAAGTCACAAGTCACATCTTCCTTACCATAGGGGCAGGAAGTGTACACCAGGAAGTTCCCCCCATGCCGGGTAAAAATCCTGTCTGGTGTTGTATTGTCATCACTGTCACTGTCAAAATAGTCCTTGGGGATTGGTCCTAACAGTTAATTTCCTAAATCGTTGGAAAAATGTCGGTCATCAACCGCCATTCCAATAATGGTGCCTGCGGCTAGAGTAATACTCTTTAAGTCGCTGTTATCCACCTCTATTAGCATGGTGTCATGTTCTATGTTGACTAATGGAGTTGGGTTTACCCCCAACCCTTGCTGTTGGAGAGAAGTGTTTAGATGTATGTAAGCATCGGGGTTTTTCCAATGTTGTCCTCTTTTAACTTTCACTTCCAGGGAGAATTGTCGGGTCCTTTCTGGGATGGTGACTTCCTCTTTGATCTGAATTTCAACTGCATAAGGTAGCAATTGAGCTGACCTAAATGTTTTTTCTGGATCATCGAAGCCCATGGGATTATCCGGTAATCGGGACCAAGCTTTGAAGTTTATTAGGTCCAAACTAATGGCAAAGCGATTGAGAATGTCACTGCCTAAGTAAAAGGCGGCAGTGACGTCTCGCACGACCCAACAATTATGTACTATGCTCTTGTTGCCAATGGAGATTTTGAGCATACACCTGCTTGGCAGGAGATGTTTAGAATTAGGTGCTTCCAGGTCCATTTCCCATTTGTCTATCAGTTTGAATGTGGGAATGGCTGGATCTTTTGGGAGTTGGCGGAACATGGCTTCGCTGATGAAGCTCTTACCGTTGTTCACACACACTCGAGCGATAACAGAGTCCTTCCCATCATTTAACTGGACAGGGATGAACAACTGCTCTCCAATTTGCTGAATATCAACCAGGCTCTGAGCTGATTTCACATCTTTCTGGACTATAGGAGTGGGAGTTTCTGATTGTGGATTAGTAAAGAATTTTAGGGTGTTTCCTTCCAGTGTGAAATACCACCTTAAACTGGAAGGAAGGTTGATTTTCAGAAATAGAGAGGACCCCCCATCACCTGTCTGTTGTCCTACTGCTATTACTGTCACGTCTGGAATTTGTTGTTCTGGAAGTGAAATTCTACTTGGTCAGATTTTTGTTCAACCATGTGGCAGGTGCCATTTAAACTAACATGGTTGACACTCTGTTTTAATTTTATTGGTCGGCTAGTCTGGGTCCAGAGGACCTTGTTTACGCAATCTATTATGGGTGACAACCTTCTCAGGAGGTCATTCCCTATTAAACAAGGGGTGCCGTCTGGAGTCACTACTATGACCGGGTGTTTCACCTTGTGTCGCCCAATTTTAATGTCCAAGTCTGCACTCCCCTCAACGGGAATTTCCTTCCCGTCAAAGTTCTGCCGTTGTCCAGGAAGAGAGGTGAGAGGAATTCGGTAATTCTCCCCCCTTCCTGCATTTAGTTCCTCAAAGGCCCTTTTGGACAGAAGGGTAGCTTGGGATCCAGTGTCTACCAGTGCCAAAATTGTACCCTGCCCCTGTACTTGTACCGGGGTACCTTCTCCTCAAGGGGGCACAGATAATGCACATTTTTGGACAACTGGTGGGCTAACTTTCTGGTTTTGGACATTGCTAGCGAAGAGATTTGGGCAGAATTCTGTGGAGAGCCTTGGGAATCTGAAAGAAAAAGTTGGAAACTGGAGATCAGAGCCATTGTGGGTTCCCCTGGTTCCGGTTCTGGGCCGCCCCCCCCTTTTTGGAGGCAGTCACAAGGATTTGTTTGAACCAGGGGATTTCGGTATTGGCGGATCTGGGATGAGATGATGGGTGGCGGTAGCTCAGTCTCCACATCTCCCCAGTCTGAATTGGCATCCCTTGGGACCCATTTTTCCTTGGGAGGAGTTCCCCCATCTCTAAAGGAGAAGATCCTTTCCCCAGGATCCTCTGATGATCCCTCTCCCTCAAATTGGAAGACCTGTACCTCCTCCACAAAGTGGGTCTGTTTGGGTCCTTTGTTTCTCCTAGCCCCCCTCTGCTCCTTGGGAGGCAGTCTTTCAGGGGCAGGAGATTTTGTTTCCGGTTCCTGGTTTTCCAGGGGCTGTTTACAAGTTGGGAAGGAAGCTTCCTCCAAGGCTTTACACCCTCCTTCCCCTTGTGCCTCCTCCCTTGGAGCCGGTGGGTTATCGGGGTGCTGCCCCCGTCATTGTTCTGGAGCACCAGGTCCAGAGTTTGGGGCATTCTGCGGTGGCATGATCATCTGAGGGTTCTGTTGAGCCCTCAGTATGTGACCCAGATCCCGTGCCATATTTTGGACCTGGCGCTCTAACTGGGAAACCCGCTCAGGCTGATACGGGGCTCTATTTTCTCCCCTGGGCTGATCCCGGGAAGGGTAGCTATCCCTTCTCTGGTAATGCCCCGGATTGGGAAGATTCGGGTACCCCTCCACCCGTGGCCTCCCCTCTCCTGGATTAGGTTGTCTGGGCTCAGGGAATTGGGGAAAGAAGGATGGATGGTTTTGGGGTTGGAAATTGGGTGGATACCTGGGGATAAAGTTCTGCCCAGGATTTGGAGAATTTCTGCCCTCCTGTGGGAAGTTGGGAGGGAAGTTCCCTGGGTTAGGTGCTTGGCTGGATCCCCCCCCTTGGGCTGGAGGAGTCCACACATAACCCAGGATTGGTCGGTTTCCCTTATAGCGGGGACTTACATAGTCAGGGGAGCGGGGGACCCCATTTGTGGGACTACCTCCTCGACTCCCTGTCTGTGACTGGCCCGAGGGCCTTCTGGGCTGTGAATTATTTGGTGCAGGCAGGTTTTTAGGCCCCCCCCATCTCCAAATCTAAAACGGGGGCAACCTTTGCCTCTGCCACCTTGGCAGCAGCAGGGGTGCTGTTGGTTTTGGAGTTTTCCGGCGCATTATTTTTATTTTCGATGGGCTTCTGCACCTCATAGATCTGGGTAGCCTGTTCAATGACCCAGTCTAAAGATCTTTTCTCATGAAAATCTCTCACGAGCTGGGTCATTATGTATTTGGGAAAGGCATGGAAAAACGTATTGATAAATTCTCTGCTATCCGTGCGCACCCTTCTGGTGGTCTGCGCAAAAGCACGCTTTAATTCTTGCACAAACTCTTGTGGGGCCTGATCCTCCCCACATTGCAAATTGTAGGCTGCCTTGCGAGCCTCTTGAGGATTTCTGTGAACAGAAAAATGTTTCAAGATGGCCGCCTTATAGGTGGACCATCTTAAATGATTTTGGTCCTCCAGCCCCGCAAGAAACTGGAGTACTCTGGTGAGAAGGTCCACTTTACATATTGAATACAACTTTGGCTGTCCTTCAAATGAAAAGTCTCCATCATTTGCTCAAACAGCTCTAAGTGCTCCCAAACAGAATACTTGGCGTTCTTATGATAAGGCGTGATAACACTCCTTATTGCCTTTATTTGCTTCAATGGGTCCTTAAGCAAGGCCCTTTTTGCCTTATTGGCCTTTTTGGTTCGGGTAACCCTGGTCCATTCATCCTCTGACTCAGAGGCACTGCTCCCAGAGGTTCCTGTCTGATCTTCCAGGTTTTCCCGGATTCTGCAAGCCTGGGAATGGCTGGCAGAATGTGGGGACCTGGTCTCCTGTGTCCTGCGCCATTCAGAGGAGTCTTCAGATTCCTCCTTGCTGCCAGGATTTGATGGGTACCCCCCCCCCCCCACTGACCTAACTGGGCAGAAGTTTTCAGGATGCCCTTAATGGGCCTACTCTCCTGGGGTTCCCCGCTAAATTGCAATGTGCTTGGGTGCCCATACCCCGATGCCCGCCCCTCCATTCCTGGGAGGTACTGGCCTATGAGCCCCATACTTCTGGTTGGATAGTAATCTGCCATCCCTGTGGCCCGGTGCTCATGTGCGCCAGGGGACATGGGGTTGGCAGAGTCCAGGGACTGAGAGATATGAAGGCCTCTGGTACTAGGGCTCCTGAGGTCATCCTCAAGAGTCTCCCTCTCCCAGCGAACCTGGTCTCTATCCGCCCCTGCTCCCTGTTGCAATGCAAGAGCCTGCGCTTTCAGTTCCTCAGTTAAGGCCTTACTAGACTCTATCAGTCTCTCCTGCATCGCTACCTGTTGCTGGAGCCTATCATTGTGCTGACAGAGAGCCTCATTTTCTCTCTGTGCCTCCTGATTGGTCCTGGAGTACTGGGCCAGTCTCTGCTGCAGGAGGGTTACCTCCTGAGCTGTGTCCCTATTGGCCTGCTCCTTTCTTGCCAGAGCATCCTCCACCCTCCTGGTGTGCTCTAACAAGTTCTGGTGTTCTTTTTGGAGGTCACCCAGTCCCTGGAGGGCCAGGTGATTTTCTTCCATTTTCCTTTTTAAGTGGCAGACTTCCTGGCCTAAGGTATCCCTTTCCTGACTAAGAGTCTGCATCTGTGCCGCCAGGTCGTCCCTTTGCCTTTGGAAGGCACCAGCTTTCTGGTGTTCTTCATCAAACTCTGCCTAGGTATCCAGGTCTTTCAAAATCAATTTATTGCTTTCCTCTTTCTCTCTGTCTAGTTGGATTTGCAGGGTGGCAACCTGCTCTCTGCATGCCCTGTTGATCTGTTGCTCCAGCTTTTTCTGGCTCTGCAGTAAGGAGTCCAGACTGTCTTGGTGCTCCTTCTGCAAAGCCAGAATTCTGGTATCCTGGTCCGTCTTTTCCTGTTGCAGGATATCCATATCCTTCTTTATTTTAATGATGTACTGTCTACTCTCATTTTCGGACTCCTGGCTTCTGTGCAGCCTCTGCTCAGAAGAGTCTAGATCAGATTGGGCCTTCTGTAATGCCAGCAGTTGCCTACTCGCCAGATCTTGGCCTTCAGCACATTTGTCCTGCATGGCTCCGATATGTAAATATAAATATGCTGCTACCCTGGCAATCTTGTTGTGCTCATCCTTGGCCTTAGGGGCCATATATAGTTCACCCAGGGCCACATGTAAGGTACCCTGGTCTCTCCATGTATCTGACCCTGTTTCAGTGATCTGGGATGCGATTGCCTGCAACCAGACCGTCTGGTCCTGATGAGTCCACTCACCTCTCACAAATAGCTTATGTAAGAAGTGCTCTCTGGCTATTTTCATATCTACCAAGGTCGTCATTCTGGAATTTGAGTTCCTTCCTGACTTACAGAAGTTTGTATTTTATTTTTGCAAAACAGACCTTTCCCTTAGAGCGTCCTTTTGAGGAGTGCTTTGCAGCGTAACACAGCGTGGTGATCCGACCGGATGTATGTATCTTGTCAGTTAGCACACTGTATTAATCTGCACAAGTGATAGTTCTAATCCGGAATCCCCGGCTACGAGCCCCCAATTTGTAAAAAGATTCAATTCAACACTATAGCTAAGTCAATGCCTAGTCTGGGATACTGAATGGAAACCGTTATTGATATATCGTTATGTCCAGTTCATGAGTTCTGGATGACTACCCCGATATAACACCCCTCTCTTAGAATCCCCCTGACCCCACTGAGCCAAGAAGTAGTTCTGTTTTGCAAGTTTAAAAGGTTTATTTGAGAAATAAGACAAAATATAGATACCACGCTTTTATGATAAATTAATAATCGATATCGCCCTTATAAATATAATGTTACTCAACAATGGGTAATCTGACACTAGCACACTTCTTTATAATCAATGAGGAGTTAGTATAGGATGGATCAAGTAGCAAAAATACTTTTATGATTTCAAGGGAAAAGCAATGAGGAATAAAATGCAGTACAGAGATACTTGAGATGATTTTAGCAAAAGATAATATAATCACTTTTTCTCTGGCAATTCACCCACCTCCCCTATGCAATGTAAGACATGGAAGTAGATGGAAAGAGGAGCACACAGTTCTCAGGAATGCAATCAAATACAATACGAAATTCAGTTCCCCCCCAGCAAGCTTAGAGAAAACCGGTATGAGTTTTAAAACACAGGCCCAAGTGCTTTGAATGTGGTGGCAATGAAGTGAGAAATATGCTGAAAATGCTTTTAATTCCCTTTAGGAGGTTCAGGGTGAGTGAGAGATACTTGGGATGAGTTCATGCTCACTTTAGCAACGATTCAGAGATGGTGATTAAGAGGCAAACGAAATTTCGTTCCTATCCCAAACGGTTCCAGAGATACGGACGATTAAATAAAGGTAGTTTATCGGATTTAAAGTAAACTCAAAATGACAAGTGACAGCTATGCAGCTGCAGAATTGACAAGTGACAGTGGTGCAGCTTTACAAAATGACAAGTGACAACTTCTAGGAGGCAGTTCTGGTTAGATTAAAATAGTTTGGATTAGATTCTTTTAAACTAAGAGTTTATTTCTGTCACAATCTGACCTAAGTACTCACAATATATTTTGGAAGGACTGGACCTCGTCACGGATCTGATCAATCAGGCTAGCAGCACTTCACAGCAATCTGGTCTCTAGGTCTGCGGTTCTGCACGGTCTGGTCTGGTCTGGCACTGGTCTGGTCTGTCCGGATACAGCAGTCTCTGCACGGCTCCTGGATCTCTGCACTGGTCCTGGCAAAAGTTCTTGGCAAGGGATTCAAGCAGCTCGCCCGGCTGTGAGTAGCTTGCAATGATTTGAGGCCTGCTGCAGAGAACTCAGCTTGTGGTTTTAGGCCTCTGATTTAGGTTCTAAAGTATAAGTTCTAGGTTCTGGAGTATGTAGCTGGAGTCAGTCTGGAACTGGTATCTTCTGGATGTTGTGTGGTCCGGCAAAACGCTCCGCAGCAACTGGATTTGAATGTCCTCTCTAGCTTCCAGTGGCTCTTTTTATGTGTTTTGGAAAGTGGGTGTGTGCGTTGGTCATAACTAAACCTGCCCCTCTCACTTGTCATTGGCCAATTCCTCCTCTCTCCCTTGATTGGGGGAAGGAAATGTGAGTCAGAGTGATGCTGTAGGTTTTATGGTCAGAGGAACCTCCCCTTGTCAGTTTGCCCACAAATCTATATTTGATTCAAATACATCCTTCCCAGATATACAATTTGTTGAAATTACATGTGCACATTATATATTCCTTATGGTCCATGCTTGTCCGCCTCTGATCCTCCTGGGGGCTTGCATTCAAAAATGACAACATTTTGCGCTTTTTAACTGGTTTTGCAATATCGGACATTTACCCAAATTTACACACATGTGCGCAAGGAGTATGGACATTAATTGATGAAGTGTCAGATTTTTAACATGCAGACATTTGGAGTGAGACCCTATTTTCCGCTAGCAACCCCCCAGAATATACCACAGGGTCCTAAAGCATTTCAAAATGTTCACAGAAAAATCACAAAAATAATGATATTAATTATATAATTCTGACAAGTCCGCACTTTGAGTTATCTATCTTTTTAAAACTATGCCCTGGTCAAAAAGGGGTGTGGCTTCCCACATCACATGGTGAAATAACTGGTTTACCCACTTCCCCCAAGCTCAGCTGCTAGCAGAGGCACTGCCCCTCCCAGTTTCCCCTAAGAGGAAGCCACTTTACGGCCCCCCAATATAACATTTGCCTGAGTCCAGGACAGGCCTTTGTTCAACTCCTGTAGTCCCCAGCTGCTCCACCCCTAATCTAATCAACAGGGCCATGTGACCTCAGGATGCAGCCAGGCCTGGCAGCCAGGCCTGGGAACACAGCTGTTGATCCAGTATCAACTCCTGTCGGGGGTAGTTGTCAGGCAGAATTCAATTTCCTTAAGCCAGGTTTCAGCTAAATGTCACTTTTTGTTCTCAGTTTTCTACATTCAAATCAAACTGACAATTTTTACATATACATTAAATAATTACTCCTTCAAGTCATTTCAGAATATAGTTTTACATTGTATCCACCTCTTAGCAAGTCTTTCCTTGGTCTGGTTTTGTTTCATTTGTGCAGTTTTACACAAAAGTCTGGTGGTTTTAAAACGCCGGCTTTCTGATAGTGGTGAGTACTTGTAATGCAACCATTTTTGGGATTAAGAAAATGAATTCCCCACAAGAAGGTTGTATCTTTGGAGTGGTCTCGTGCCAACTGCGCAGTTCTCCTATTCTGGCGTGAATGTGGGCAGCGATAGCTCATCCCCACATCCACCCAGTCTATTGATTTAGTTTGTTCTGGGATAGAATAATGGGCGGCGACAGCTCATCCCCACATCTACCCAGTCTATTGATTCAACATGGGTCAAAACCCATGACAAATCCCCCCGCCCGACTGCGCTATGAATCAAGTCGAGGGGAAGTCGGGTGCAAAGGAGGTTTTGAGCCCTTGCGCTGGTATGTCCCCATTATATTCTTCCAATCCTGTAGGTGGCACAGTTCAGCATCTTTTCCTCCCTCCAGTCGATCAATCATTTCTCCTTGCTGGTCCTGATGGGAGGATTGGGCGGTTCCCTGGGCCCCTCGGGTCTCGGCTCCCGGTCCCCGGTCGTCCTTCTTGGTCAGTCTCCAGGTTTTCTTTCTCCTAGGACGACAAAGGAAAAGCGGCAATACCTATTCGTAGACATTTTTCCACCACTATTAATGGTGTGGCAGACATATACATTTTATACTTTAACATACCTTTTTACATTTTACTTTTGAGATACAAGTTATCATTCAAAGACAGTGGCTTACAAGAGTATAATATTGTAGAGACTATATGTGGGATATTTTAGGGTTGGAACTGAATTAATCTGGAGCGGTCCCCTCTGGTATTGCAGAGGACTCCTCCAGTTGCTGCAAAGTGTGCCTGGGATGGCAACACTTTAGCTGGTTAATTTGGACCCACTTGTCTTCCCCTTCCGCCAGACTGCCTTTGGGGATGCAGATCTTATAGGCAACAGGGGAGATCTTGTCTATAATTTCAAATGGTCCCTTCCATGTAGGCAAGAATTTTCGCTGTTTGGCCTGGTTCCTTGGAAATTGTATAGATAGACCCGATCACCCACCTTATATTCCTTTCGGGTAGTTTTTAAATCATAGTGGGTCTTCATGCTCTCGGCTGATCTTTCTAGACTCCGCTGAGCATAGGCAAAAGCATGCTGAAGGTGTTTCCTTAAATTCTCCACATACTCATGAGTTGTGGAGGCATTTATCAACGTTTGCTCTTGGGTTCTGTAGAGCAAATGCTGGGGAAGCACCATCTTGCATCCAGTCATCAACTCAAATGGTGACATTTTGGTTGCAGATGAAGGGGTAGATCTGATGGCCATTAGGACCAGAGGTAATCGGATATCCCAACTTGGCCCAGAATCTGCCACAAACTTTTTTAAGATGCTCACAATGGTTCGGTTATATCTCTCTACTGCTCCAGAAGAAGCTGGCCGGTAAGCAATATGTAGCTTTCTTTTGACCCCCAGTATCTCCCACATCTTTGTCATTACTTCACTGGTGAAGTGGCTACCTCTGTCTGACTCAATCCTTTGAGGTAGACCGAAACGGGAAAAGATGTGGTTAATCATCAGGGCAGCTGCAGTTTCTGCCTTGCAATTTGGGGCTGGGAGACATTCCACCCACTTGGTAAAGAAGCATGTAACCGTCAACATATACTCGTTTCCTCTAGACGAGCGAATAACAGGGCCTACAAAGTCGATTTGCAAATCTGACCATGGCAGTGTCATCCCCCTCTTTTGGAGAGGCGCACGGTGTGTGAGGGATGATGGCTGAAATTGTGCACACACAAGACACCCCTTCAAGTATTGGTCGAGGTCCTGCCCCATGTGTGGCCAGTATGCAACCTCCCTTAAGATTTCCAGTGTTGTGTGAAACCCCCTATGACCGGCGGTGGCCGCATCATGGGCGTGACTTAACATCAGGCTTCAGAATGAGGTAGGAACCACCCACTGATCATGGCCAGCTTGGGATTTCCTTACCAACAAACCGTCTTGGATTCGGAACATTTTTGGACATTTCATCAACACTCTTAGGTCCTCTTTCCCAATGTAATCGGTATCCGTCAGGGGAAAGTTCTCAGGGTCCTCAAGGTGTTGGTAAAACTTACCAATAATTGGATCCCCCTTCTGAGCTGTAATTAAATCAGCATCAGGGGTCTCCTTACTCCATTGTGCAGTTGAAAGATCATTGTGAGCACTTGTCTGGGACCTAGTGATAGCGGTGACCTGGATTTCCCCCAACAGGGACTCTATTTCGATTAGATCTCCTTGGATGGCCCCGGTTTTGGCCAGCTGATCAGCTAAGTCATTTCCAGTTTTGTCTGGTCCCTCTACTTTGGAATGACCCTTGATCTTCTTCCAGTAGATGGTCATCCCATTCGAGGTGACCAGATCATCAATGTTTTGGATTAACTTCCCATGTTTCAGGGGTTTGTTATTAGCGCATAACATGCCTCTGGTTTTCCAGTTGACCAGGTGCTCTACGAACCCGTTCCGTACATAATCCGAATCTGTGATTATGACCAGTTCGTGCAGTTGATGCTGGACAGCAGTGAGGATGGCCTGATGCACAGCCATCAATTCTGCCACCTGACTACTTTGGGGACCAATTTTGTATCCAGTGGAGGGTTCTGGGAACTCCTTCACCCATGCATTCCCTACGCCAGCCACCAGTTCTTTCTCCCCGTCGTTGTCAACATGGTAAGAGCATCCATCCACATAGACAGTGGGCATTCCCTCACACTTGTCTTCTTCAAAGACTTTGTGTGGGGAATTAAGGTATGCCTCCATGTTGTCCTTGATTTTTAGACTTTCGTCCTCGAGATAGCTTTCTCCGGCACAATCATGCAAGTCAGCCAGACCTTGCGCGAGGGGACTCTTCTTGTTTTGGCCATATCTGACCTCCACAGGAAAGCCTTGCATTGACAGAATCCAGGAAGTAATTCGGGAATTACTCACATTTCCAGCCCGGATTCTGTCACTTTGGAGATATTGCAGAGGCTGGTGTGGAGTCTCCACTATGATGTGTTCCCCCTGGATAAACGGGCGGTAATTCTTCAATGCCCACACCGTTGCCAGGAGTGCCTTCTCACAATTGTTGAATTTTTTCTCCACAGAGGATAAAGTTTTGCTCGCATAGGAGATTACTTTATTGACCTTGTCATGCTTTTGGTATAATACTGCCATCAAGCACGTATTAGAGACCCCTGTCTCCAGGAAGAACTCCTTGTTTCTGACAGGGTAAGCTAGGCAAGGCGCTTGTGAGAGGCTTCTTTTGAGTTGTCTTACCGCCTCGGATTGTTCTGGACCCCATTCCCACTTGACCCCCCCTTCAAGAGATGAATCAGGGGTCTAGTGATCTCTGCGTAGCCTTCAATGAACTTTCTGCTGTAATTAGTCAGTCCAAGGAGGCTCCTTAATTCCCGCAGAGTGGTGGGGTCTTTCAGTTTCTGGAGTGCTTCCACTTTCCTTTCTTGGGGACAGAGACCCTGAGGAGTAATCTCATGCCCCAAGAAATTAACACGGGTTCTACACCACTGTGCTTTCTGAAAGGAAAGTTTTGCTCCGGCGGCCCTCAACTGTGTCAGAACATAATGGATCTCCGCTATGTGTTCCTCCACAGATGAACTTTTGATGAGGACATCATCTACATAAGCCAGGTTACCTCTCGCACCCAGGTCGGGCATGGCCTTATGTAGGAAAATGTTGAATTCATTGTCGGAGTTGAGGTATCCGAAGGGAGTCCGGGTCCAGGTGTACTGCTGGCCCCCAAAGGTAAAAGCCAGTTTGTATTGGTCCTCCCTACAGACAGGCACGGTCCAGTATCCATTGGTCAGGTCTATTGCAGTGAATACTTGTGACCCTTGAATCTGGGCCAGCCCTTGGTCAATGTAGGGCAGAGGCCATCGGGAAGTATGGACCCGTTTGTTGAGCTCCCTAAGGTCGGCGCAGAGTCTCCACTGGCCGTTTGGCTTCAATATTCCCAGCACCGGATTATTAAAGGTGCTGTGTACTGGACGTATTATTCCCCGGGACTCAAGGTTCTTAATTATTTCAGTAAGGGACTCCATGGAGGCGAGAGGCAAACGATATTGCTTCACAAACACTGGAGTCATTCCAGGGTCCGTGGGAATTGTTGTTGTGTGGATGTCGGTGCGGCCACAGTCATATGAGTCTACCGCAAAGAGATCTTGGAAATCCAAGAAAACTTGTTTCAACTTTTGCTTTTGTTCCAGAGTCACACAGGCATCGGCTAGGTTGACTCTCTCTTCCACCATCTGCCTGAAGCCTGGAAAGACTTCTGGTTTGGCTATCTCAGCGGCCTCCTCCAGCTGGGTGGAGAAGTCCCTGGTCAGAGTGCTGATTTGGACTGGAGGCCTCAGGTGGGAAAGGCAACCCTCATGGACCTGGAAAATCACCTCATCCCTCCTGAAGTCACAAGTCACATCTTCCTTACCATAGGGGCAGGAAGTGTACACCAGGAAGTTCCCCCCATGCCGGGTAAAAATCCTGTCTGGTGTTGTATTGTCATCACTGTCACTGTCAAAATAGTCCTTGGGGATTGGTCCTAACAGTTAATTTCCTAAATCGTTGGAAAAATGTCGGTCATCAACCGCCATTCCAATAATGGTGCCTGCGGCTAGAGTAATACTCTTTAAGTCGCAGTTATCCACCTCTATTAGAATGGTGTCATGTTCTATGTTGACTAATGGAGTTGGGTTTACCCCCAACCCTTGTTGTTGGAGAGAAGTGTTTAGATGTATGTAAGCATCAGGGTTTTTCCAATGTTGTCCTCTTTTAACTTTCACTTCCAGGGAGAATTGTCGGGTCCTTTCTGGGATGGTGACTTCCTCTTTGATCTGAATTTCAACTGCATAAGGTAGCAATTGAGCTGACCTAAATGTTTTTTCTGGATCATCAAAGCCCATGGGATTATCCGGTAGTCGGGACCAAGCTTTGAAGTTTATTAGGTCCAAACTAATGGCAAAGCGATTGAGAATGTCACTGCCTAAGTAAAAGGCGGCAGTGACGTCTCGCACGACCCAACAATTATGTACTATGCTCTTGTTGCCAATGGAGATTTTGAGCATACACCTGCTTGGCAGGAGATGTTTAGAATTAGGTGCTTCCAGGTCCATTTCCCATTTGTCTATCAGTTTGAATGTGGGAATGGCTGGATCTTTTGGGAGTTGGCGGAACATGGCTTCGCTGCTGAAGCCCTTACCGTTGTTCACACACACTCGAGCGATAACAGAGTCCTTCCCATCATTTAACTGGACAGGGATGAACAACTGCTCTCCAATTTGCTGAATATCAACCAGGCTCTGAGCTGATTTCACATCTTTCTGGACTATAGGAGTGGGAGTTTCTGATTGTGGATTAGTAAAGAATTTCAGGGTGTTTCCTTCCAGTGTGAAATACCACCTTAAACTGGAAGGAAGGTTGATTTTCAGAAATAGAGAGGACCCCCCATCACCAGTCTGATGTCCTACTGCTATTACTGTCACGTCTGGAATTTGTTGTTCTGGAAGTGAAATTCTACTTGGTCAGATTTTTGTTCAACCATGTGGCAGGTGCCATTTAAACTAACATGGTTGACACTCTGTTTTAATTTTATTGGTCGGCTAGTCTGGGTCCAGAGGACCTTGTTTACGCAATCTATTATGGGTGACAACCTTCTCAGGAGGTCATTCCCTATTAAACAAGGGGTGCCGTCTGGAGTCACTACTATGACCGGGTGTTTCACCTTGTGTCGCCCAATTTTAATGTCCAAGTCTGCACTCCCCTCAACGGGAATTTCCTTCCCGTCAAAGTTCTGCCGTTGTCCAGGAAGAGAGGTGAGAGGAATTCGGTAATTCTCCCCCCTTCCTGCATTTAGTTCCTCAAAGGCCCTTTTGGACATAAGGGTAGCTTGGGATCCAGTGTCCACCAGTGCCAAAATTGTACCCTGCCCCTGTACTTGTACCGGGGTACCTTCTCCTCAAGGGGGCACAGATAATGCACATTTTTGGACAACTGGTGGGCTAACTTTCTGGTTTTGGACATTGCTAGCGAAGAGATTTGGGCAGAATTCTGTGGAGAGCCTTGGGAATCTGAAAGAAAAAGTTGGAAACTGGAGATCAGAGCCATTGTGGGTTCCCCTGGTTCCGGTTCTGGGCCGCCCCCCCCTTTTTGGAGGCAGTCACAAGGATTTGTTTGAACCAGGGGATTTCGGTATTGGCGGATCTGGGATGAGATGATGGGTGGCGGTAGCTCAGTCTCCACATCTCCCCAGTCTGAATTGGCATCCCTTGGGACCCATTTTTCCTTGGGAGGAGTTCCCCCATCTCTAAAGGAGAAGATCCTTTCCCCAGGATCCTCTGATGATCCCTCTCCCTCAAATTGGAAGACCTGTACCTCCTCCACAAAGTGGGTCTGTTTGGGTCCTTTGTTTCTCCTAGCCCCCCTCTGCTCCTTGGGAGGCAGTCTTTCAGGGGCAGGAGATTTTGTTTCCGGTTCCTGGTTTTCCAGGGGCTGTTTACAAGTTGGGAAGGAAGCTTCCTCCAAGGCTTTACACCCTCCTTCCCCTTGTGCCTCCTCCCTGGGAGCCGGTGGGTTATCGGGGTGCTGCCCCCGTCATTGTTCTGGAGCACCAGGTCCAGAGTTTGGGGCATTCTGCGGTGGCATGATCATCTGAGGGTTCTGTTGAGCCCTCAGTATGTGACCCAGATCCCGTGCCATATTTTGGACCTGGCGCTCTAACTGGGAAACCCGCTCAGGCTGATACGGGGCTCTATTTTCTCCCCTGGGCTGATCCCGGGAAGGGTAGCTATCCCTTCTCTGGTAATGCCCCGGATTGGGAAGATTCTGGTACCCCTCCACCCGTGGCCTCCCCTTTCCTGGATTAGGTTGTCTGGGCTCAGGGAATTGGGGAAAGAAGGATGGATGGTTTTGGGGTTGGAAATTGGGTGGATACCTGGGGATAAAGTTCTGCCCAGGATTTGGAGAATTTCTGCCCTCCTGTGGGAAGTTGGGAGGGAAGTTCCCTGGGTTAGGTGCTTGGCTGGATCACCCCCCTTGGGCTGGAGGAGTCCACACATAACCCAGGATTGGTCGGTTTCCCTTATAGCGGGGACTTACATAGTCAGGGGAGCGGGGGACCCCATTTGTGGGACTACCTCCTCGACTCCCTGTCCGTGACTGGCCCGAGGGCCTTCTGGGCTGTGAATTATTTGGTGCAGGCAGGTTTTTAGGCCCCCCCCCATCTCCAAATCTAAAACGGGGGCAACCTTTGCCTCTGCCACCTTGGCAGCAGCAGGGGTGCTGTTGGTTTTGGGGTTTTCCGGCGCATTATTTTTATTTTCGATGGGCTTCTGCACCTCATAGATCTGGGTAGCCTGTTCAATGACCCAGTCTAAAGATCTTTTCTCATGAAAATCTCTCACGAGCTGGGTCATTATGTATTTGGGAAAGGCATGGAAAAACGTATTGATAAATTCTCTGCTATCCGTGCGCACCCTTCTGGTGGTCTGCGCAAAAGCACGCTTTAATTCTTGCACAAACTCTTGTGGGGCCTGATCCTCCCCACATTGCAAATTGTAGGCTGCCTTGCGAGCCTCTTGAGGATTTCTGTGAACAGAAAAATGTTTCAAGATGGCCGCCTTATAGGTGGACCATCTTAAATGATTTTGGTCCTCCAGCCCCGCAAGAAACTGGAGTACTCTGGTGAGAAGGTCCACTTTACATATTGAATACAACTTTGGCTGTCCTTCAAATGAAAAGTCTCCATCATTTGCTCAAACAGCTCTAAGTGCTCCCAAACAGAATACTTGGCGTTCTTATGATAAGGCGTGATAACACTCCTTATTGCCTTTATTTGCTTCAATGGGTCCTTAAGCAAGGCCCTTTTTGCCTTATTGGCCTTTTTGGTTCGGGTAACCCTGGTCCATTCATCCTCTGACTCAGAGGCACTGCTCCCAGAGGTTCCTGTCTGATCATCCAGGTTTTCCCGGATTCTGCGAGCCTGGGAATGGCTGGCAGAATGTGGGGACCTGGTCTCCTGTGTCCTGCGCCATTCAGAGGAGTCTTCAGATTCTTCCTTGCTGCCAGGATTTGATGGGTACCCCCCCCACTGACCTAACTGGGCAGAAGTTTTAAGGATGCCCTTAATGGGCCTACTCTCCTGGGGTTCCCCATTAAATTGCACTGTGCTTGGGTGCCCATACCCGGATGCCCGCCCCTCCATTCCTGGGAGGTACTGGCCTATGAGCCCCATACTTCTGGTTGGATAGTAATCTGCCATCCCTGTGGCCCGGTGCTCATGTGCGCCAGGGGACATGGGGTTGGCAGAGTCCAGGGACTGAGAGATATGAAGGCCTCTGGTACTAGGGCTCCTGAGGTCATCCTCAAGAGTCTCCCTCTCCCAGCGAACCTGGTCTCTATCCGCCCCTGCTCCCTGTTGCAATGCAAGAGCCTGCGCTTTCAGTTCCTCAGTTAAGGCCTTACTAGACTCTATCAGTCTCTCCTGCATCGCTACCTGTTGCTGGAGCCTATCATTGTGCTGACAGAGAGCCTCATTTTCTCTCTGTGCCTCCTGATTGGTCCTGGAGTACGGGGCCAGTCTCTGCTGCAGGAGGGTTACCTCCTGAGCTGTGTCCCTATTGGCCTGCTCCTTTCTTGCCAGAGCATCCTCCACCCTCCTGGTGTGCTCTAACAAGTTCTGGTGTTCTTTTTGGAGGTCACCCAGTCCCTGGAGGGCCAGGTGATTTTCTTCCATTTTCCTTTTTAAGTGGCAGACTTCCTGGCCTAAGGTATCCCTTTCCTGACTAAGAGTCTGCATCTGTGCCGCCAGGTCGTCCCTTTGCCTTTGGAAGGCACCAGCTTTCTGGTGTTCTTCATCAAACTCTGCCTAGGTATCCAGGTCTTTCAAAATCAATTTATTGCTTTCCTCTTTCTCTCTGTCTAGTTGGATTTGCAGGGTGGCTACCTGCTCTGTGCATGCCCTGTTGATCTGTTGCTCCAGCTTTTTCTGGCTCTGCAGTAAGGAGTCCAGACTGTCTTGGTGCTCCTTCTGCAAAGCCAGAATTCTGGTATCCTGGTCCGTCTTTTCCTGTTGCAGGATATCCATATCCTTCTTTATTTTAATGATGTACTGTCTACTCTCATTTTCGGACTCCTGGCTTCTGTGCAGCCTCTGCTCAGAAGAGTCTAGATCAGATTGGGCCTTCTGTAATGCCAGCAGTTGCCTACTCGCCAGATCTTGGCCTTCAGCACATTTGTCCTGCATGGCTCCGATATGTAAATATAAATATGCTGCTACCCTGGCAATCTTGTTGTGCTCATCCTTGGCCTTAGGGGCCATATATAGTTCACCCAGGGCCACATGTAAGGTACCCTGGTCTCTCCATGTATCTGACCCTGTTTCAGTGATCTGGGGTGCGATTGCCTGCAACCAGACCGTCTGGTCCTGATGAGTCCACTCACCTCTCACAAATAGCTTATGTAAGAAGTGCTCTCTGGCTATTTTCATATCTACCAAGGTCGTCATTCTGGAATTTGAGTTCCTTCCTGACTTACAGAAGTTTGTATTTTATTTTTGCAAAACAGACCTTTCCCTTAGAGCGTCCTTTTGAGGAGTGCTTTGCAGCGTAACACAGCGTGGTGATCCGACCGGATGTATGTATCTTGTCAGTTAGCACACTGTATTAATCTGCACAAGTGATAGTTCTAATCCGGAATCCCCGGCTACGAGCCCCCAATTTGTAAAAAGATTCAATTCAACACTATAGCTAAGTCAATGCCTAGTCTGGGATACTGAATGGAAACCGTTATTGATATATCGATATGTCCAGTTCATGAGTTCTGGATGACTACCCCGATATAACACCCCTCTCTTAGAATCCCCCTGACCCCACTGAGCCAAGAAGTAGTTCTGTTTTGCAAGTTTAAAAGGTTTATTTGAGAAATAAGACAAAATATAGATACCACGCTTTTATGATAAATTAATAATCGATATCGCCCTTATAAATATAATGTTACTCAACAATGGGTAATCTGACACTAGCACACTTCTTTATAATCAATGAGGAGTTAGTATAGGATGGATCAAGTAGCAAAAATACTTTTATGATTTCAAGGGAAAAGCAATGAGGAATAAAATGCAGTACAGAGATACTTGAGATGATTTTAGCAAAAGATAATATAATCACTTTTTCTCTGGCAATTCACCCCCCTCCCCTATGCAATGTAAGACATGGAAGTAGATGGAAAGAGGAGCACACAGTTCTCAGGAATGCAATCAAATACAATACGAAATTCAGTTCCCCCCCAGCAAGCTTAGAGAAAACCGGTATGAGTTTTAAAACACAGGCCCAAGTGCTTTGAATGTGGTGGCAATGAAGTGAGAAATATGCTGAAAATGCTTTTAATTCCCTTTAGGAGGTTCAGGGTGAGTGAGAGATACTTGGGATGAGTTCATGCTCACTTTAGCAACGATTCAGAGATGGTGATTAAGAGGCAAACGAAATTTCGTTCCTATCCCAAACGGTTCCAGAGATACGGACGATTAAATAAAGGTAGTTTATCGGATTTAAAGTAAACTCAAAATGACAAGTGACAGCTATGCAGCTGCAGAATTGACAAGTGACAGTGGTGCAGCTTTACAAAATGACAAGTGACAACTTCTAGGAGGCAGTTCTGGTTAGATTAAAATAGTTTGGATTAGATTATTTTAAACTAAGAGTTTATTTCTGTCACAATCTGACCTAAGTACTCACAATATATTTTGGAAGGACTGGACCTCGTCACGGATCTGATCAATCAGGCTAGCGGCACTTCACAGCAATCTGGTCTCTAGGTCTGCGGTTCTGCACGGTCTGGTCTGGTCTGGCAATGGTCTGGTCTGTCCGGATACAGCAGTCTCTGCACGGCTCCTGGATCTCTGCACTGGTCCTGGCAAAAGTTCTTGGCAAGGGATTCAAGCAGCTCGCCCGGCTGTGAGTAGCTTGCAATGATTTGAGGCCTGCTGCAGAGAACTCAGCTTGTGGTTTTAGGCCTCTGATTTAGGTTCTAAAGTGTAAGTTCTAGGTTCTGGAGTATGTAGCTGGAGTCAGTCTGGAACTGGTATCTTCTGGATGTTGTGTGGTCCGGCAAAACGCTCCGCAGCAACTGGATTTGAATGTCCTCTCTAGCTTCCAGTGGCTCTTTTTATGTGTTTTGGAAAGTGGGTGTGTGCGTTGGTCATAACTAAACCTGCCCCTCTCACTTGTCATTGGCCAATTCCTCCTCTCTCCCTTGATTGGGGGAAGGAAATGTGAGTCAGAGTGATGCTGTAGGTTTTATGGTCAGAGGAACCTCCCCTTGTCAGTTTGCCCACAAATCTATATTTGATTCAAATACATCCTTCCCAGATATACAATTTGTTGAAATTACATGTGCACATTATATATTCCTTATGGTCCATGCTTGTCCGCCTCTGATCCTCCTGGGGGCTTGCATTCAAAAATGACAACATTTTGCGCTTTTTAACTGGTTTTGCAATATCGGACATTTACCCAAATTTACACACATGTGCGCAAGGAGTATGGACATTAATTGATGAAGTGTCAGATTTTTAACATGCAGACATTTGGAGTGAGACCCTATTTTCCGCTAGCAACCCCCCAGAATATACCACAGGGTCCTAACGCATCTCAAAATGTTCACAGAAAAATCACAAAAATAATGATATTAATTATATGATTCTGACAAGTCCGCACTTTGAGTTATCTATCTTTTTAAAATTATGCCCTGGTCAAAAAGGGGTGTGGCTTCCCACATAACATGGTGAAATAACTGGTTTATCCACTTCCCCCAAGCTCAGCTGCTAGCAGAGGCACTGCCCCTCCCAGTTCCCCTAAGAGGAAGCCACTTTACGGCCCCCCAATATAACATTTGCCTGAGTCCAGGACAGGCCTTTGTTCAACTCCTGTAGTCCCCAGCTGCTCCACCCCTAATCTAATCAACAGGGCCATGTGACCTCAGGATGCAGCCAGGCCTGGCAGCCAGGCCTGGGAACGCAGCTGTTGATCCAGTATCAACTCCTGTCGGGGGTAGTTGTCAGGCAGAATTCAATTTCCTTAAGCCAGGTTTCAGCTAAATGTCACTTTTTGTTCCCAGTTTTCTACATTCAAATCAAACTGACAATTTTTACATATACATTAAATAATTACTTCCTTCAAGTCATTTCAGAATATAGTTTTACATTGTATCCACCTCTTAGCAAGTCTTTCCTTGGTCTGGTTTTGTTTCATTTGTGCAGTTTTACACAAAAGTCTGGTGGTTTTAAAACGCCGGCTTTCTGATAGTGGTGAGTACTTGTAATGCAACCATTTTTGGGATTAAGAAAATGAATTCCCCACAAGAAGGTTGTATCTTTGGAGTGGTCTCGTGCCAACTGCACAGTTCTCCTATTCTGGCGTGAATGTGGGCGGCGATAGCTCATCCCCACATCCACCCAGTCTATTGATTTAGTTTGTTCTGGGATAGAATAATGGGCGGCGACAGCTCATCCCCACATCTACCCAGTCTATTGATTCAACATGGGTCAAAACCCATGACAAATCCCCCCGCCCGACTGCGCTATGAATCAAGTCGAGGGGAAGTCGGGTGCAAAGGAGGTTTTGAGCCCTTGCGCTGGTATGTCCCCATTATATTCTTCCAATCCTGTAGGTGGCACAGTTCAGCATCTTTTCCTCCCTCCAGTCGATCAATCATTTCTCCTTGCTGGTCCTGATGGGAGGATTGGGCGGTTCCCTGGGCCCCTCGGGTCTCGGCTCCCGGTCGTCCTTCTTGGTCAGTCTCCAGGTTTTCTTTCTCCTAGGACGACAAAGGAAAAGCGGCAATACCTATTCGTAGACATTTTTCCACCACTATTAATGGTGTGGCAGACATATACATTTTATACTTTAACATACCTTTTTACATTTTACTTTTGAGATACAAGTTATCATTCAAAGACAGTGGCTTACAAGAGTATAATATTGTAGAGACTATATGTGGGATATTTTAGGGTTGGAACTGAATTAATCTGGAGCGGTCCCCTCTGGTATTGCAGAGGACTCCTCCAGTTGCTGCAAAGTGTGCCTGGGATGGCAACACTTTAGCTGGTTAATATGGACCCACTTGTCTTCCCCTTCCGCCAGACTGCCTTTGGGGATGCAGATCTTATAGGCAACAGGGGAGATCTTGTCTATAATTTCAAACGGTCCCTTCCATGTAGGCAAGAATTTTTGCTGTTTGGCCTGGTTCCTTTGGAAATTGTATAGATAGACCCGATCACCCACCTTATATTCCTTTCGGGTAGTTTTTAAATCATAGTGGGTCTTCATGCTCTCGGCTGATCTTTCTAGACTCCGCTGAGCATAGGCAAAAGCATGCTGAAGGTGTTTCCTTAAATTCTCCACATACTCATGAGTTGTGGAGGCATTTATCAACGTTTGCTCTTGGGTTCTGTAGAGCAAATGCTGGGGAAGCACCATCTTGCATCCAGTCATCAACTCAAATGGTGACATTTTGGTTGCAGATGAAGGGGTAGATCTGATGGCCATTAGGACCAGAGGTAATCGGATATCCCAACTTGGCCCAGAATCTGCCACAAACTTTTTTAAGATGCTCACAATGGTTCGGTTATATCTCTCTACTGCTCCAGAAGAAGCTGGCCGGTAAGCAATATGTAGCTTTCTTTTGACCCCCAGTATCTCCCACATCTTTGTCATTACTTCACTGGTGAAGTGGCTACCTCTGTCTGACTCAATCCTTTGAGGTAGACCGAAACGGGAAAAGATGTGGTTAATCATCAGGGCAGCTGCAGTTTCTGCCTTGCAATTTGGGGCTGGGAGACATTCCACCCACTTGGTAAAGAAGCATGTAACCGTCAACATATACTCGTTTCCTCTAGACGAGCGAATAACAGGGCCTACAAAGTCGATTTGCAAATCTGACCATGGCAGTGTCATCCCCCTCTTTTGGAGAGGCGCACGGTGTGTGAGGGATGATGGCTGAAATTGTGCACACACAAGACACCCCTTCAAGTATTGGTCGAGGTCCTGCCCCATGTGTGGCCAGTATGCAACCTCCCTTAAGATTTCCAGTGTTGTGTGAAACCCCCTATGACCGGCGGTGGCCGCATCATGGGCGTGACTTAACATCAGGCTTCAGAATGAGGTAGGAACCACCCACTGATCATGGCCAGCTTGGGATTTCCTTACCAACAAACCGTCTTGGATTCGGAACATTTTTGGACATTTCATCAACACTCTTAGGTCCTCTTTCCCAATGTAATCGGTATCCGTCAGGGGAAAGTTCTCAGGGTCCTCAAGGTGTTGGTAAAACTTACCAATAATTGGATCCCCCTTCTGAGCTGTAATTAAATCAGCATCAGGGGTCTCCTTACTCCATTGTGCAGTTGAAAGATCATTGTGAGCACTTGTCTGGGACCTAGTGATAGCGGTGACCTGGATTTCCCCCAACAGGGACTCTATTTCGATTAGATCTCCTTGGATGGCCCCGGTTTTGGCCAGCTGATCAGCTAAGTCATTTCCAGTTTTGTCTGGTCCCTCTACTTTGGAATGACCCTTGATCTTCTTCCAGTAGATGGTCATCCCATTCGAGGTGACCAGATCATCAATGTTTTGGATTAACTTCCCATGTTTCAGGGGTTTGTTATTAGCGCATAACATGCCTCTGGTTTTCCAGTTGACCAGGTGCTCTACGAACCCGTTCCGTACATAATCCGAATCTGTGATTATGACCAGTTCGTGCAGTTGATGCTGGACAGCAGTGAGGATGGCCTGATGCACAGCCATCAATTCTGCCACCTGACTACTTTGGGGACCAATTTTGTATCCAGTGGAGGGTTCTGGGAACTCCTTCACCCATGCATTCCCTACGCCAGCCACCAGTTCTTTCTCCCCGTCGTTGTCAACATGGTAAGAGCATCCATCCACATAGACAGTGGGCATTCCCTCACACTTGTCTTCTTCAAAGACTTTGTGTGGGGAATTAAGGTATGCCTCCATGTTGTCCTTGATTTTTAGACTTTCGTCCTCGAGATAGCTTTCTCCGGCACAATCATGCAAGTCAGCCAGACCTTGCGCGAGGGGACTCTTCTTGTTTTGGCCATATCTGACCTCCACAGGAAAGCCTTGCATTGACAGAATCCAGGAAGTAATTCGGGAATTACTCACATTTCCAGCCCGGATTCTGTCACTTTGGAGATATTGCAGAGGCTGGTGTGGAGTCTCCACTATGATGTGTTCCCCCTGGATAAACGGGCGGTAATTCTTCAATGCCCACACCGTTGCCAGGAGTGCCTTCTCACAATTGTTGAATTTTTTCTCCACAGAGGATAAAGTTTTGCTCGCATAGGAGATTACTTTATTGACCTTGTCATGCTTTTGGTATAATACTGCCATCAAGCACGTATTAGAGACCCCTGTCTCCAGGAAGAACTCCTTGTTTCTGACAGGGTAAGCTAGGCAAGGCGCTTGTGAGAGGCTTCTTTTGAGTTGTCTTACCGCCTCGGATTGTTCTGGACCCCATTCCCACTTGACCCCCCTTCAAGAGATGAATCAGGGGTCTAGTGATCTCTGCGTAGCCTTCAATGAACTTTCTGCTGTAATTAGTCAGTCCAAGGAGGCTCCTTAATTCCCGCAGAGTGGTGGGGTCTTTCAGTTTCTGGAGTGCTTCCACTTTCCTTTCTTGGGGACAGAGACCCTGAGGAGTAATCTCATGCCCCAAGAAATTAACACGGGTTCTACACCACTGTGCTTTCTGAAAGGAAAGTTTTGCTCCGGCGGCCCTCAACTGTGTCAGAACATAATGGATCTCCGCTATGTGTTCCTCCACAGATGAACTTTTGATGAGGACATCATCTACATAAGCCAGGTTACCTCTCGCACCCAGGTCGGGCATGGCCTTATGTAGGAAAATGTTGAATTCATTGTCGGAGTTGAGGTATCCGAAGGGAGTCCGGGTCCAGGTGTACTGCTGGCCCCCAAAGGTAAAAGCCAGTTTGTATTGGTCCTCCCTACAGACAGGCACGGTCCAGTATCCATTGGTCAGGTCTATTGCAGTGAATACTTGTGACCCTTGAATCTGGGCCAGCCCTTGGTCAATGTAGGGCAGAGGCCATCGGGAAGTATGGACCCGTTTGTTGAGCTCCCTAAGGTCGGCGCAGAGTCTCCACTGGCCGTTTGGCTTCAATATTCCCAGCACCGGATTATTAAAGGTGCTGTGTACTGGACGTATTATTCCCCGGGACTCAAGGTTCTTAATTATTTCAGTAAGGGACTCCATGGAGGCGAGAGGCAAACGATATTGCTTCACAAACACTGGAGTCATTCCAGGGTCCGTGGGAATTGTTGTTGTGTGGATGTCGGTGCGGCCACAGTCATATGAGTCTACCGCAAAGAGATCTTGGAAATCCAAGAAAACTTGTTTCAACTTTTGCTTTTGTTCCAGAGTCACACAGGCATCAGCTAGGTTGACTCTCTCTTCCACCATCTGCCTGAAGCCTGGAAAGACTTCTGGTTTGGCTATCTCAGCGGCCTCCTCCAGCTGGGTGGAGAAGTCCCTGGTCAGAGTGCTGATTTGGACTGGAGGCCTCAGGTGGGAAAGGCAACCCTCATGGACCTGGAAAATCACCTCATCCCTCCTGAAGTCACAAGTCACATCTTCCTTACCATAGGGGCAGGAAGTGTACACCAGGAAGTTCCCCCCATGCCGGGTAAAAATCCTGTCTGGTGTTGTATTGTCATCACTGTCACTGTCAAAATAGTCCTTGGGGATTGGTCCTAACAGTTAATTTCCTAAATCGTTGGAAAAATGTCGGTCATCAACCGCCATTCCAATAATGGTGCCTGCGGCTAGAGTAATACTCTTTAAGTCGCTGTTATCCACCTCTATTAGAATGGTGTCATGTTCTATGTTGACTAATGGAGTTGGGTTTACCCCCAACCCTTGTTGTTGGAGAGAAGTGTTTAGATGTATGTAAGCATCAGGGTTTTTCCAATGTTGTCCTCTTTTAACTTTCACTTCCAGGGAGAATTGTCGGGTCCTTTCTGGGATGGTGACTTCCTCTTTGATCTGAATTTCAACTGCATAAGGTAGCAATTGAGCTGACCTAAATGTTTTTTCTGGATCATCAAAGCCCATGGGATTATCCGGTAGTCGGGACCAAGCTTTGAAGTTTATTAGGTCCAAACTAATGGCAAAGCGATTGAGAATGTCACTGCCTAAGTAAAAGGCGGCAGTGACGTCTCGCACGACCCAACAATTATGTACTATGCTCTTGTTGCCAATGGAGATTTTGAGCATACACCTGCTTGGCAGGAGATGTTTAGAATTAGGTGCTTCCAGGTCCATTTCCCATTTGTCTATCAGTTTGAATGTGGGAATGGCTGGATCTTTTGGGAGTTGGCGGAACATGGCTTCGCTGATGAAGCCCTTACCGTTGTTCACACACACTCGAGCGATAACAGAGTCCTTCCCATCATTTAACTGGACAGGGATGAACAACTGCTCTCCAATTTGCTGAATATCAACCAGGCTCTGAGCTGATTTCACATCTTTCTGGACTATAGGAGTGGGAGTTTCTGATTGTGGATTAGTAAAGAATTTCAGGGTGTTTCCTTCCAGTGTGAAATACCACCTTAAACTGGAAGGAAGGTTGATTTTCAGAAATAGAGAGGACCCCCCATCACCAGTCTGATGTCCTACTGCTATTACTGTCACGTCTGGAATTTGTTGTTCTGGAAGTGAAATTCTACTTGGTCAGATTTTTGTTCAACCATGTGGCAGGTGCCATTTAAACTAACATGGTTGACACTCTGTTTTAATTTTATTGGTCGGCTAGTCTGGGTCCAGAGGACCTTGTTTACGCAATCTATTATGGGTGACAACCTTCTCAGGAGGTCATTCCCTATTAAACAAGGGGTGCCGTCTGGAGTCTCTACTATGACCGGGTGTTTCACCTTGTGTCGCCCAATTTTAATGTCCAAGTCTGCACTCCCCTCAACGGGAATTTCCTTCCCGTCAAAGTTCTGCCGTTGTCCAGGAAGAGAGGTGAGAGGAATTCGGTAATTCTCCCCCCTTCCTGCATTTAGTTCCTCAAAGGCCCTTTTGGACATAAGGGTAGCTTGGGATCCAGTGTCCACCAGTGCCAAAATTGTACCCTGCCCCTGTACTTGTACCGGGGTACCTTCTCCTCAAGGGGGCACAGATAATGCACATTTCTGGACTACTATGACCGGGTGTTTCACCTTGTGTCGCCCAATTTTAATGTCCAAGTCTGCACTCCCCTCAACGGGAATTTCCTTCCCGTCAAAGTTCTGCCGTTGTCCAGGAAGAGAGGTGAGAGGAATTCGGTAATTCTCCCCCCTTCCTGCATTTAGTTCCTCAAAGGCCCTTTTGGACATAAGGGTAGCTTGGGATCCAGTGTCCACCAGTGCCAAAATTGTACCCTGCCCCTGTACTTGTACCGGGGTACCTTCTCCTCAAGGGGGCACAGATAATGCACATTTTTGGACAACTGGTGGGCTAACTTTCTGGTTTTGGACATTGCTAGCGAAGAGATTTGGGCAGAATTCTGTGGAGAGCCTTGGGAATCTGAAAGAAAAAGTTGGAAACTGGAGATCAGAGCCATTGTGGGTTCCCCTGGTTCCGGTTCTGGGCCGCCCCCCCCTTTTTGGAGGCAGTCACAAGGATTTGTTTGAACCAGGGGATTTCGGTATTGGCGGATCTGGGATGAGATGATGGGTGGCGGTAGCTCAGTCTCCACATCTCCCCAGTCTGAATTGGCATCCCTTGGGACCCATTTTTCCTTGGGAGGAGTTCCCCCATCTCTAAAGGAGAAGATCCTTTCCCCAGGATCCTCTGATGATCCCTCTCCCTCAAATTGGAAGACCTGTACCTCCTCCACAAAGTGGGTCTGTTTGGGTCCTTTGTTTCTCCTAGCCCCCCTCTGCTCCTTGGGAGGCAGTCTTTCAGGGGCAGGAGATTTTGTTTCCGGTTCCTGGTTTTCCAGGGGCTGTTTACAAGTTGGGAAGGAAGCTTCCTCCAAGGCTTTACACCCTCCTTCCCCTTGTGCCTCCTCCCTGGGAGCCGGTGGGTTATCGGGGTGCTGCCCCCGTCATTGTTCTGGAGCACCAGGTCCAGAGTTTGGGGCATTCTGCGGTGGCATGATCATCTGAGGGTTCTGTTGAGCCCTCAGTATGTGACCCAGATCCCGTGCCATATTTTGGACCTGGCGCTCTAACTGGGAAACCCGCTCAGGCTGATACGGGGCTCTATTTTCTCCCCTGGGCTGATCCCGGGAAGGGTAGCTATCCCTTCTCTGGTAATGCCCCGGATTGGGAAGATTCTGGTACCCCTCCACCCGTGGCCTCCCCTTTCCTGGATTAGGTTGTCTGGGCTCAGGGAATTGGGGAAAGAAGGATGGATGGTTTTGGGGTTGGAAATTGGGTGGATACCTGGGGATAAAGTTCTGCCCAGGATTTGGAGAATTTCTGCCCTCCTGTGGGAAGTTGGGAGGGAAGTTCCCTGGGTTAGGTGCTTGGCTGGATCACCCCCCTTGGGCTGGAGGAGTCCACACATAACCCAGGATTGGTCGGTTTCCCTTATAGCGGGGACTTACATAGTCAGGGGAGCGGGGGACCCCATTTGTGGGACTACCTCCTCGACTCCCTGTCCGTGACTGGCCCGAGGGCCTTCTGGGCTGTGAATTATTTGGTGCAGGCAGGTTTTTAGGCCCCCCCCCATCTCCAAATCTAAAACGGGGGCAACCTTTGCCTCTGCCACCTTGGCAGCAGCAGGGGTGCTGTTGGTTTTGGGGTTTTCCGGCGCATTATTTTTATTTTCGATGGGCTTCTGCACCTCATAGATCTGGGTAGCCTGTTCAATGACCCAGTCTAAAGATCTTTTCTCATGAAAATCTCTCACGAGCTGGGTCATTATGTATTTGGGAAAGGCATGGAAAAACGTATTGATAAATTCTCTGCTATCCGTGCGCACCCTTCTGGTGGTCTGCGCAAAAGCACGCTTTAATTCTTGCACAAACTCTTGTGGGGCCTGATCCTCCCCACATTGCAAATTGTAGGCTGCCTTGCGAGCCTCTTGAGGATTTCTGTGAACAGAAAAATGTTTCAAGATGGCCGCCTTATAGGTGGACCATCTTAAATGATTTTGGTCCTCCAGCCCCGCAAGAAACTGGAGTACTCTGGTGAGAAGGTCCACTTTACATATTGAATACAACTTTGGCTGTCCTTCAAATGAAAAGTCTCCATCATTTGCTCAAACAGCTCTAAGTGCTCCCAAACAGAATACTTGGCGTTCTTATGATAAGGCGTGATAACACTCCTTATTGCCTTTATTTGCTTCAATGGGTCCTTAAGCAAGGCCCTTTTTGCCTTATTGGCCTTTTTGGTTCGGGTAACCCTGGTCCATTCATCCTCTGACTCAGAGGCACTGCTCCCAGAGTTTCCTGTCTGATCATCCAGGTTTTCCCGGATTCTGCGAGCCTGGGAATGGCTGGCAGAATGTGGGGACCTGGTCTCCTGTGTCCTGCGCCATTCAGAGGAGTCTTCAGATTCTTCCTTGCTGCCAGGATTTGATGGGTACCCCCCCCACTGACCTAACTGGGCAGAAGTTTTAAGGATGCCCTTAATGGGCCTACTCTCCTGGGGTTCCCCACTAAATTGCACTGTGCTTGGGTGCCCATACCCGGATGCCCGCCCCTCCATTCCTGGGAGGTACTGGCCTATGAGCCCCATACTTCTGGTTGGATAGTAATCTGCCATCCCTGTGGCCCGGTGCTCATGTGCGCCAGGGGACATGGGGTTGGCAGAGTCCAGGGACTGAGAGATATGAAGGCCTCTGGTACTAGGGCTCCTGAGGTCATCCTCAAGAGTCTCCCTCTCCCAGCGAACCTGGTCTCTATCCGCCCCTGCTCCCTGTTGCAATGCAAGAGCCTGCGCTTTCAGTTCCTCAGTTAAGGCCTTACTAGACTCTATCAGTCTCTCCTGCATCGCTACCTGTTGCTGGAGCCTATCATTGTGCTGACAGAGAGCCTCATTTTCTCTCTGTGCCTCCTGATTGGTCCTGGAGTACGGGGCCAGTCTCTGCTGCAGGAGGGTTACCTCCTGAGCTGTGTCCCTATTGGCCTGCTCCTTTCTTGCCAGAGCATCCTCCACCCTCCTGGTGTGCTCTAACAAGTTCTGGTGTTCTTTTTGGAGGTCACCCAGTCCCTGGAGGGCCAGGTGATTTTCTTCCATTTTCCTTTTTAAGTGGCAGACTTCCTGGCCTAAGGTATCCCTTTCCTGACTAAGAGTCTGCATCTGTGCCGCCAGGTCGTCCCTTTGCCTTTGGAAGGCACCAGCTTTCTGGTGTTCTTCATCAAACTCTGCCTAGGTATCCAGGTCTTTCAAAATCAATTTATTGCTTTCCTCTTTCTCTCTGTCTAGTTGGATTTGCAGGGTGGCTACCTGCTCTGTGCATGCCCTGTTGATCTGTTGCTCCAGCTTTTTCTGGCTCTGCAGTAAGGAGTCCAGACTGTCTTGGTGCTCCTTCTGCAAAGCCAGAATTCTGGTATCCTGGTCCGTCTTTTCCTGTTGCAGGATATCCATATCCTTCTTTATTTTAATGATGTACTGTCTACTCTCATTTTCGGACTCCTGGCTTCTGTGCAGCCTCTGCTCAGAAGAGTCTAGATCAGATTGGGCCTTCTGTAATGCCAGCAGTTGCCTACTCGCCAGATCTTGGCCTTCAGCACATTTGTCCTGCATGGCTCCGATATGTAAATATAAATATGCTGCTACCCTGGCAATCTTGTTGTGCTCATCCTTGGCCTTAGGGGCCATATATAGTTCACCCAGGGCCACATGTAAGGTACCCTGGTCTCTCCATGTATCTGACCCTGTTTCAGTGATCTGGGGTGCGATTGCCTGCAACCAGACCGTCTGGTCCTGATGAGTCCACTCACCTCTCACAAATAGCTTATGTAAGAAGTGCTCTCTGGCTATTTTCATATCTACCAAGGTCGTCATTCTGGAATTTGAGTTCCTTCCTGACTTACAGAAGTTTGTATTTTATTTTTGCAAAACAGACCTTTCCCTTAGAGCGTCCTTTTGAGGAGTGCTTTGCAGCGTAACACAGCGTGGTGATCCGACCGGATGTATGTATCTTGTCAGTTAGCACACTGTATTAATCTGCACAAGTGATAGTTCTAATCCGGAATCCCCGGCTACGAGCCCCCAATTTGTAAAAAGATTCAATTCAACACTATAGCTAAGTCAATGCCTAGTCTGGGATACTGAATGGAAACCGTTATTGATATATCGATATGTCCAGTTCATGAGTTCTGGATGACTACCCCGATATAACACCCCTCTCTTAGAATCCCCCTGACCCCACTGAGCCAAGAAGTAGTTCTGTTTTGCAAGTTTAAAAGGTTTATTTGAGAAATAAGACAAAATATAGATACCACGCTTTTATGATAAATTAATAATCGATATCGCCCTTATAAATATAATGTTACTCAACAATGGGTAATCTGACACTAGCACACTTCTTTATAATCAATGAGGAGTTAGTATAGGATGGATCAAGTAGCAAAAATACTTTTATGATTTCAAGGGAAAAGCAATGAGGAATAAAATGCAGTACAGAGATACTTGAGATGATTTTAGCAAAAGATAATATAATCACTTTTTCTCTGGCAATTCACCCCCCTCCCCTATGCAATGTAAGACATGGAAGTAGATGGAAAGAGGAGCACACAGTTCTCAGGAATGCAATCAAATACAATACGAAATTCAGTTCCCCCCCAGCAAGCTTAGAGAAAACCGGTATGAGTTTTAAAACACAGGCCCAAGTGCTTTGAATGTGGTGGCAATGAAGTGAGAAATATGCTGAAAATGCTTTTAATTCCCTTTAGGAGGTTCAGGGTGAGTGAGAGATACTTGGGATAAGTTCATGCTCACTTTAGCAACGATTCAGAGATGGTGATTAAGAGGCAAACGAAATTTCGTTCCTATCCCAAACGGTTCCAGAGATACGGACGATTAAATAAAGGTAGTTTATCGGATTTAAAGTAAACTCAAAATGACAAGTGACAGCTATGCAGCTGCAGAATTGACAAGTGACAGTGGTGCAGCTTTACAAAATGACAAGTGACAACTTCTAGGAGGCAGTTCTGGTTAGATTAAAATAGTTTGGATTAGATTATTTTAAACTAAGAGTTTATTTCTGTCACAATCTGACCTAAGTACTCACAATATATTTTGGAAGGACTGGACCTCGTCACGGATCTGATCAATCAGGCTAGCGGCACTTCACAGCAATCTGGTCTCTAGGTCTGCGGTTCTGCACGGTCTGGTCTGGTCTGGCAATGGTCTGGTCTGTCCGGATACAGCAGTCTCTGCACGGCTCCTGGATCTCTGCACTGGTCCTGGCAAAAGTTCTTGGCAAGGGATTCAAGCAGCTCGCCCGGCTGTGAGTAGCTTGCAATGATTTGAGGCCTGCTGCAGAGAACTCAGCTTGTGGTTTTAGGCCTCTGATTTAGGTTCTAAAGTGTAAGTTCTAGGTTCTGGAGTATGTAGCTGGAGTCAGTCTGGAACTGGTATCTTCTGGATGTTGTGTGGTCCGGCAAAACGCTCCGCAGCAACTGGATTTGAATGTCCTCTCTAGCTTCCAGTGGCTCTTTTTATGTGTTTTGGAAAGTGGGTGTGTGCGTTGGTCATAACTAAACCTGCCCCTCTCACTTGTCATTGGCCAATTCCTCCTCTCTCCCTTGATTGGGGGAAGGAAATGTGAGTCAGAGTGATGCTGTAGGTTTTATGGTCAGAGGAACCTCCCCTTGTCAGTTTGCCCACAAATCTATATTTGATTCAAATACATCCTTCCCAGATATACAATTTGTTGAAATTACATGTGCACATTATATATTCCTTATGGTCCATGCTTGTCCGCCTCTGATCCTCCTGGGGGCTTGCATTCAAAAATGACAACATTTTGCGCTTTTTAACTGGTTTTGCAATATCGGACATTTACCCAAATTTACACACATGTGCGCAAGGAGTATGGACATTAATTGATGAAGTGTCAGATTTTTAACATGCAGACATTTGGAGTGAGACCCTATTTTCCGCTAGCAACCCCCCAGAATATACCACAGGGTCCTAACGCATCTCAAAATGTTCACAGAAAAATCACAAAAATAATGATATTAATTATATGATTCTGACAAGTCCGCACTTTGAGTTATCTATCTTTTTAAAATTATGCCCTGGTCAAAAAGGGGTGTGGCTTCCCACATAACATGGTGAAATAACTGGTTTATCCACTTCCCCCAAGCTCAGCTGCTAGCAGAGGCACTGCCCCTCCCAGTTCCCCTAAGAGGAAGCCACTTTACGGCCCCCCAATATAACATTTGCCTGAGTCCAGGACAGGCCTTTGTTCAACTCCTGTAGTCCCCAGCTGCTCCACCCCTAATCTAATCAACAGGGCCATGTGACCTCA
Source organism: Ambystoma mexicanum (assembly GCF_040938575.1). Taxonomy (NCBI): domain Eukaryota; kingdom Metazoa; phylum Chordata; class Amphibia; order Caudata; family Ambystomatidae; genus Ambystoma; species Ambystoma mexicanum. The sequence continues at coordinate 798,858,462 of NC_090937.1, read as the reverse complement.
GGATGCAGCCAGGCCTGGCAGCCAGGCCTGGGAACGCAGCTGTTGATCCAGTATCAACTCCTGTCGGGGGTAGTTGTCAGGCAGAATTCAATTTCCTTAAGCCAGGTTTCAGCTAAATGTCACTTTTTGTTCCCAGTTTTCTACATTCAAATCAAACTGACAATTTTTACATATACATTAAATAATTACTTCCTTCAAGTCATTTCAGAATATAGTTTTACATTGTATCCACCTCTTAGCAAGTCTTTCCTTGGTCTGGTTTTGTTTCATTTGTGCAGTTTTACACAAAAGTCTGGTGGTTTTAAAACGCCGGCTTTCTGATAGTGGTGAGTACTTGTAATGCAACCATTTTTGGGATTAAAAAAAAGAATTCCCCACAAGAAGGTTGTATCTTTGGAGTGGTCTCGTGCCAACTGCACAGTTCTCCTATTCTGGCGTGAATGTGGGCGGCGATAGCTCATCCCCACATCCACCCAGTCTATTGATTTAGTTTGTTCTGGGATAGAATAATGGGCGGCGACAGCTCATCCCCACATCTACCCAGTCTATTGATTCAACATGGGTCAAAACCCATGACAAATCCCCCCGCCCGACTGCGCTATGAATCAAGTCGAGGGGAAGTCGGGTGCAAAGGAGGTTTTGAGCCCTTGCGCTGGTATGTCCCCATTATATTCTTCCAATCCTGTAGGTGGCACAGTTCAGCATCTTTTCCTCCCTCCAGTCGATCAATCATTTCTCCTTGCTGGTCCTGATGGGAGGATTGGGCGGTTCCCTGGGCCCCTCGGGTCTCGGCTCCCGGTCCCCGGTCGTCCTTCTTGGTCAGTCTCCAGGTTTTCTTTCTCCTAGGACGACAAAGGAAAAGCGGCAATACCTATTCGTAGACATTTTTCCACAACTATTAATGGTGTGGCAGACATATACATTTTATACTTTAACATACCTTTTTACATTTTACTTTTGAGATACAAGTTATCATTCAAAGACAGTGGCTTACAAGAGTATAATATTGTAGAGACTATATGTGGGATATTTTAGGGTTGGAACTGAATTAATCTGGAGCGGTCCCCTCTGGTATTGCAGAGGACTCCTCCAGTTGCTGCAAAGTGTGCCTGGGATGGCAACACTTTAGCTGGTTAATATGGACCCACTTGTCTTCCCCTTCCGCCAGACTGCCTTTGGGGATGCAGATCTTATAGGCAACAGGGGAGATCTTGTCTATAATTTCAAACGGTCCCTTCCATGTAGGCAAGAATTTTCGCTGTTTGGCCTGGTTCCTTTGGAAATTGTATAGATAGACCCGATCACCCACCTTATATTCCTTTCGGGTAGTTTTTAAATCATAGTGGGTCTTCATGCTCTCGGCTGATCTTTCTAGACTCCGCTGAGCATAGGCAAAAGCATGCTGAAGGTGTTTCCTTAAATTCTCCACATACTCATGAGTTGTGGAGGCATTTATCAACGTTTGCTCTTGGGTTCTGTAGAGCAAATGCTGGGGAAGCACCATCTTGCATCCAGTCATCAACTCAAATGGTGACATTTTGGTTGCAGATGAAGGGGTAGATCTGATGGCCATTAGGACCAGAGGTAATCGGATATCCCAACTTGGCCCAGAATCTGCCACAAACTTTTTTAAGATGCTCACAATGGTTCGGTTATATCTCTCTACTGCTCCAGAAGAAGCTGGCCGGTAAGCAATATGTAGCTTTCTTTTGATCCCCAGTATCTCCCACATCTTTGTCATTACTTCACTGGTGAAGTGGCTACCTCTGTCTGACTCAATCCTTTGAGGTAGACCGAAACGGGAAAAGATGTGGTTAATCATCAGGGCAGCTGCAGTTTCTGCCTTGCAATTTGGGGCTGGGAGACATTCCACCCACTTGGTAAAGAAGCATGTAACGGTCAACATATACTCGTTTCCTCTAGACGAGCGAATAACAGGGCCTACAAAGTCGATTTGCAAATCTGACCATGGCAGTGTCATCCCCCTCTTTTGGAGAGGCACACGGTGTGTGAGGGATGATGGCTGAAATTGTGCACACACAAGACACCCCTTCAAGTATTGGTCGAGGTCCTGCCCCATGTGTGGCCAGTATGCAACCTCCCTTAAGATTTCCAGTGTTGTGTGAAACCCCCTATGACCGGCGGTGGCCGCATCATGGGCGTGACTTAACATCAGGCTTCAGAATGAGGTAGGAACCACCCACTGATCATGGCCAGCTTGGGATTTCCTTACCAACAAACCGTCTTGGATTCGGAACATTTTTGGACATTTCATCAACACTCTTAGGTCCTCTTTCCCAATGTAATCGGTATCCGTCAGGGGAAAGTTCTCAGGGTCCTCAAGGTGTTGGTAAAACTTACCAATAATTGGATCCCCCTTCTGAGCTGTAATTAAATCAGCATCAGGGGTCTCCTTACTCCATTGTGCAGTTGAAAGATCATTGTGAGCACTTGTCTGGGACCTAGTGATAGCGGTGACCTGGATTCCCCCCAACAGGGACTCTATTTCGATTAGATCTCCTTGGATGGCCCCGGTTTTGGCCAGCTGATCAGCTAAGTCATTTCCAGTTTTGTCTGGTCCCTCTACTTTGGAATGACCCTTGATCTTCTTCCAGTAGATGGTCATCCCATTCGAGGTGACCAGATCATCAATGTTTTGGATTAACTTCCCATGTTTCAGGGGTTTGTTATTAGCGCATAACATGCCTCTGGTTTTCCAGTTGACCAGGTGCTCCACGAACCCGTTCCGTACATAATCCGAATCTGTGATTATGACCAGTTCGTGCAGTTGATGCTGGACAGCAGTGAGGATGGCCTGATGCACAGCCATCAATTCTGCCACCTGACTACTTTGGGGACCAATTTTGTATCCAGTGGAGGGTTCTGGGAACTCCTTCACCCATGCATTCCCTACGCCAGCCACCAGTTCTTTCTCCCCGTCGTTGTCAACATGGTAAGAGCATCCATCCACATAGACAGTGGGCATTCCCTCACACTTGTCTTCTTCAAAGACTTTGTGTGGGGAATTAAGGTATGCCTCCATGTTGTCCTTGATTTTTAGACTTTCGTCCTCGAGATAGCTTTCTCCGGCACAATCATGCAAGTCAGCCAGACCTTGCGCGAGGGGACTCTTCTTGTTTTGGCCATATCTGACCTCCACAGGAAAGCCTTGCATTGACAGAATCCAGGAAGTAATTTGGGAATTACTCACATTTCCAGCCCGGATTCTGTCACTTTGGAGATATTGCAGAGGCTGGTGTGGAGTCTCCACTATGATGTGTTCCCCCTGGATAAACGGGCGGTAATTCTTCAATGCCCACACCGTTGCCAGGAGTGCCTTCTCACAATAGTTGAATTTTTCCTCCACAGAGGATAAAGTTTTGCTCGCATAGGAGATTACTTTATTGACCTTGTCATGCTTTTGGTATAATACTGCCATCAAGCACGTATTAGAGACCCCCGTCTCCAGGAAGAACTCCTTGTTTCTGAAAGGGTAAGCTAGGCAAGGCGCTTGTGAGAGGCTTCTTTTGAGTTGTCTTACCACCTCGGATTGTTCTGGACCCCATTCCCACTTGACCCCCCCTTCAAGAGATGAATCAGGGGTCTAGTGATCTCTGCGTAGCCTTCAATGAACTTTCTGCTGTAATTAGTCAGTCCAAGGAGGCTCCTTAATTCCCGCAGAGTGGTGGGGTCTTTCAGTTTCTGGAGTGCTTCCACTTTCCTTTCTTGGGGACAGAGACCCTGAGGAGTAATCTCATGCCCCAAGAAATTAACACGGGTTCTACACCACTGTGCTTTCTGAAAGGAAAGTTTTGCTCCGGCGGCCCTCAACTGTGTCAGAACATAATGGATCTCCGCTATGTGTTCCTCCACAGATGAACTTTTGATGAGGACATCATCTACATGAGCCAGGTTACCCCTCGCACCCAGGTCGGGCATGGCCTTATGTAGGAAAATGTTGAATTCATTGTCGGAGTTGAGGTATCCGAAGGGAGTCCGGGTCCAGGTGTACTGCTGGCCCCCAAAGGTAAAAGCCAGTTTGTATTGGTCCTCCCTACAGACAGGCACGGTCCAGTATCCATTGGTCAGGTCTATTGCAGTGAATACTTGTGACCCTTGAATCTGGGCCAGCCCTTGGTCAATGTAGGGCAGAGGCCATCGGGAAGTATGGACCCGTTTGTTGAGCTCCCTAAGGTCGGCGCAGAGTCTCCACTGGCCGTTTGGCTTCAATATTCCCAGCACCGGATTATTAAAGGTGCTGTGTACTGGACGTATTATTCCCCGGGACTCAAGGTTCTTAATTATTTCAGTAAGGGACTCCATGGAGGCGAGAGGCAAACGATATTGCTTCACAAACACTGGAGTCATTCCAGGGTCCGTGGGAATTGTTGTTGTGTGGATGTCGGTGCGGCCACAGTCATATGAGTCTACCGCAAAGAGATCTTGGAAATCCAAGAAAACTTGTTTCAACTTTTGCTTTTGTTCCAGAGTCACACAGGCATCAGCTAGGTTGACTCTCTCTTCCACCATCTGCCTGAAGCCTGGAAAGAGTTCTGGTTTGGCTATCTCAGCGGCCTCCTCCAGCTGGGTGGAGAAGTCCCTGGTCAGAGTGCTGATTTGGACTGGAGGCCTCAGGTGGGAAAGGCAACCCTCATGGACCTGGAAAATCACCTCATCCCTCCTGAAGTCACAAGTCACATCTTCCTTACCATAGGGGCAGGAAGTGTACACCAGGAAGTTCCCCCCATGCCGGGTAAAAATCCTGTCTGGTGTTGTATTGTCATCACTGTCACTGTCAAAATAGTCCTTGGGGATTGGTCCTAACAGTTAATTTCCTAAATCGTTGGAAAAATGTCGGTCATCAACCGCCATTCCAATAATGGTGCCTGCGGCTAGAGTAATACTCTTTAAGTCGCTGTTATCCACCTCTATTAGAATGGTGTCATGTTCTATGTTGACTAATGGAGTTGGGTTTACCCCCAACCCTTGCTGTTGGAGAGAAGTGTTTAGATGTATGTAAGCATCAGGGTTTTTCCAATGTTGTCCTCTTTTAACTTTCACTTCCAGGGAGAATTGTCGGGTCCTTTCTGGGATGGTGACTTCCCCTTTGATCTGAATTTCAACTGCATAAGGTAGCAATTGAGCTGACCTAAATGTTTTTTCTGGATCATCAAAGCCCATGGGATTATCCGGTAATCGGGACCAAGCTTTGAAGTTTATTAGGTCCAAACTAATGGCAAAGCGATTGAGAATGTCACTGCCTAAGTAAAAGGCGGCAGTGACGTCTCGCACGACCCAACAATTATGTACTATGCTCTTGTTGCCAATGGAGATTTTGAGCATACACCTGCTTGGCAGGAGATGTTTAGAATTAGGTGCTTCCAGGTCCATTTCCCATTTGTCTATCAGTTTGAATGTGGGAATGGCTGGATCTTTTGGGAGTTGGCGGAACATGGCTTCGCTGATGAAACTCTTACCGTTGTTCACACACACTCGAGGGATAACAGAGTCCTTCCCATCATTTAACTGGACAGGGATGAACAACTGCTCTCCAATTTGCTGAATATCAACCAGGCTCTGAGCTGATTTCACATCTTTCTGGACTATAGGAGTGGGAGTTTCTGATTGTGGATTAGTAAAGAATTTCAGGGTGTTTCCTTCCAGTGTGAAATACCACCTTAAACTGGAAGGAAGGTTGATTTTCAGAAATAGAGAGGACCCCCCATCACCAGTCTGTTGTCCTACTGCTATTACTGTCACGTCTGGAATTTGTTGTTCTGGAAGTGAAATTCTACTTGGTCAGATTTTTGTTCAACCATGTGGCAGGTGCCATTTAAACTAACATGGTTGACACTCTGTTTTAATTTTATTGGTCGGCTAGTCTGGGTCCAGAGGACCTTGTTTACGCAATCTATTATGGGTGACAACCTTCTCAGGAGGTCATTCCCTATTAAACAAGGGGTGCCGTCTGGAGTCACTACTATGACCGGGTGTTTCACCTTGTGTCGCCCAATTTTAATGTCCAAGTCTGCACTCCCCTCAACGGGAATTTCCTTCCCGTCAAAGTTCTGCCGTTGTCCAGGAAGAGAGGTGAGAGGAATTCGGTAACTCTCCCCCCTTCCTGCATTTAGTTCCTCAACGGCCCTTTTGGACAGAAGGGTAGCTTGGGATCCAGTGTCCACCAGTGCCAAAATTGTACCCTGCCCCTGTACTTGTACCGGGGTACCTTCTCCTCAAGGGGGCACAGATAATGCACATTTTTGGACAACTGGTGGGCTAACTTTCTGGTTTTGGACATTGCTAGCGAAGAGATTTGGGCAGAATTCTGTGGAGAGCCTTGGGAATCTGAAAGAAAAAGTTGGAAACTGGAGATCAGAGCCATTGTGGGTTCCCCTGGTTCCGGTTCTGGGCCGCCCCCCCCTTTTTGGAGGCAGTCACAAGGATTTGTTTGAACCAGGGGATTTCGGTATTGGTGGATCTGGGATGAGATGATGGGTGGCGGTAGCTCAGTCTCCACATCTCCCCAGTCTGAATTGGCATCCCTTGGGACCCATTTTTCCTTGGGAGGAGTTCCCCCATCTCTAAAGGAGAAGATCCTTTCCCCAGGATCCTCTGATGATCCCTCTCCCTCAAATTGGAAGACCTGTACCTCCTCCACAAAGTGGGTCTGTTTGGGTCCTTTGTTTCTCCTAGCCCCCCTCTGCTCCTTGGGAGGCAGTCTTTCAGGGGCAGGAGATTTTGTTTCCGGTTCCTGGTTTTCCAGGGGCTGTTTACAAGTTGGGAAGGAAGCTTCCTCCAAGGCTTTACACCCTCCTTCCCCTTGTGCCTCCTCCCTGGGAGCCGGTGGGTTATCGGGGTGCTGCCCCCGTCATTGTTCTGGAGCACCAGGTCCAGAGTTTGGGGCATTCTGCGGTGGCATGATCATCTGAGGGTTCTGTTGAGCTCTCAGTATGTGACCCAGATCCCGTGCCATATTTTGGACCTGGCACTCTAACTGGGAAACCCGCTCAGGCTGATACGGGGCTCTATTTTCTCCCCTGGGCTGATCCCGGGAAGGGTAGCTATCCCTTCTCTGGTAATGCCCCGGATTGGGAAGATTCGGGTACCCCTCCACCCGTGGCCTCCCCTCTCCTGGATTAGGTTGTCTGGGCTCAGGGAATTGGGGAAAGAAGGATGGATGGTTTTGGGGTTGGAAATTGGGTGGATACCTGGGGATAAAGTTCTGCCCAGGATTTGGAGAATTTCTACCCTCCTGTGGGAAGTTGGGAGGGAAGTTCCCTGGGTTAGGTGCTTGGTTGGATCCCCCCCCTTGGGCTGGAGGAGTCCACACATAACCCAGGATTGGTCGGTTTCCCTTATAGCGGGGACTTACATAGTCAGGGGAGCGGGGGACCCCATTTGTGGGACTACCTCCTCGACTCCCTGTCTGTGACTGGCCCGAGGGCCTTCTGGGCTGTGAATTATTTGGTGCAGGCAGGTTTTTAGGCCCCCCCCATCTCCAAATCTAAAACAGGGGCAACCTTTGCCTCTGCCACCTTGGCAGCAGCAGGGGTGCTGTTGGTTTTGGGGTTTTCCGGCGCATTATTTTTATTTTCGATGGGCTTCTGCACCTCATAGATCTGGGTAGCCTGTTCAATGACCCAGTCTAAAGATCTTTTCTCATGAAAATCTCTCACGAGCTGGGTCATTATGTATTTGGGAAAGGCATGGAAAAACGTATTGATAAATTCTCTGCTATCCGTGCGCACCCTTCTGGTGGTCTGCGCAAAAGCACGCTTTAATTCTTGCACAAACTCTTGTGGGGCCTGATCCTTCCCACATTGCAAATTGTAGGCTGCCTTGCGAGCCTCTTGAGGATTTCTGTGAACAGAAAAATGTTTCAAGATGGCCGCCTTATAGGTGGACCATCTTAAATGATTTTGGTCCTCCAGCCCCGCAAGAAACTGGAGTACTCTGGTGAGAAGGTCCACTTTACATATTGAATACAACTTTGGCTGTCCTTCAAATGAAAAGTCTCCATCATTTGCTCAAACAGCTCTAAGTGCTCCAAAACAGAATACTTGGCGTTCTTATGATAAGGCGTGATAACACTCCTTATTGCCTTTATTTGCTTCAATGGGTCCTTAAGCAAGGCCCTTTTTGCCTTATTGGCCTTTTTGGTTCGGGTAACCCTGGTCCATTCATCCTCTGACTCAGAGGCACTGCTCCCAGAGGTTCCTGTCTGATCTTCCAGGTTTTCCCGGATTCTGCGAGCCTGGGAATGGCTGGCAGAATGTGGGGACCTGGTCTCCTGTGTCCTGCGCCATTCAGAGGAGTCTTCAGATTCCTCCTTGCTGCCAGGATTTGATGGGTACCCCCCCCCCCCACTGACCTAACTGGGCAGAAGTTTTCAGGATGCCCTTAATGGGCCTACTCTCCTGGGGTTCCCCGCTAAATTGCAATGTGCTTGGGTGCCCATACCCGGATGCCCGCCCCTCCATTCCTGGGAGGTACTGGCCTATGAGCCCCATACTTCTGGTTGGATAGTAATCTGCCATCCCTGTGGCCCGGTGCTCATGTGCGCCAGGGGACATGGGGTTGGCGAGTCCAGGGACTGAGAGATATGAAGGCCTCTGGTACTAGGGCTCCTGAGGTCATCCTCAAGAGTCTCCCTCTCCCAGCGAACCTGGTCTCTATCCGCCCCTGCTCCCTGTTGCAATGCAAGAGCCTGCGCTTTCAGTTCCTCAGTTAAGGCCTTACTAGACTCTATCAGTCTCTCCTGCATCGCTACCTGTTGCTGGAGCCTATCATTGTGCTGACAGAGAGCCTAATTTTCTCTCTGTGCCTCCTGATTGGTCCTGGAGTACTGGGCCAGTCTCTGCTGCAGGAGGGTTACCTCCTGAGCTGTGTCCCTATTGGCCTGCTCCTTTCTTGCCAGAGCATCCTCCACCCTCCTGGTGTGCTCTAACAAGTTCTGGTGTTCTTTTTGGAGGTCACCCAGTCCCTGGAGGGCCAGGTGATTTTCTTCCATTTTCCTTTTTAAGTGGCAGACTTCCTGGCCTAAGGTATCCCTTTCCTGACTAAGAGTCTACATCTGTGCCGCCAGGTCGTCCCTTTGCCTTTGGAAGGCACCAGCTTTCTGGTGTTCTTCATCAAACTCTGCCTAGGTATCCAGGTCTTTCAAAATCAATTTATTGCTTTCCTCTTTCTCTCTGTCTAGTTGGATTTGCAGGGTGGCTACCTGCTCTGTGCATGCCCTGTTGATCTGTTGCTCCAGCTTTTTCTGGCTCTGCAGTAAGGAGTCCAGACTGTCTTGGTGCTCCTTCTGCAAAGCCAGAATTCTGGTATCCTGGTCCGTCTTTTCCTGTTGCAGGATATCCATATCCTTCTTTATTTTAATGATGTACTGTCTACTCTCATTTTCGGACTCCTGGCTTCTGTGCAGCCTCTGCTCAGAAGAGTCTAGATCAGATTGGGCCTTCTGTAATGCCAGCAGTTGCCTACTCGCCAGATCTTGGCCTTCAGCACATTTGTCCTGCATGGCTCCGATATGTAAATATAAATATGCTGCTACCCTGGCAATCTTGTTGTGCTCATCCTTGGCCTTAGGGGCCATATATAGTTCACCCAGGGCCACATGTAAGGTACCCTGGTCTCTCCATGTATCTGACCCTGTTTCAGTGATCTGGGGTGCGATTGCCTGCAACCAGACCGTCTGGTCCTGATGAGTCCACTCACCTCTCACAAATAGCTTATGTAAGAAGTGCTCTCTGGCTATTTTCATATCTACCAACGTCGTCATTCTGGAATTTGAGTTCCTTCCTGACTTACAGAAGTTTGTATTTTATTTTTGCAAAACAGACCTTTCCCTTAGAGCGTCCTTTTGAGGAGTGCTTTGCAGCGTAACACAGCGTGGTGATCCGACCGGATGTATGTATCTTGTCAGTTAGCACACTGTATTAATCTGCACAAGTGATAGTTCTAATCCGGAATCCCCGGCTACGAGCCCCCAATTTGTAAAAAGATTCAATTCAACACTATAGCTAAGTCAATGCCTAGTCTGGGATACTGAATGGAAACCGTTATTGATATATCGTTATGTCCAGTTCATGAGTTCTGGATGAAAACCCCGATATAACACCCCTCTCTTAGAATCCCCCTGACCCCACTGAGCCAAGAAGTAGTTCTGTTTTGCAAGTTTAAAAGGTTTATTTGAGAAATAAGACAAAATATAGATACCACGCTTTTATGATAAATTAATAATCGATATCGCCCTTATAAATATAATGTTACTCAACAATGGGTAATCTGACACTAGCACACTTCTTTATAATCAATGAGGAGTTAGTATAGGATGGATCAAGTAGCAAAAAATACTTTTATGATTTCAAGGGAAAAGAAATGAGGAATAAAATGCAGTACAGAGATACTTGAGATGATTTTAGCAAAAGATAATATAATCACTTTTTCTCTGGCAATTCACCCCCCTCCCCTATTCAATGTAAGACATGGAAGTAGATGGAAAGAGGAGCACACAGTTCTCAGGAATGCAATCAAATACAATACGAAATTCAGTTCCCCCCCAGCAAGCTTAGAGAAAACCGGTATGAGTTTTAAAACACAGGCCCAAGTGCTTTGAATGTGGTGGCAATGAAGTGAGAAATATGCTGAAAATGCTTTTAATTCCCTTTAGGAGGTTCAGGGTGAGTGAGAGATACTTGGGATGAGTTCATGCTCACTTTAGCAACGATTCAGAGATGGTGATTAAGAGGCAAACGAAATTTCGTTCCTATCCCAAACGGTTCCAGAGATACGGACGATTAAATAAAGGTAGTTTATCGGATTTAAAGTAAACTCAAAATGACAAGTGACAGCTATGCAGCTGCAGAATTGACAAGTGACAGTGGTGCAGCTTTACAAAATGACAAGTGACAACTTCTAGGAGGCAGTTCTGGTTAGATTAAAATAGTTTGGATTAGATTATTTTAAACTAAGAGTTTATTTCTGTCACAATCTGACCTAAGTACTCACAATATATTTTGGAAGGACTGGACCTCGTCACGGATCTGATCAATCAGGCTAGCGGCACTTCACAGCAATCTGGTCTGTAGGTCTGCGGTTCTGCACGGTCTGGTCTGGTCTGGCACTGGTCTGTCCGGATACAGCAGTCTCTGCACGGCTCCTGGATCTCTGCACTGGTCCTGGCAAAAGTTCTTGGCAAGGGATTCAAGCAGCTCGCCCGGCTGTGAGTAGCTTGCAATGATTTGAGGCCTGCTGCAGAGAACTCAGCTTGTGGTTTTAGGCCTCTGATTTAGGTTCTAAAGTATAAGTTCTAGGTTCTGGAGTATGTAGCTGGAGTCAGTCTGGAACTGGTATCTTCTGGATGTTGTGTGGTCCGGCAAAACGCTCCGCAGCAACTGGATTTGAATGTCCTCTCTAGCTTCCAGTGGCTCTTTTTATGTGTTTTGGAAAGTGGGTGTGTGCGTTGGTCATAACTAAACCTGCCCCTCTCACTTGTCATTGGCCAATTCCTCCTCTCTCCCTTGATTGGGGGAAGGAAATGTGAGTCAGAGTGATGCTGTAGCTTTTATGGTCAGAGGAACCTCCCCTTGTCAGTTTGCCCACAAATCTATATTTGATTCAAATACATCCTTCCCAGATATACAATTTGTTGAAATTACATGTGCACATTATATATTCCTTATGGTCCATGCTTGTCCGCCTCTGATCCTCCTGGGGGCTTGCATTAAAAAATGACAACATTTTGCGCTTTTTAACTGGTTTTGCAATATCGGACATTTACCCAAATTTACACACATGTGCGCAAGGAGTATGGACATTAATTGATGAAGTGTCAGATTTTTAACATGCAGACATTTGGAGTGAGACCCTATTTTCCGCTAGCAACCCCCCAGAATATACCACAGGGTCCTAACGCATCTCAAAATGTTCACAGAAAAATCACAAAAATAATGATATTAATTATATAATTCTGACAAGTCCGCACTTTGAGTTATCTATCTTTTTAAAATTATGCCCTGGTCAAAAAGGGGTGTGGCTTCCCACATCACATGGTGAAATAACTGGTTTATCCACTTCCCCCAAGCTCAGCTGCTAGCAGAGGCACTGCCCCTCCCAGTTTCCCCTAAGAGGAAGCCACTTTACGGCCCCCCAATATAACATTTGCCTGAGTCCAGGACAGGCCTTTGTTCAACTCCTGTAGTCCCCAGCTGCTCCACCCCTAATCTAATCAACAGGGCCATGTGACCTCAGGATGCAGCCAGGCCTGGCAGCCAGGCCTGGGAACATAGCTGTTGATCCAGTATCAACTCCTGTCGGGGGTAGTTGTCAGGCAGAATTCAATTTCCTTAAGCCAGGTTTCAGCTAAATGTCACTTTTTGTTCCCAGTTTTCTACATTCAAATCAAACTGACAATTTTTACATATACATTAAATAATTACTTCCTTCAAGTCATTTCAGAATATAGTTTTACATTGTATCCACCTCTTAGCAAGTCTTTCCTTGGTCTGGTTTTGTTTCATTTGTGCAGTTTTACACAAAAGTCTGGTGGTTTTAAAACACCGGCTTTCTGATAGTGGTGAGTACTTGTAATGCAACCATTTTTGGGATTAAGAAAATGAATTCCCCACAAGAAGGTTGTATCTTTGGAGTGGTCTCGTGCCAACTGCGCAGTTCTCCTATTCTGGCGTGAATGTGGGCGGCGATAGCTCATCCCCACATCCACCCAGTCTATTGATTTAGTTTGTTCTGGGATAGAATAATGGGCGGCGACAGCTCATCCCCACATCTACCCAGTCTATTGATTCAACATGGGTCAAAACCCATGACAAATCCCCCCGCCCGACTGCGCTATGAATCAAGTCGAGGGGAAGTCGGGTGCAAAGGAAGTTTTGAGCCCTTGCGCTGGTATGTCCCCATTATATTCTTCCAATCCTGTAGGTGGCACAGTTCAGCATCTTTTCCTCCCTCCAGTCGATCAATCATTTCTCCTTGCTGGTCCTGATGGGAGGATTGGGCGGTTCCCTGGGCCCCTCGGGTCTCGGCTCCCGGTCCCCGGTCGTCCTTCTTGGTCAGTCTCCAGGTTTTCTTTCTCCTAGGACGACAAAGGAAAAGCGGCAATACCTATTCGTAGACATTTTTCCACCACTATTAATGGTGTGGCAGACATATACATTTTATACTTTAACATACCTTTTTACATTTTACTTTTGAGATACAAGTTATCATTCAAAGACAGTGGCTTACAAGAGTATAATATTGTAGAGACTATATGTGGGATATTTTAGGGATGGAACTGAATTAATCTGGAGCGGTCCCCTCTGGTATTGCAGAGGACTCCTCCAGTTGCTGCAAAGTGTGCCTGGGATGGCAACACTTTAGCTGGTTAATATGGACCCACTTGTCTTCCCCTTCCGCCAGACTGCCTTTGGGGATGCAGATCTTATAGGCAACAGGGGAGATCTTGTCTATAATTTCAAATGGTCCCTTCCATGTAGGCAAGAATTTTCGCTGTTTGGCCTGGTTCCTTGGAAATTGTATAGATAGACCCGATCACCCACCTTATATTCCTTTCGGGTAGTTTTTAAATCATAGTGGGTCTTCATGCTCTCGGCTGATCTTTCTAGACTCCGCTGAGCATAGGCAAAAGCATGCTGAAGGTGTTTCCTTAAATTCTCCACATACTCATGAGTTGTGGAGGCATTTATCAACGTTTGCTCTTGGGTTCTGTAGAGCAAATGCTGGGGAAGCACCATCTTGCATCCAGTCATCAACTCAAATGGTGACATTTTGGTTGCAGATGAAGGGGTAGATCTGATGGCCATTAGGACCAGAGGTAATCGGATATCCCAACTTGGCCCAGAATCTGCCACAAACTTTTTTAAGATGCTCACAATGGTTCGGTTATATCTCTCTACTGCTCCAGAAGAAGCTGGCCGGTAAGCAATATGTAGCTTTCTTTTGACCCCCAGTATCTCCCACATCTTTGTCATTACTTCACTAGTGAAGTGGCTACCTCTGTCTGACTCAATCCTTTGAGGTAGACCGAAACGGGAAAAGATGTGGTTAATCATCAGGGCAGCTGCAGTTTCTGCCTTGCAATTTGGGGCTGGGAGACATTCCACCCACTTGGTAAAGAAGCATGTAACCGTCAACATATACTCGTTTCCTCTAGACGAGCGAATAACAGGGCCTACAAAGTCGATTTGCAAATCTGACCATGGCAGTGTCATCCCCCTCTTTTGGAGAGGCGCACGGTGTGTGAGGGATGATGGCTGAAATTGTGCACACACAAGACACCCCTTCAAGTATTGGTCGAGGTCCTGCCCCATGTGTGGCCAGTATGCAACCTCCCTTAAGATTTCCAGTGTTGTGTGAAACCCCCTATGACCGGCGGTGGCCGCATCATGGGCGTGACTTAACATCAGGCTTCAGAATGAGGTAGGAACCACCCACTGATCATGGCCAGCTTGGGATTTCCTTACCAACAAACCGTCTTGGATTCGGAACATTTTTGGACATTTCATCAACACTCTTAGGTCCTCTTTCCCAATGTAATCGGTATCCGTCAGGGGAAAGTTCTCAGGGTCCTCAAGGTGTTGGTAAAACTTACCAATAATTGGATCCCCCTTCTGAGCTGTAATTAAATCAGCATCAGGGGTCTCCTTACTCCATTGTGCAGTTGAAAGATCATTGTGAGCACTTGTCTGGGACCTAGTGATAGCGGTGACCTGGATTTCCCCCAACAGGGACTCTATTTCGATTAGATCTCCTTGGATGGCCCCGGTTTTGGCCAGCTGATCAGCTAAGTCATTTCCAGTTTTGTCTGGTCCCTCTACTTTGGAATGACCCTTGATCTTCTTCCAGTAGATGGTCATCCCATTCGAGGTGACCAGATTATCAATGTTTAGGATTAACTTCCCATGTTTCAGGGGTTTGTTATTAGCGCATAACATGCCTCTGGTTTTCCAGTTGACCAGGTGCTCCACGAACCCGTTCCGTACATAATCCGAATCTGTGATTATGACCAGTTCGTGCAGTTGATGCTGGACAGCAGTGAGGATGGCCTGATGCACAGCCATCAATTCTGCCACCTGACTACTTTGGGGACCAATTTTGTATCCAGTGGAGGGTTCTGGGAACTCCTTCACCCATGCATTCCCTACGCCAGCCACCAGTTCTTTCTCCCCGTCGTTGTCAACATGGTAAGAGCATCCATCCACATAGACAGTGGGCATTCCCTCACACTTGTCTTCTTCAAAGACTTTGTGTGGGGAATTAAGGTATGCCTCCATGTTGTCCTTGATTTTTAGACTTTCGTCCTCGAGATAGCTTTCTCCGGCACAATCATGCAAGTCAGCCAGACCTTGCGCGAGGGGACTCTTCTTGTTTTGGCCATATCTGACCTCCACAGAAAAGCCTTGCATTGACAGAATCCAGGAAGTAATTTGGGAATTACTCACATTTCCAGCCCGGATTCTGTCACTTTGGAGATATTGCAGAGGCTGGTGTGGAGTCTCCACTATGATGTGTTCCCCCTGGATAAACGGGCGGTAATTCTTCAATGCCCACACCGTTGCCAGGAGTGCCTTCTCACAATAGTTGAATTTTTCCTCCACAGAGGATAAAGTTTTGCTCGCATCGGAGATTACTTTATTGACCTTGTCATGCTTTTGGTATAATACTGCCATCAAGCACGTATTAGAGACCCCCGTCTCCAGGAAGAACTCCTTGTTTCTGAAAGGGTAAGCTAGGCAAGGCGCTTGTGAGAGGCTTCTTTTGAGTTGTCTTACCACCTCGGATTGTTCTGGACCCCATTCCCACTTGACCCCCCCTTCAAGAGATGAATCAGGGGTCTAGTGATCTCTGCGTAGCCTTCAATGAACTTTCTGCTGTAATTAGTCAGTCCAAGGAGGCTCCTTAATTCCCGCAGAGTGGTGGGGTCTTTCAGTTTCTGGAGTGCTTCCACTTTCCTTTCTTGGGGACAGAGACCCTGAGGAGTAATCTCATGCCCCAAGAAATTAACACGGGTTCTACACCACTGTGCTTTCTGAAAGGAAAGTTTTGCTCCGGCGGCCCTCAACTGTGTCAGAACATAATGGATCTCCGCTATGTGTTCCTCCACAGATGAACTTTTGATGAGGACATCATCTACATGAGCCAGGTTACCCCTCGCACCCAGGTCGGGCATGGCCTTATGTAGGAAAATGTTGAATTCATTGTCGGAGTTGAGGTATCCGAAGGGAGTCCGGGTCCAGGTGTACTGCTGGCCCCCAAAGGTAAAAGCCAGTTTGTATTGGTCCTCCCTACAGACAGGCACGGTCCAGTATCCATTGGTCAGGTCTATTGCAGTGAATACTTGTGACCCTTGAATCTGGGCCAGCCCTTGGTCAATGTAGGGCAGAGGCCATCGGGAAGTATGGACCCGTTTGTTGAGCTCCCTAAGGTCGGCGCAGAGTCTCCACTGGCCGTTTGGCTTCAATATTCCCAGCACCGGATTATTAAAGGTGCTGTGTACTGGACGTATTATTCCCCGGGACTCAAGGTTCTTAATTATTTCAGTAAGGGACTCCATGGAGGCGAGAGGCAAACGATATTGCTTCACAAACACTGGAGTCATTCCAGGGTCCGTGGGAATTGTTGTTGTGTGGATGTCGGTGCGGCCACAGTCATATGAGTCTACCGCAAAGAGATCTTGGAAATCCAAGAAAACTTGTTTCAACTTTTGCTTTTGTTCCAGAGTCACACAGGCATCAGCTAGGTTGACTCTCTCTTCCACCATCTGCCTGAAGCCTGGAAAGAGTTCTGGTTTGGCTATCTCAGCGGCCTCCTCCAGCTGGGTGGAGAAGTCCCTGGTCAGAGTGCTGATTTGGACTGGAGGCCTCAGGTGGGAAAGGCAACCCTCATGGACCTGGAAAATCACCTCATCCCTCCTGAAGTCACAAGTCACATCTTCCTTACCATAGGGGCAGGAAGTGTACACCAGGAAGTTCCCCCCATGCCGGGTAAAAATCCTGTCTGGTGTTGTATTGTCATCACTGTCACTGTCAAAATAGCCCTTGGGGATTGGTCCTAACAGTTAATTTCCTAAATCGTTGGAAAAATGTCGGTCATCAACCGCCATTCCAATAATGGTGCCTGCGGCTAGAGTAATACTCTTTAAGTCGCTGTTATCCACCTCTATTAGAATGGTGTCATGTTCTATGTTGACTAATGGAGTTGGGTTTACCCCCAACCCTTGCTGTTGGAGAGAAGTGTTTAGATGTATGTAAGCATCAGGGTTTTTCCAATGTTGTCCTCTTTTAACTTTCACTTCCAGGGAGAATTGTCGGGTCCTTTCTGGGATGGTGACTTCCTCTTTGATCTGAATTTCAACTGCATAAGGTAGCAATTGAGCTGACCTAAATGTTTTTTCTGGATCATCAAAGCCCATGGGATTATCCGGTAATCGGGACCAAGCTTTGAAGTTTATTAGGTCCAAACTAATGGCAAAGCGATTGAGAATGTCACTGCCTAAGTAAAAGGCGGCAGTGACGTCTCGCACGACCCAACAATTATGTACTATGCTCTTGTTGCCAATGGAGATTTTGAGCATACACCTGCTTGGCAGGAGATGTTTAGAATTAGGTGCTTCCAGGTCCATTTCCCATTTGTCTATCAGTTTGAATGTGGGAATGGCTGGATCTTTTGGGAGTTGGCGGAACATGGCTTCGCTGATGAAGCTCTTACCGTTGTTCACACACACTCGAGCGATAACAGAGTCCTTCCCATCATTTAACTGGACAGGGATGAACAACTGCTCTCCAATTTGCTGAATATCAACCAGGCTCTGAGCTGATTTCACATCTTTCTGGACTATAGGAGTGGGAGTTTCTGATTGTGGATTAGTAAAGAATTTCAGGGTGTTTCCTTCCAGTGTGAAATACCACCTTACACTGGAAGGAAGGTTGATTTTCAGAAATAGAGAGGACCCCCCATCACCAGTCTGTTGTCCTACTGCTATTACTGTCACGTCTGGAATTTGTTGTTCTGGAAGTGAAATTCTACTTGGTCAGATTTTTGTTCAACCATGTGGCAGGTGCCATTTAAACTAACATGGTTGACACTCTGTTTTAATTTTATTGGTCGGCTAGTCTGGGTCCAGAGGACCTTGTTTACGCAATCTATTATGGGTGACAACCTTCTCAGGAGGTCATTCCCTATTAAACAAGGGGTGCCGTCTGGAGTCACTACTATGACCGGGTGTTTCACCTTGTGTCGCCCAATTTTAATGTCCAAGTCTGCACTCCCCTCAACGGGAATTTCCTTCCCGTCAAAGTTCTGCCGTTGTCCAGGAAGAGAGGTGAGAGGAATTCGGTAATTCTCCCCCCTTCCTGCATTTAGTTCCTCAAAGGCCCTTTTGGACAGAAGGGTAGCTTGGGATCCAGTGTCCACCAGTGCCAAAATTGTACCCTGCCCCTGTACTTGTACCGGGGTACCTTCTCCTCAAGGGGGCACAGATAATGCACATTTTTGGACAACTGGTGGGCTAACTTTCTGGTTTTGGACATTGCTAGCGAAGAGATTTGGGCAGAATTCTGTGGAGAGCCTTGGGAATCTGAAAGAAAAAGTTGGAAACTGGAGATCAGAGCCATTGTGGGTTCCCCTGGTTCCGGTTCTGGGCCGCCCCCCCTTTTTGGAGGCAGTCACAAGGATTTGTTTGAACCAGGGGATTTCGGTATTGGCGGATCTGGGATGAGATGATGGGTGGCGGTAGCTCAGTCTCCACATCTCCCCAGTCTGAATTGGCATCCCTTGGGACCCATTTTTCCTTGGGAGGAGTTCCCCCATCTCTAAAGGAGAAGATCCTTTCCCCAGGATCCTCTGATGATCCCTCTCCCTCAAATTGGAAGACCTGTACCTCCTCCACAAAGTGGGTCTGTTTGGGTCCTTTGTTTCTCCTAGCCCCCCTCTGCTCCTTGGGAGGCAGTCTTTCAGGGGCAGGAGATTTTGTTTCCGGTTCCTGGTTTTCCAGGGGCTGTTTACAAGTTGGGAAGGAAGCTTCCTCCAAGGCTTTACACCCTCCTTCCCCTTGTGCCTCCTCCCTGGGAGCCGGTGGGTTATCGGGGTGCTGCCCCCGTCATTGTTCTGGAGCACCAGGTCCAGAGTTTGGGGCATTCTGCGGTGGCATGATCATCTGAGGGTTCTGTTGAGCTCTCAGTATGTGACCCAGATCCCGTGCCATATTTTGGACCTGGCGCTCTAACTGGGAAACCCGCTCAGGCTGATACGGGGCTCTATTTTCTCCCCTGGGCTGATCCCGGGAAGGGTAGCTATCCCTTCTCTGGTAATGCCCCGGATTGGGAAGATTCGGGTACCCCTCCACCCGTGGCCTCCCCTCTCCTGGATTAGGTTGTCTGGGCTCAGGGAATTGGGGAAAGAAGGATGGATGGTTTTGGGGTTGGAAATTGGGTGGATACCTGGGGATAAAGTTCTGCCCAGGATTTGGAGAATTTCTGCCCTCCTGTGGGAAGTTGGGAGGGAAGTTCCCTGGGTTAGGTGCTTGGTTGGATCCCCCCCTTGGGCTGGAGGAGTCCACACATAACCCAGGATTGGTCGGTTTCCCTTATAGCGGGGACTTACATAGTCAGGGGAGCGGGGGACCCCATTTGTGGGACTACCTCCTCGACTCCCTGTCTGTGACTGGCCCGAGGGCCTTCTGGGCTGTGAATTATTTGGTGCAGGCAGGTTTTTAGGCCCCCCCCATCTCCAAATCTAAAACGGGGGCAACCTTTGCCTCTGCCACCTTGGCAGCAGCAGGGGTGCTGTTGGTTTTGGGGTTTTCCGGCGCATTATTTTTATTTTCGATGGGCTTCTGCACCTCATAGATCTGGGTAGCCTGTTCAATGACCCAGTCTAAAGATCTTTTCTCATGAAAATCTCTCACGAGCTGGGTCATTATGTATTTGGGAAAGGCATGGAAAAACGTATTGATAAATTCTCTGCTATCCGTGCGCACCCTTCTGGTGGTCTGCGCAAAAGCACGCTTTAATTCTTGCACAAACTCTTGTGGGGCCTGATCCTCCCCACATTGCAAATTGTAGGCTGCCTTGCGAGCCTCTTGAGGATTTCTGTGAACAGAAAAATGTTTCAAGATGGCCGCCTTATAGGTGGACCATCTTAAATGATTTTGGTCCTCCAGCCCCGCAAGAAACTGGAGTACTCTGGTGAGAAGGTCCACTTTACATATTGAATACAACTTTGGCTGTCCTTCAAATGAAAAGTCTCCATCATTTGCTCAAACAGCTCTAAGTGCTCCCAAACAGAATACTTGGCGTTCTTATGATAAGGCGTGATAACACTCCTTATTGCCTTTATTTGCTTCAATGGGTCCTTAAGCAAGGCCCTTTTTGCCTTATTGGCCTTTTTGGTTCGGGTAACCCTGGTCCATTCATCCTCTGACTCAGAGGCACTGCTCCCAGAGGTTCCTGTCTGATCTTCCAGGTTTTCCCGGATTCTGCGAGCCTGGGAATGGCTGGCAGAATGTGGGGACCTGGTCTCCTGTGTCCTGCGCCATTCAGAGGAGTCTTCAGATTCCTCCTTGCTGCCAGGATTTGATGGGTACCCCCCCCCCACTGACCTAACTGGGCAGAAGTTTTCAGGATGCCCTTAATGGGCCTACTCTCCTGGGGTTCCCCGCTAAATTGCAATGTGCTTGGGTGCCCATACCCGGATGCCCGCCCCTCCATTCCTGGGAGGTACTGGCCTATGAGCCCCATACTTCTGGTTGGATAGTAATCTGCCATCCCTGTGGCCCGGTGCTCATGTGCGCCAGGGGACATGGGGTTGGCAGAGTCCAGGGACTGAGAGATATGAAGGCCTCTGGTACTAGGGCTCCTGAGGTCATCCTCAAGAGTCTCCCTCTCCCAGCGAACCTGGTCTCTATCCGCCCCTGCTCCCTGTTGCAATGCAAGAGCCTGCGCTTTCAGTTCCTCAGTTAAGGCCTTACTAGACTCTATCAGTCTCTCCTGCATCGCTACCTGTTGCTGGAGCCTATCATTGTGCTGACAGAGAGCCTCATTTTCTCTCTGTGCCTCCTGATTGGTCCTGGAGTACTGGGCCAGTCTCTGCTGCAGGAGGGTTACCTCCTGAGCTGTGTCCCTATTGGCCTGCTCCTTTCTTGCCAGAGAATCCTCCACCCTCCTGGTGTGCTCTAACAAGTTCTGGTGTTCTTTTTGGAGGTCACCAGTCCCTGGAGGGCCAGGTGATTTTCTTCCATTTTCCTTTTTAAGTGGCAGACTTCCTGGCCTAAGGTATCCCTTTCCTGACTAAGAGTCTGCATCTGTGCCGCCAGGTCGTCCCTTTGCCTTTGGAAGGCACCAGCTTTCTGGTGTTCTTCATCAAACTCTGCCTAGGTATCCAGGTCTTTCAAAATCAATTTATTGCTTTCCTCTTTCTCTCTGTCTAGTTGGATTTGCAGGGTGGCTACCTGCTCTCTGCATGCCCTGTTGATCTGTTGCTCCAGCTTTTTCTGGCTCTGCAGTAAGGAGTCCAGACTGTCTTGGTGCTCCTTCTGCAAAGCCAGAATTCTGGTATCCTGGTCCGTCTTTTCCTGTTGCAGGATATCCATATCCTTCTTTATTTTAATGATGTACTGTCTACTCTCATTTTCGGACTCCTGGCTTCTGTGCAGCCTCTGCTCAGAAGAGTCTAGATCCGATTGGGCCTTCTGTAATGCCAGCAGTTGCCTACTCGCCAGATCTTGGCCTTCAGCACATTTGTCCTGCATGGCTCCGATATGTAAATATAAATATGCTGCTACCCTGGCAATCTTGTTGTGCCCATCCTTGGCCTTAGGGGCCATATATAGTTCACCCAGGGCCACATGTAAGGTACCCTGGTCTCTCCATGTATCTGACCCTGTTTCAGTGATCTGGGGTGCGATTGCCTGCAACCAGACCGTCTGGTCCTGATGAGTCCACTCACCTCTCACAAATAGCTTATGTAAGAAGTGCTCTCTGGCTATTTTCATATCTACCAAGGTCGTCATTCTGGAATTTGAGTTCCTTCCTGACTTACAGAAGTTTGTATTTTATTTTTGCAAAACAGACCTTTCCCTTAGAGCGTCCTTTTGAGGAGTGCTTTGCAGCGTAACACAGCGTGGTGTCCGACCGGATGTATGTATCTTGTCAGTTAGCACACTGTATTAATCTGCACAAGTGATAGTTCTAATCCGGAATCCCCGGCTACGAGCCCCCAATTTGTAAAAAGATTCAATTCAACACTATAGCTAAGTCAATGCCTAGTCTGGGATACTGAATGGAAACCGTTATTGATATATCGTTATGTCCAGTTCATGAGTTCTGGATGACTACCCCGATATAACACCCCTCTCTTAGAATCCCCCTGACCCCACTGAGCCAAGAAGTAGTTCTGTTTTGCAAGTTTAAAAGGTTTATTTGAGAAATAAGACAAAATATAGATACCATGCTTTTATGATAAATTAATAATCGATATCGCCCTTATAAATATAATGTTACTCAACAATGGGTAATCTGACACTAGCACACTTCTTTATAATCAATGAGGAGTTAGTATAGGATGGATCAAGAAGCAAAAAAAACTTTTATGATTTCAAGGGAAAAGAAATGAGGAATAAAATGCAGTACAGAGATACTTGAGATGATTTTAGCAAAAGATAATATAATCACTTTTTCTCTGGCAATTCACCCCCTCCCCTATTCAATGTAAGACATGGAAGTAGATGGAAAGAGGAGCACACAGTTCTCAGGAATGCAATCAAATACAATACGAAATTCAGTTCCCCCCCAGCAAGCTTAGAGAAAACCGGTATGAGTTTTAAAACACAGGCCCAAGTGCTTTGAATGTGGTGGCAATGAAGTGAGAAATATGCTGAAAATGCTTTTAATTCCCTTTAGGAGGTTCAGGGTGAGTGAGAGATACTTGGGATGAGTTCATGCTCACTTTAGCAACGATTCAGAGATGGTGATTAAGAGGCAACGAAATTTCGTTCCTATCCCAAACGGTTCCAGAGATACGGACGATTAAATAAAGGTAGTTTATCGGATTTAAAGTAAACTCAAAATGACAAGTGACAGCTATGCAGCTGCAGAATTGACAAGTGACAGTGGTGCAGCTTTGCAAAATGACAAGTGACAACTTCTAGGAGGCAGTTCTGGTTAGATTAAAATAGTTTGGATTAGATTATTTTAAACTAAGAGTTTATTTCTGTCACAATCTGACCTAAGTACTCACAATATATTTTGGAAGGACTGGACCTCGTCACGGATC
Source organism: Ambystoma mexicanum (assembly GCF_040938575.1). Classification (NCBI taxonomy): domain Eukaryota; kingdom Metazoa; phylum Chordata; class Amphibia; order Caudata; family Ambystomatidae; genus Ambystoma; species Ambystoma mexicanum. The sequence goes on along the minus strand of NC_090937.1, from coordinate 798,835,173 downwards.
TGATCAATCAGGCTAGCGGCACTTCACAGCAATCTGGTCTGTAGGTCTGCGGTTCTGCACGGTCTGGTCTGGTCTGGCACTGGTCTGGTCTGTCCGGATACAGCAGTCTCTGCACGGCTCCTGGATCTCTGCACTGGTCCTGGCAAAAGTTCTTGGCAAGGGATTCAAGCAGCTCGCCCGGCTGTGAGTAGCTTGCAATGATTTGAGGCCTGCTGCAGAGAACTCAGCTTGTGGTTTTAGGCCTCTGATTTAGGTTCTAAAGTATAAGTTCTAGGTTCTGGAGTATGTAGCTGGAGTCAGTCTGGAACTGGTATCTTCTGGATGTTGTGTGGTCCGGCAAAACGCTCCGCAGCAACTGGATTTGAATGTCCTCTCTAGCTTCCAGTGGCTCTTTTTATGTGTTTTGGAAAGTGGGTGTGTGCGTTGGTCATAACTAAACCTGCCCCTCTCACTTGTCATTGGCCAATTCCTCCTCTCTCCCTTGATTGGGGGAAGGAAATGTGAGTCAGAGTGATGCTGTAGGTTTTATGGTCAGAGGAACCTCCCCTTGTCAGTTTGCCCACAAATCTATATTTGATTCAAATACATCCTTCCCAGATATACAATTTGTTGAAATTACATGTGCACATTATATATTCCTTATGGTCCATGCTTGTCCGCCTCTGATCCTCCTGGGGGCTTGCATTAAAAAATGACAACATTTTGCGCTTTTTAACTGGTTTTGCAATATCGGACATTTACCCAAATTTACACACATGTGCGCAAGGAGTATGGACATTAATTGATGAAGTGTCAGATTTTTAACATGCAGACATTTGGAGTGAGACCCTATTTTCCGCTAGCAACCCCCCAGAATATACCACAGGGTCCTAACGCATCTCAAAATGTTCACAGAAAAATCACAAAAATAATGATATTAATTATATAATTCTGACAAGTCCGCACTTTGAGTTATCTATCTTTTTAAAATTATACCCTGGTCAAAAAGGGGTGTGGCTTCCCACATCACATGGTGAAATAACTGGTTTATCCACTTCCCCCATGCTCAGCTGCTAGCAGAGGCACTGCCCCTCCCAGTTTCCCCTAAGAGGAAGCCACTTTACGGCCCCCCAATATAACATTTGCCTGAGTCCAGGACAGGCCTTTGTTCAACTCCTGTAGTCCCCAGCTGCTCCACCCCTAATCTAATCAACAGGGCCATGTGACCTCAGGATGCAGCCAGGCCTGGCAGCCAGGCCTGGGAACACAGCTGTTGATCCAGTATCAACTCCTGTCGGGGGTAGTTGTCAGGCAGAATTCAATTTCCTTAAGCCAGGCTTCAGCTAAATGTCACTTTTTGTTCCCAGTTTTCTACATTCAAATCAAACTGACAATTTTTACATATACATTAAATAATTACTTCCTTCAAGTCATTTCAGAATATAGTTTTACATTGTATCCACCTCTTAGCAAGTCTTTCCTTGGTCTGGTTTTGTTTCATTTGTGCAGTTTTACACAAAAGTCTGGTGGTTTTAAAACACCGGCTTTCTGATAGTGGTGAGTACTTGTAATGCAACCATTTTTGGGATTAAGAAAATGAATTCCCCACAAGAAGGTTGTATCTTTGGAGTGGTCTCGTGCCAACTGCGCAGTTCTCCTATTCTGGCGTGAATGTGGGCGGCGATAGCTCATCCCCACATCCACCCAGTCTATTGATTTAGTTTGTTCTGGGATAGAATAATGGGCGGCGACAGCTCATCCCCACATCTACCCAGTCTATTGATTCAACATGGGTCAAAACCCATGACAAATCCCCCCGCCCGACTGCGCTATGAATCAAGTCGAGGGGAAGTCGGGTGCAAAGGAGGTTTTGAGCCCTTGCGCTGGTATGTCCCCATTATATTCTTCCAATCCTGTAGGTGGCACAGTTCAGCATCTTTTCCTCCCTCCAGTCGATCAATCATTTCTCCTTGCTGGTCCTGATGGGAGGATTGGGCGGTTCCCTGGGCCCCTCGGGTCTCGGCTCCCGGTCCCCGGTCGTCCTTCTTGGTCAGTCTCCAGGTTTTCTTTCTCCTAGGACGACAAAGGAAAAGCGGCAATACCTATTCGTAGACATTTTTCCACCACTATTAATGGTGTGGCAGACATATACATTTTATACTTTAACATACCTTTTTACATTTTACTTTTGAGATACAAGTTATCATTCAAAGACAGTGGCTTACAAGAGTATAATATTGTAGAGACTATATGTGGGATATTTTAGGGTTGGAACTGAATTAATCTGGAGCGGTCCCCTCTGGTATTGCAGAGGACTCCTCCAGTTGCTGCAAAGTGTGCCTGGGATGGCAACACTTTAGCTGGTTAATATGGACCCACTTGTCTTCCCCTTCCGCCAGACTGCCTTTGGGGATGCAGATCTTATAGGCAACAGGGGAGATCTTGTCTATAATTTCAAATGGTCCCTTCCATGTAGGCAAGAATTTTCGCTGTTTGGCCTGGTTCCTTGGAAATTGTATAGATAGACCCGATCACCCACCTTATATTCCTTTCGGGTAGTTTTTAAATCATAGTGGGTCTTCATGCTCTCGGCTGATCTTTCTAGACTCCGCTGAGCATAGGCAAAAGCATGCTGAAGGTGTTTCCTTAAATTCTCCACATACTCATGAGTTGTGGAGGCATTTATCAACGTTTGCTCTTGGGTTCTGTAGAGCAAATGCTGGGGAAGCACCATCTTGCATCCAGTCATCAACTCAAATGGTGACATTTTGGTTGCAGATGAAGGGGTAGATCTGATGGCCATTAGGACCAGAGGTAATCGGATATCCCAACTTGGCCCAGAATCTGCCACAAACTTTTTTAAGATGCTCACAATGGTTCGGTTATATCTCTCTACTGCTCCAGAAGAAGCTGGCCGGTAAGCAATATGTAGCTTTCTTTTGACCCCCAGTATCTCCCACATCTTTGTCATTACTTCACTGGTGAAGTGGCTACCTCTGTCTGACTCAATCCTTTGAGGTAGACCGAAACGGGAAAAGATGTGGTTAATCATCAGGGCAGCTGCAGTTTCTGCCTTGCAATTTGGGGCTGGGAGACATTCCACCCACTTGGTAAAGAAGCATGTAACCGTCAACATATACTCGTTTCCTCTAGACGAGCGAATAACAGGGCCTACAAAGTCGATTTGCAAATCTGACCATGGCAGTGTCATCCCCCTCTTTTGGAGAGGCGCACGGTGTGTGAGGGATGATGGCTGAAATTGTGCACACACAAGACACCCCTTCAAGTATTGGTCGAGGTCCTGCCCCATGTGTGGCCAGTATGCAACCTCCCTTAAGATTTCCAGTGTTGTGTGAAACCCCCTATGACCGGCGGTGGCCGCATCATGGGCGTGACTTAACATCAGGCTTCAGAATGAGGTAGGAACCACCCACTGATCATGGCCAGCTTGGGATTTCCTTACCAACAAACCGTCTTGGATTCGGAACATTTTTGGACATTTCATCAACACTCTTAGGTCCTCTTTCCCAATGTAATCGGTATCCGTCAGGGGAAAGTTCTCAGGGTCCTCAAGGTGTTGGTAAAACTTACCAATAATTGGATCCCCCTTCTGAGCTGTAATTAAATCAGCATCAGGGGTCTCCTTACTCCATTGTGCAGTTGAAAGATCATTGTGAGCACTTGTCTGGGACCTAGTGATAGCGGTGACCTGGATTTCCCCCAACAGGGACTCTATTTCGATTAGATCTCCTTGGATGGCCCCGGTTTTGGCCAGCTGATCAGCTAAGTCATTTCCAGTTTTGTCTGGTCCCTCTACTTTGGAATGACCCTTGATCTTCTTCCAGTAGATGGTCATCCCATTCGAGGTGACCAGATCATCAATGTTTTGGATTAACTTCCCATGTTTCAGGGGTTTGTTATTAGCGCATAACATGCCTCTGGTTTTCCAGTTGACCAGGTGCTCCACGAACCCGTTCCGTACATAATCCGAATCTGTGATTATGACCAGTTCGTGCAGTTGATGCTGGACAGCAGTGAGGATGGCCTGATGCACAGCCATCAATTCTGCCACCTGACTACTTTGGGGACCAATTTTGTATCCAGTGGAGGGTTCTGGGAACTCCTTCACCCATGCATTCCCTACGCCAGCCACCAGTTCTTTCTCCCCGTCGTTGTCAACATGGTAAGAGCATCCATCCACATAGACAGTGGGCATTCCCTCACACTTGTCTTCTTCAAAGACTTTGTGTGGGGAATTAAGGTATGCCTCCATGTTGTCCTTGATTTTTAGACTTTCGTCCTCGAGATAGCTTTCTCCGGCACAATCATGCAAGTCAGCCAGACCTTGCGCGAGGGGACTCTTCTTGTTTTGGCCATATCTGACCTCCACAGGAAAGCCTTGCATTGACAGAATCCAGGAAGTAATTCGGGAATTACTCACATTTCCAGCCCGGATTCTGTCACTTTGGAGATATTGCAGAGGCTGGTGTGGAGTCTCCACTATGATGTGTTCCCCCTGGATAAACGGGCGGTAATTCTTCAATGCCCACACCGTTGCCAGGAGTGCCTTCTCACAATTGTTGAATTTTTTCTCCACAGAGGATAAAGTTTTGCTCGCATAGGAGATTACTTTATTGACCTTGTCATGCTTTTGGTATAATACTGCCATCAAGCACGTATTAGAGACCCCTGTCTCCAGGAAGAACTCCTTGTTTCTGACAGGGTAAGCTAGGCAAGGCGCTTGTGAGAGGCTTCTTTTGAGTTGTCTTACCGCCTCGGATTGTTCTGGACCCCATTCCCACTTGACCCCCCCTTCAAGAGATGAATCAGGGGTCTAGTGATCTCTGCGTAGCCTTCAATGAACTTTCTGCTGTAATTAGTCAGTCCAAGGAGGCTCCTTAATTCCCGCAGAGTGGTGGGGTCTTTCAGTTTCTGGAGTGCTTCCACTTTCCTTTCTTGGGGACAGAGACCCTGAGGAGTAATCTCATGCCCCAAGAAATTAACACGGGTTCTACACCACTGTGCTTTCTGAAAGGAAAGTTTTGCTCCGGCGGCCCTCAACTGTGTCAGAACATAATGGATCTCCGCTATGTGTTCCTCCACAGATGAACTTTTGATGAGGACATCATCTACATAAGCCAGGTTACCCCTCGCACCCAGGTCGGGCATGGCCTTATGTAGGAAAATGTTGAATTCATTGTCGGAGTTGAGGTATCCGAAGGGAGTCCGGGTCCAGGTGTACTGCTGGCCCCCAAAGGTAAAAGCCAGTTTGTATTGGTCCTCCCTACAGACAGGCACGGTCCAGTATCCATTGGTCAGGTCTATTGCAGTGAATACTTGTGACCCTTGAATCTGGGCCAGCCCTTGGTCAATGTAGGGCAGAGGCCATCGGGAAGTATGGACCCGTTTGTTGAGCTCCCTAAGGTCGGCGCAGAGTCTCCACTGGCCGTTTGGCTTCAATATTCCCAGCACCGGATTATTAAAGGTGCTGTGTACTGGACGTATTATTCCCCGGGACTCAAGGTTCTTAATTATTTCAGTAAGGGACTCCATGGAGGCGAGAGGCAAACGATATTGCTTCACAAACACTGGAGTCATTCCAGGGTCCGTGGGAATTGTTGTTGTGTGGATGTCGGTGCGGCCACAGTCATATGAGTCTACCGCAAAGAGATCTTGGAAATCCAAGAAAACTTGTTTCAACTTTTGCTTTTGTTCCAGAGTCACACAGGCATCAGCTAGGTTGACTCTCTCTTCCACCATCTGCCTGAAGCCTGGAAAGACTTCTGGTTTGGCTATCTCAGCGGCCTCCTCCAGCTGGGTGGAGAAGTCCCTGGTCAGAGTGCTGATTTGGACTGGAGGCCTCAGGTGGGAAAGGCAACCCTCATGGACCTGGAAAATCACCTCATCCCTCCTGAAGTCACAAGTCACATCTTCCTTACCATAGGGGCAGGAAGTGTACACCAGGAAGTTCCCCCCATGCCGGGTAAAAATCCTGTCTGGTGTTGTATTGTCATCACTGTCACTGTCAAAATAGTCCTTGGGGATTGGTCCTAACAGTTAATTTCCTAAATCGTTGGAAAAATGTCGGTCATCAACCGCCATTCCAATAATGGTGCCTGCGGCTAGAGTAATACTCTTTAAGTCGCTGTTATCCACCTCTATTAGAATGGTGTCATGTTCTATGTTGACTAATGGAGTTGGGTTTACCCCCAACCCTTGCTGTTGGAGAGAAGTGTTTAGATGTATGTAAGCATCAGGGTTTTTCCAATGTTGTCCTCTTTTAACTTTCACTTCCAGGGAGAATTGTCGGGTCCTTTCTGGGATGGTGACTTCCTCTTTGATCTGAATTTCAACTGCATAAGGTAGCAATTGAGCTGACCTAAATGTTTTTTCTGGATCATCAAAGCCCATGGGATTATCCGGTAATCGGGACCAAGCTTTGAAGTTTATTAGGTCCAAACTAATGGCAAAGCGATTGAGAATGTCACTGCCTAAGTAAAAGGCGGCAGTGACGTCTCGCACGACCCAACAATTATGTACTATGCTCTTGTTGCCAATGGAGATTTTGAGCATACACCTGCTTGGCAGGAGATGTTTAGAATTAGGTGCTTCCAGGTCCATTTCCCATTTGTCTATCAGTTTGAATGTGGGAATGGCTGGATCTTTTGGGAGTTGGCGGAACATGGCTTCGCTGATGAAGCTCTTACCGTTGTTCACACACACTCGAGCGATAACAGAGTCCTTCCCATCATTTAACTGGACAGGGATGAACAACTGCTCTCCAATTTGCTGAATATCAACCAGGCTCTGAGCTGATTTCACATCTTTCTGGACTATAGGAGTGGGAGTTTCTGATTGTGGATTAGTAAAGAATTTCAGGGGGTTTCCTTCCAGTGTGAAATACCACCTTAAACTGGAAGGAAGGTTGATTTTCAGAAATAGAGAGGACCCCCCATCACCAGTCTGTTGTCCTACTGCTATTACTGTCACGTCTGGAATTTGTTGTTCTGGAAGTGAAATTCTACTTGGTCAGATTTTTGTTCAACCATGTGGCAGGTGCCATTTAAACTAACATGGTTGACACTCTGTTTTAATTTTATTGGTCGGCTAGTCTGGGTCCAGAGGACCTTGTTTACGCAATCTATTATGGGTGACAACCTTCTCAGGAGGTCATTCCCTATTAAACAAGGGGTGCCGTCTGGAGTCACTACTATGACCGGGTGTTTCACCTTGTGTCGCCCAATTTTAATGTCCAAGTCTGCACTCCCCTCAACGGGAATTTCCTTCCCGTCAAAGTTCTGCCGTTGTCCAGGAAGAGAGGTGAGAGGAATTCGGTAATTCTCCCCCCTTCCTGCATTTAGTTCCTCAAAGGCCCTTTTGGACAGAAGGGTAGCTTGGGATCCAGTGTCCACCAGTGCCAAAATTGTACCCTGCCCCTGTACTTGTACCGGGGTACCTTCTCCTCAAGGGGGCACAGATAATGCACATTTTTGGACAACTGGTGGGCTAACTTTCTGGTTTTGGACATTGCTAGCGAAGAGATTTGGGCAGAATTCTGTGGAGAGCCTTGGGAATCTGAAAGAAAAAGTTGGAAACTGGAGATCAGAGCCATTGTGGGTTCCCCTGGTTCCGGTTCTGGGCCGCCCCCCCCTTTTTGGAGGCAGTCACAAGGATTTGTTTGAACCAGGGGATTTCGGTATTGGCGGATCTGGGATGAGATGATGGGTGGCGGTAGCTCAGTCTCCACATCTCCCCAGTCTGAATTGGCATCCCTTGGGACCCATTTTTCCTTGGGAGGAGTTCCCCCATCTCTAAAGGAGAAGATCCTTTCCCCAGGATCCTCTGATGATCCCTCTCCCTCAAATTGGAAGACCTGTACCTCCTCCACAAAGTGGGTCTGTTTGGGTCCTTTGTTTCTCCTAGCCCCCCTCTGCTCCTTGGGAGGCAGTCTTTCAGGGGCAGGAGATTTTGTTTCCGGTTCCTGGTTTTCCAGGGGCTGTTTACAAGTTGGGAAGGAAGCTTCCTCCAAGGCTTTACACCCTCCTTCCCCTTGTGCCTCCTCCCTGGGAGCCGGTGGGTTATCGGGGTGCTGCCCCCGTCATTGTTCTGGAGCACCAGGTCCAGAGTTTGGGGCATTCTGCGGTGGCATGATCATCTGAGGGTTCTGTTGAGCTCTCAGTATGTGACCCAGATCCCGTGCCATATTTTGGACCTGGCGCTCTAACTGGGAAACCCGCTCAGGCTGATACGGGGCTCTATTTTCTCCCCTGGGCTGATCCCGGGAAGGGTAGCTATCCCTTCTCTGGTAATGCCCCGGATTGGGAAGATTCGGGTACCCCTCCACCCGTGGCCTCCCCTCTCCTGGATTAGGTTGTCTGGGCTCAGGGAATTGGGGAAAGAAGGATGGATGGTTTTGGGGTTGGAAATTGGGTGGATACCTGGGGATAAAGTTCTGCCCAGGATTTGGAGAATTTCTGCCCTCCTGTGGGAAGTTGGGAGGGAAGTTCCCTGGGTTAGGTGCTTGGTTGGATCCCCCCCCTTGGGCTGGAGGAGTCCACACATAACCCAGGATTGGTCGGTTTCCCTTATAGCGGGGACTTACATAGTCAGGGGAGCGGGGGACCCCATTTGTGGGACTACCTCCTCGACTCCCTGTCTGTGACTGGCCCGAGGGCCTTCTGGGCTGTGAATTATTTGGTGCAGGCAGGTTTTTAGGCCCCCCCCATCTCCAAATCTAAAACGGGGGCAACCTTTGCCTCTGCCACCTTGGCAGCAGCAGGGGTGCTGTTGGTTTTGGGGTTTTCCGGCGCATTATTTTTATTTTCGATGGGCTTCTGCACCTCATAGATCTGGGTAGCCTGTTCAATGACCCAGTCTAAAGATCTTTTCTCATGAAAATCTCTCACGAGCTGGGTCATTATGTATTTGGGAAAGGCATGGAAAAACGTATTGATAAATTCTCTGCTATCCGTGCGCACCCTTCTGGTGGTCTGCGCAAAAGCACGCTTTAATTCTTGCACAAACTCTTGTGGGGCCTGATCCTCCCCACATTGCAAATTGTAGGCTGCCTTGCGAGCCTCTTGAGGATTTCTGTGAACAGAAAAATGTTTCAAGATGGCCGCCTTATAGGTGGACCATCTTAAATGATTTTGGTCCTCCAGCCCCGCAAGAAACTGGAGTACTCTGGTGAGAAGGTCCACTTTACATATTGAATACAACTTTGGCTGTCCTTCAAATGAAAAGTCTCCATCATTTGCTCAAACAGCTCTAAGTGCTCCCAAACAGAATACTTGGCGTTCTTATGATAAGGCGTGATAACACTCCTTATTGCCTTTATTTGCTTCAATGGGTCCTTAAGCAAGGCCCTTTTTGCCTTATTGGCCTTTTTGGTTCGGGTAACCCTGGTCCATTCATCCTCTGACTCAGAGGCACTGCTCCCAGAGGTTCCTGTCTGATCTTCCAGGTTTTCCCGGATTCTGCAAGCCTGGGAATGGCTGGCAGAATGTGGGGACCTGGTCTCCTGTGTCCTGCGCCATTCAGAGGAGTCTTCAGATTCCTCCTTGCTGCCAGGATTTGATGGGTACCCCCCCCCCACTGACCTAACTGGGCAGAAGTTTTCAGGATGCCCTTAATGGGCCTACTCTCCTGGGGTTCCCCGCTAAATTGCAATGTGCTTGGGTGCCCATACCCGGATGCCCGCCCCTCCATTCCTGGGAGGTACTGGCCTATGAGCCCCATACTTCTGGTTGGATAGTAATCTGCCATCCCTGTGGCCCGGTGCTCATGTGGGCCAGGGGACATGGGGTTGGCAGAGTCCAGGGACTGAGAGATATGAAGGCCTCTGGTACTAGGGCTCCTGAGGTCATCCTCAAGAGTCTCCCTCTCCCAGCGAACCTGGTCTCTATCCGCCCCTGCTCCCTGTTGCAATGCAAGAGCCTGCGCTTTCAGTTCCTCAGTTAAGGCCTTACTAGACTCTATCAGTCTCTCCTGCATCGCTACCTGTTGCTGGAGCCTATCATTGTGCTGACAGAGAGCCTCATTTTCTCTCTGTGCCTCCTGATTGTTCCTGGAGTACTGGGCCAGTCTCTGCTGCAGGAGGGTTACCTCCTGAGCTGTGTCCCTATTGGCCTGCTCCTTTCTTGCCAGAGCATCCTCCACCCTCCTGGTGTGCTCTAACAAGTTCTGGTGTTCTTTTTGGAGGTCACCCAGTCCCTGGAGGGCCAGGTGATTTTCTTCCATTTTCCTTTTTAAGTGGCAGACTTCCTGGCCTAAGGTATCCCTTTCCTGACTAAGAGTCTGCATCTGTGCCGCCAGGTCGTCCCTTTCCCTTTGGAAGGCACCAGCTTTCTGGTGTTCTTCATCAAACTCTGCCTAGGTATCCAGGTCTTTCAAAATCAATTTATTGCTTTCCTCTTTCTCTCTGTCTAGTTGGATTTGCAGGGTGGCTACCTGCTCTGTGCATGCCCTGTTGATCTGTTGCTCCAGCTTTTTCTGGCTCTGCAGTAAGGAGTCCAGACTGTCTTGGTGCTCCTTCTGCAAAGCCAGAATTCTGGTATCCTGGTCCGTCTTTTCCTGTTGCAGGATATCCATATCCTTCTTTATTTTAATGATGTACTGTCTACTCTCATTTTCGGACTCCTGGCTTCTGTGCAGCCTCTGCTCAGAAGAGTCTAGATCAGATTGGGCCTTCTGTAATGCCAGCAGTTGCCTACTCGCCAGATCTTGGCCTTCAGCACATTTGTCCTGCATGGCTCCGATATGTAAATATAAATATGCTGCTACCCTGGCAATCTTGTTGTGCTCATCTTTGGCCTTAGGGGCCATATATAGTTCACCCAGGGCCACATGTAAGGTACCCTGGTCTCTCCATGTATCTGACCCTGTTTCAGTGATCTGGGGTGCGATTGCCTGCAACCAGACCGTCTGGTCCTGATGAGTCCACTCACCTCTCACAAATAGCTTATGTAAGAAGTGCTCTCTGGCTATTTTCATATCTACCAAGGTCGTCATTCTGGAATTTGAGTTCCTTCCTGACTTACAGAAGTTTGTATTTTATTTTTGCAAAACAGACCTTTCCCTTAGAGCGTCCTTTTGAGGAGTGCTTTGCAGCGTAACACAGCATGGTGTCCGACCGGATGTATGTATCTTGTCAGTTAGCACACTGTATTAATCTGCACAAGTGATAGTTCTAATCCGGAATCCCCGGCTACGAGCCCCCAATTTGTAAAAAGATTCAATTCAACACTATAGCTAAGTCAATGCCTAGTCTGGGATACTGAATGGAAACCGTTATTGATATATCGTTATGTCCAGTTCATGAGTTCTGGATGACTACCCCGATATAACACCCCTCTCTTAGAATCCCCCTGACCCCACTGAGCCAAGAAGTAGTTCTGTTTTGCAAGTTTAAAAGGTTTATTTGAGAAATAAGACAAAATATAGATACCATGCTTTTATGATAAATTAATAATCGATATCGCCCTTATAAATATAATGTTACTCAACAATGGGTAATCTGACACTAGCACACTTCTTTATAATCAATGAGGAGTTAGTATAGGATGGATCAAGTAGCAAAAAATACTTTTATGATTTCAAGGGAAAAGAAATGAGGAATAAAATGCAGTACAGAGATACTTGAGATGATTTTAGCAAAAGATAATATAATCACTTTTTCTCTGGCAATTCACCCCCCTCCCCTATTCAATGTAAGACATGGAAGTAGATGGAAAGAGGAGCACACAGATCTCAGGAATGCAATCAAATACAATACGAAATTCAGTTCCCCCCCAGCAAGCTTAGAGAAAACCGGTATGAGTTTTAAAACACAGGCCCAAGTGCTTTGAATGTGGTGGCAATGAAGTGAGAAATATGCTGAAAATGCTTTTAATTCCCTTTAGGAGGTTCAGGGTGAGTGAGAGATACTTGGGATGAGTTCATGCTCACTTTAGCAACGATTCAGAGATGGTGATTAAGAGGCAACGAAATTTCGTTCCTATCCCAAACGGTTCCAGAGATACGGACGATTAAATAAAGGTAGTTTATCGGATTTAAAGTAAACTCAAAATGACAAGTGACAGCTATGCAGCTGCAGAATTGACAAGTGACAGTGGTGCAGCTTTACAAAATGACAAGTGACAACTTCTAGGAGGCAGTTCTGGTTAGATTAAAATAGTTTGGATTAGATTATTTTAAACTAAGAGTTTATTTCTGTCACAATCTGACCTAAGTACTCACAATATATTTTGGAAGGACTGGACCTCGTCACGGATCTGATCAATCAGGCTAGCGGCACTTCACAGCAATCTGGTCTGTAGGTCTGCGGTTCTGCACGGTCTGGTCTGGTCTGGCACTGGTCTGGCCTGTCCGGATACAGCAGTCTCTGCACGGCTCCTGGATCTCTGCACTGGTCCTGGCAAAAGTTCTTGGCAAGGGATTCAAGCAGCTCGCCCGGCTGTGAGTAGCTTGCAATGATTTGAGGCCTGCTGCAGAGAACTCAGCTTGTGGTTTTAGGCCTCTGATTTAGGTTCTAAAGTATAAGTTCTAGGTTCTGGAGTATGTAGCTGGAGTCAGTCTGGAACTGGTATCTTCTGGATGTTGTGTGGTCCGGCAAAACGCTCCGCAGCAACTGGATTTGAATGTCCTCTCTAGCTTCCAGTGGCTCTTTTTATGTGTTTTGGAAAGTGGGTGTGTGCGTTGGTCATAACTAAACCTGCCCCTCTCACTTGTCATTGGCCAATTCCTCCTCTCTCCCTTGATTGGGGGAAGGAAATGTGAGTCAGAGTGATGCTGTAGGTTTTATGGTCAGAGGAACCTCCCCTTGTCAATTTGCCCACAAATCTATATTTGATTCAAATACATCCTTCCCAGATATACAATTTGTTGAAATTACATGTGCACATTATATATTCCTTATGGTCCATGCTTGTCCGCCTCTGATCCTCCTGGGGGCTTGCATTAAAAAATGACAACATTTTGCGCTTTTTAACTGGTTTTGCAATATCGGACATTTACCCAAATTTACACACATGTGCGCAAGGAGTATGGACATTAATTGATGAAGTGTCAGATTTTTAACATGCAGACATTTGGAGTGAGACCCTATTTTCCGCTAGCAACCCCCCAGAATATACCACAGGGTCCTAACGCATCTCAAAATGTTCACAGAAAAATCACAAAAATAATGATATTAATTATATAATTCTGACAAGTCCGCACTTTGAGTTATCTATCTTTTTAAAATTATGCCCTGGTCAAAAAGGGGTGTGGCTTCCCACATCACATGGTGAAATAACTGGTGTATCCACTTCCCCCAAGCTCAGCTGCTAGCAGAGGCACTGCCCCTCCCAGTTTCCCCTAAGAGGAAGCCACTTTACGGCCCCCCAATATAACATTTGCCTGAGTCCAGGACAGGCCTTTGTTCAACTCCTGTAGTCCCCAGCTGCTCCACCCCTAATCTAATCAACAGGGCCATGTGACCTCAGGATGCAGCCAGGCCTGGCAGCCAGGCCTGGGAACACAGCTGTTGATCCAGTATCAACTCCTGTCGGGGGTAGTTGTCAGGCAGAATTCAATTTCCTTAAGCCAGGTTTCAGCTAAATGTCACTTTTTGTTCCCAGTTTTCTACATTCAAATCAAACTGACAATTTTTACATATACATTAAATAATTACTTCCTTCAAGTCATTTCAGAATATAGTTTTACATTGTATCCACCTCTTAGCAAGTCTTTCCTTGGTCTGGTTTTGTTTCATTTGTGCAGTTTTACACAAAAGTCTGGTGGTTTTAAAACACCGGCTTTCTGATAGTGGTGAGTACTTGTAATGCAACCATTTTTGGGATTAAGAAAATGAATTCCCCACAAGAAGGTTGCATCTTTGGAGTGGTCTCGTGCCAACTGCGCAGTTCTCCTATTCTGGCGTGAATGTGGGCGGCGATAGCTCATCCCCACATCCACCCAGTCTATTGATTTAGTTTGTTCTGGGATAGAATAATGGGCGGCGACAGCTCATCCCCACATCTACCCAGTCTATTGATTCAACATGGGTCAAAACCCATGACAAATCCCCCCGCCCGACTGCGCTATGAATCAAGTCGAGGGGAAGTCGGGTGCAAAGGAGGTTTTGAGCCCTTGCGCTGGTATGTCCCCATTATATTCTTCCAATCCTGTAGGTGGCACAGTTCAGCATCTTTTCCTCCCTCCAGTCGATCAATCATTTCTCCTTGCTGGTCCTGATGGGAGGATTGGGCGGTTCCCTGGGCCCCTCGGGTCTCGGCTCCCGGTCCCCGGTCGTCCTTCTTGGTCAGTCTCCAGGTTTTCTTTCTCCTAGGACGACAAAGGAAAAGCGGCAATACCTATTCGTAGACATTTTTCCACCACTATTAATGGCGTGGCAGACATATACATTTTATACTTTAACATACCTTTTTACATTTTACTTTTGAGATACAAGTTATCATTCAAAGACAGTGGCTTACAAGAGTATAATATTGTAGAGACTATATGTGGGATATTTTAGGGTTGGAACTGAATTAATCTGGAGCGGTCCCCTCTGGTATTGCAGAGGACTCCTCCAGTTGCTGCAAAGTGTGCCTGGGATGGCAACACTTTAGCTGGTTAATATGGACCCACTTGTCTTCCCCTTCCGCCAGACTGCCTTTGGGGATGCAGATCTTATAGGCAACAGGGGAGATCTTGTCTATAATTTCAAATGGTCCCTTCCATGTAGGCAAGAATTTTCGCTGTTTGGCCTGGTTCCTTGGAAATTGTATAGATAGACCCGATCACCCACCTTATATTCCTTTCGGGTAGTTTTTAAATCATAGTGGGTCTTCATGCTCTCGGCTGATCTTTCTAGACTCCGCTGAGCATAGGCAAAAGCATGCTGAAGGTGTTTCCTTAAATTCTCCACATACTCATGAGTTGTGGAGGCATTTATCAACGTTTGCTCTTGGGTTCTGTAGAGCAAATGCTGGGGAAGCACCATCTTGCATCCAGTCATCAACTCAAATGGTGACATTTTGGTTGCAGATGAAGGGGTAGATCTGATGGCCATTAGGACCAGAGGTAATCGGATATCCCAACTTGGCCCAGAATCTGCCACAAACTTTTTTAAGATGCTCACAATGGTTCGGTTATATCTCTCTACTGCTCCAGAAGAAGCTGGCCGGTAAGCAATATGTAGCTTTCTTTTGACCCCCAGTATCTCCCACATCTTTGTCATTACTTCACTGGTGAAGTGGCTACCTCTGTCTGACTCAATCCTTTGAGGTAGACCGAAACGGGAAAAGATGTGGTTAATCATCAGGGCAGCTGCAGTTTCTGCCTTGCAATTTGGGGCTGGGAGACATTCCACCCACTTGGTAAAGAAGCATGTAACCGTCAACATATACTCGTTTCCTCTAGACGAGCGAATAACAGGGCCTACAAAGTCGATTTGCAAATCTGACCATGGCAGTGTCATCCCCCTCTTTTGGAGAGGCGCACGGTGTGTGAGGGATGATGGCTGAAATTGTGCACACACAAGACACCCCTTCAAGTATTGGTCGAGGTCCTGCCCCATGTGTGGCCAGTATGCAACCTCCCTTAAGATTTCCAGTGTTGTGTGAAACCCCCTATGACCGGCGGTGGCCGCATCATGGGCGTGACTTAACATCAGGCTTCAGAATGAGGTAGGAACCACCCACTGATCATGGCCAGCTTGGGATTTCCTTACCAACAAACCGTCTTGGATTCGGAACATTTTTGGACATTTCATCAACACTCTTAGGTCCTCTTTCCCAATGTAATCGGTATCCGTCAGGGGAAAGTTCTCAGGGTCCTCAAGGTGTTGGTAAAACTTACCAATAATTGGATCCCCCTTCTGAGCTGTAATTAAATCAGCATCAGGGGTCTCCTTACTCCATTGTGCAGTTGAAAGATCATTGTGAGCACTTGTCTGGGACCTAGTGATAGCGGTGACCTGGATTTCCCCCAACAGGGACTCTATTTCGATCAGATCTCCTTGGATGGCCCCGGTTTTTGCCAGCTGATCAGCTAAGTCATTTCCAGTTTTGTCTGGTCCCTCTACTTTGGAATGACCCTTGATCTTCTTCCAGTAGATGGTCATCCCATTCGAGGTGACCAGATCATCAATGTTTTGGATTAACTTCCCATGTTTCAGGGGTTTGTTATTAGCGCATAACATGCCTCTGGTTTTCCAGTTGACCAGGTGCTCCACGAACCCGTTCCGTACATAATCCGAATCTGTGATTATGACCAGTTCGTGCAGTTGATGCTGGACAGCAGTGAGGATGGCCTGATGCACAGCCATCAATTCTGCCACCTGACTACTTTGGGGACCAATTTTGTATCCAGTGGAGGGTTCTGGGAACTCCTTCACCCATGCATTCCCTACGCCAGCCACCAGTTCTTTCTCCCCGTCGTTGTCAACATGGTAAGAGCATCCATCCACATAGACAGTGGGCATTCCCTCACACTTGTCTTCTTCAAAGACTTTGTGTGGGGAATTAAGGTATGCCTCCATGTTGTCCTTGATTTTTAGACTTTCGTCCTCGAGATAGCTTTCTCCGGCACAATCATGCAAGTCAGCCAGACCTTGCGCGAGGGGACTCTTCTTGTTTTGGCCATATCTGACCTCCACAGGAAAGCCTTGCATTGACAGAATCCAGGAAGTAATTCGGGAATTCCTCACATTTCCAGCCCGGATTCTGTCACTTTGGAGATATTGCAGAGGCTGGTGTGGAGTCTCCACTATGATGTGTTCCCCCTGGATAAACGGGCGGTAATTCTTCAATGCCCACACCGTTGCCAGGAGTGCCTTCTCACAATTGTTGAATTTTTTCTCCACAGAGGATAAAGTTTTGCTCGCATAGGAGATTACTTTATTGACCTTGTCATGCTTTTGGTATAATACTGCCATCAAGCACGTATTAGAGACCCTTGTCTCCAGGAAGAACTCCTTGTTTCTGACAGGGTAAGCTAGGCAAGGCGCTTGTGAGAGGCTTCTTTTGAGTTGTCTTACCGCCTCGGATTGTTCTGGACCCCATTCCCACTTGACCCCCCCTTCAAGAGATGAATCAGGGGTCTAGTGATCTCTGCGTAGCCTTAAATGAACTTTCTGCTGTAATTAGTCAGTCCAAGGAGGCTCCTTAATTCCCGCAGAGTGGTGGGGTCTTTCAGTTTCTGGAGTGCTTCCACTTTCCTTTCTTGGGGACAGAGACCCTGAGGAGTAATCTCATGCCCCAAGAAATTAACACGGGTTCTACACCACTGTGCTTTCTGAAATGAAAGTTTTGCTCCGGCGGCCCTCAACTGTGTCAGAACATAATGGATCTCCGCTATGTGTTCCTCCACAGATGAACTTTTGATGAGGACATCATCTACATAAGCCAGGTTACCCCTCGCACCCAGGTCGGGCATGGCCTTATGTAGGAAAATGTTGAATTCATTGTCGGAGTTGAGGTATCCGAAGGGAGTCCGGGTCCAGGTGTACTGCTGGCCCCCAAAGGTAAAAGCCAGTTTGTATTGGTCCTCCCTACAGACAGGCACGGTCCAGTATCCATTGGTCAGGTCTATTGCAGTGAATACTTGTGACCCTTGAATCTGGGCCAGCCCTTGGTCAATGTAGGGCAGAGGCCATCGGGAAGTATGGACCCGTTTGTTGAGCTCCCTAAGGTCGGCGCAGAGTCTCCACTGGCCGTTTGGCTTCAATATTCCCAGCACCGGATTATTAAAGGTGCTGTGTACTGGACGTATTATTCCCCGGGACTCAAGGTTCTTAATTATTTCAGTAAGGGACTCCATGGAGGCGAGAGGCAAACGATATTGCTTCACAAACACTGGAGTCATTCCAGGGTCCGTGGGAATTGTTGTTGTGTGGATGTCGGTGCGGCCACAGTCATATGAGTCTACCGCAAAGAGATCTTGGAAATCCAAGAAAACTTGTTTCAACTTTTGCTTTTGTTCCAGAGTCACACAGGCATCAGCTAGGTTGACTCTCTCTTCCACCATCTGCCTGAAGCCTGGAAAGACTTCTGGTTTGGCTATCTCAGCGGCCTCCTCCAGCTGGGTGGAGAAGTCCCTGGTCAGAGTGCTGATTTGGACTGGAGGCCTCAGGTGGGAAAGGCAACCCTCATGGACCTGGAAAATCACCTCATCCCTCCTGAAGTCACAAGTCACATCTTCCTTACCATAGGGGCAGGAAGTGTACACCAGGAAGTTCCCCCCATGCCGGGTAAAAATCCTGTCTGGTGTTGTATTGTCATCACTGTCACTGTCAAAATAGTCCTTGGGGATTGGTCCTAACAGTTAATTTCCTAAATCGTTGGAAAAATGTCGGTCATCAACCGCCATTCCAATAATGGTGCCTGTGGCTAGAGTAATACTCTTTAAGTCGCTGTTATCCACCTCTATTAGAATGGTGTCATGTTCTATGTTGACTAATGGAGTTGGGTTTACCCCCAACCCTTGCTGTTGGAGAGAAGTGTTTAGATGTATGTAAGCATCAGGGTTTTTCCAATGTTGTCCTCTTTTAACTTTCACTTCCAGGGAGAATTGTCGGGTCCTTTCTGGGATGGTGACTTCCTCTTTGATCTGAATTTCAACTGCATAAGGTAGCAATTGAGCTGACCTAAATGTTTTTTCTGGATCATCAAAGCCCATGGGATTATCCGGTAATCGGGACCAAGCTTTGAAGTTTATTAGGTCCAAACTAATGGCAAAGCGATTGAGAATGTCACTGCCTAAGTAAAAGGCGGCAGTGACGTCTCGCACGACCCAACAATTATGTACTATGCTCTTGTTGCCAATGGAGATTTTGAGCATACACCTGCTTGGCAGGAGATGTTTAGAATTAGGTGCTTCCAGGTCCATTTCCCATTTGTCTATCAGTTTGAATGTGGGAATGGCTGGATCTTTTGGGAGTTGGCGGAACATGGCTTCGCTGATGAAGCTCTTACCGTTGTTCACACACACTCGAGCGATAACAGAGTCCTTCCCATCATTTAACTGGACAGGGATGAACAACTGCTCTCCAATTTGCTGAATATCAACCAGGCTCTGAGCTGATTTCACATCTTTTTGGACTATAGGAGTGGGAGTTTCTGATTGTGGATTAGTAAAGAATTTCAGGGTGTTTCCTTCCAGTGTGAAATACCACCTTAAACTGGAAGGAAGGTTGATTTTCAGAAATAGAGAGGACCCCCCATCACCAGTCTGTTGTCCTACTGCTATTACTGTCACGTCTGGAATTTGTTGTTCTGGAAGTGAAATTCTACTTGGTCAGATTTTTGTTCAACCATGTGGCAGGTGCCATTTAAACTAACATGGTTGACACTCTGTTTTAATTTTATTGGTCGGCTAGTCTGGGTCCAGAGGACCTTGTTTACGCAATCTATTATGGGTGACAACCTTCTCAGGAGGTCATTCCCTATTAAACAAGGGGTGCCGTCTGGAGTCACTACTATGACCGGGTGTTTCACCTTGTGTCGCCCAATTTTAATGTCCAAGTCTGCACTCCCCTCAACGGGAATTTCCTTCCCGTCAAAGTTCTGCCGTTGTCCAGGAAGAGAGGTGAGAGGAATTCGGTAATTCTCCCCCCTTCCTGCATTTAGTTCCTCAAAGGCCCTTTTGGACAGAAGGGTAGCTTGGGATCCAGTGTCCACCAGTGCCAAAATTGTACCCTGCCCCTGTACTTGTACCGGGGTACCTTCTCCTCAAGGGGGCACAGATAATGCACATTTTTGGACAACTGGTGGGCTAACTTTCTGGTTTTGGACATTGCTAGCGAAGAGATTTGGGCAGAATTCTGTGGAGAGCCTTGGGAATCTGAAAGAAAAAGTTGGAAACTGGAGATCAGAGCCATTGTGGGTTCCCCTGGTTCCGGTTCTGGGCCCCCCCCCCTTTTTGGAGGCAGTCACAAGGATTTGTTTGAACCAGGGGATTTCGGTATTGGCGGATCTGGGATGAGATGATGGGTGGCGGTAGCTCAGTCTCCACATCTCCCCAGTCTGAATTGGCATCCCTTGGGACCCATTTTTCCTTGGGAGGAGTTCCCCCATCTCTAAAGGAGAAGATCCTTTCCCCAGGATCCTCTGATGATCCCTCTCCCTCAAATTGGAAGACCTGTACCTCCTCCACAAAGTGGGTCTGTTTGGGTCCTTTGTTTCTCCTAGCCCCCCTCTGCTCCTTGGGAGGCAGTCTTTCAGGGGCAGGAGATTTTGTTTCCGGTTCCTGGTTTTCCAGGGGCTGTTTACAAGTTGGGAAGGAAGCTTCCTCCAAGGCTTTACACCCTCCTTCCCCTTGTGCCTCCTCCCTGGGAGCCGGTGGGTTATCGGGGTGCTGCCCCCGTCATTGTTCTGGAGCACCAGGTCCAGAGTTTGGGGCATTCTGCGGTGGCATGATCATCTGAGGGTTCTGTTGAGCCCTCAGTATGTGACCCAGATCCCGTGCCATATTTTGGACCTGGCGCTCTAACTGGGAAACCCGCTCAGGCTGATACGGGGCTCTATTTTCTCCCCTGGGCTGATCCCGGGAAGGGTAGCTATCCCTTCTCTGGTAATGCCCCGGATTGGGAAGATTCGGGTACCCCTCCACCCATGGCCTCCCCTCTCCTGGATTAGGTTGTCTGGGCTCAGGGAATTGGGGAAAGAAGGATGGATGGTTTTGGGGTTGGAAATTGGGTGGATACCTGGGGATAAAGTTCTGCCCAGGATTTGGAGAATTTCTGCCCTCCTGTGGGAAGTTGGGAGGGAAGTTCCCTGGGTTAGGTGCTTGGCTGGATCCCCCCCCTTGGGCTGGAGGAGTCCACACATAACCCAGGATTGGTCGGTTTCCCTTATAGCGCGGACTTACATAGTCAGGGGAGCGGGGGACCCCATTTGTGGGACTACCTCCTCGACTCCCTGTCTGTGACTGGCCCGAGGGCCTTCTGGGCTGTGAATTATTTGGTGCAGGCAGGTTTTTAGGCCCCCCCCATCTCCAAATCTAAAACGGGGGCAACCTTTGCCTCTGCCACCTTGGCAGCAGCAGGGGTGCTGTTGGTTTTGGGGTTTTCCGGCGCATTATTTTTATTTTCGATGGGCTTCTGCACCTCATAGATCTGGGTAGCCTGTTCAATGACCCAGTCTAAAGATCTTTTCTCATGAAAATCTCTCACGAGCTGGGTCATTATGTATTTGGGAAAGGCATGGAAAAACGTATTGATAAATTCTCTGCTATCCGTGCGCACCCTTCTGGTGGTCTGCGCAAAAGCACGCTTTAATTCTTGCACAAACTCTTGTGGGGCCTGATCCTCCCCACATTGCAAATTGTAGGCTGCCTTGCAAGCCTCTTGAGGATTTCTGTGAACAGAAAAATGTTTCAAGATGGCCGCCTTATAGGTGGACCATCTTAAATGATTTTGGTCCTCCAGCCCCGCAAGAAACTGGAGTACTCTGGTGAGAAGGTCCACTTTACATATTGAATACAACTTTGGCTGTCCTTCAAATGAAAAGTCTCCATCATTTGCTCAAACAGCTCTAAGTGCTCCCAAACAGAATACTTGGCGTTCTTATGATAAGGCGTGATAACACTCCTTATTGCCTTTATTTGCTTCAATGGGTCCTTAAGCAAGGCCCTTTTTGCCTTATTGGCCTTTTTGGTTCGGGTAACCCTGGTCCATTCATCCTCTGACTCAGAGGCACTGCTCCCAGAGGTTCCTGTCTGATCATCCAGGTTTTCCCGGATTCTGCGAGCCTGGGAATGGCTGGCAGAATGTGGGGACCTGGTCTCCTGTGTCCTGCGCCATTCAGAGGAGTCTTCAGATTCCTCCTTGCTGCCAGGATTTGATGGGTACCCCCCCCACTGACCTAACTGGGCAGAAGTTTTCAGGATGCCCTTAATGGGCCTACTCTCCTGGGGTTCCCCACTAAATTGCACTGTGCTTGGGTGCCCATACCCGGATGCCCGCCCCTCCATTCCTGGGAGGTACTGGCCTATGAGCCCCATACTTCTGGTTGGATAGTAATCTGCCATCCCTGTGGCCCGGTGCTCATGTGCGCCAGGGGACATGGGGTTGGCAGAGTCCAGGGACTGAGAGATATGAAGGCCTCTGGTACTAGGGCTCCTGAGGTCATCCTCAAGAGTCTCCCTCTCCCAGCGAACCTGGTCTCTATCCGCCCCTGCTCCCTGTTGCAATGCAAGAGCCTGCGCTTTCAGTTCCTCAGTTAAGGCCTTACTAGACTCTATCAGTCTCTCCTGCATCGCTACCTGTTGCTGGAGCCTATCATTGTGCTGACAGAGAGCCTCATTTTCTCTCTGTGCCTCCTGATTGGTCCTGGAGTACTGGGCCAGTCTCTGCTGCAGGAGGGTTACCTCCTGAGCTGTGTCCCTATTGGCCTGCTCCTTTCTTGCCAGAGCATCCTCCACCCTCCTGGTGTGCTCTAACAAGTTCTGGTGTTCTTTTTGGAGGTCACCCAGTCCCTGGAGGGCCAGGTGATTTTCTTCCATTTTCCTTTTTAAGTGGCAGACTTCCTGGCCTAAGGTATCCCTTTCCTGACTAAGAGTCTGCATCTGTGCCGCCAGGTCGTCCCTTTGCCTTTGGAAGGCACCAGCTTTCTGGTGTTCTTCATCAAACTCTGCCTAGGTATCCAGGTCTTTCAAAATCAATTTATTGCTTTCCTCTTTCTCTCT
Organism: Ambystoma mexicanum; assembly: GCF_040938575.1. Lineage (NCBI taxonomy): Eukaryota > Metazoa > Chordata > Amphibia > Caudata > Ambystomatidae > Ambystoma > Ambystoma mexicanum. The sequence goes on along the minus strand of NC_090937.1, from coordinate 798,812,523 downwards.
GTCTAGTGGATTTGCAGGGTGGCTACCTGCTCTGTGCATGCCCTGTTGATCTGTTGCTCCAGCTTTTTCTGGCTCTGCAGTAAGGAGTCCAGACTGTCTTGGTGCTCCTTCTGCAAAGCCAGAATTCTGGTATCCTGGTCCGTCTTTTCCTGTTGCAGGATATCCATATCCTTCTTTATTTTAATGATGTACTGTCTACTCTCATTTTCGGACTCCTGGCTTCTGTGCAGCCTCTGCTCAGAAGAGTCTAGATCAGATTGGGCCTTCTGTAATGCCAGCAGTTGCCTACTCGCCAGATCTTGGCCTTCAGCACATTTGTCCTGCATGGCTCCGATATGTAAATATAAATATGCTGCTACCCTGGCAATCTTGTTGTGCTCATCCTTGGCCTTAGGGGCCATATATAGTTCACCCAGGGCCACATGTAAGGTACCCTGGTCTCTCCATGTATCTGACCCTGTTTCAGTGATCTGGGGTGCGATTGCCTGCAACCAGACCGTCTGGTCCTGATGAGTCCACTCACCTCTCACAAATAGCTTATGTAAGAAGTGCTCTCTGGCTATTTTCATATCTACCAAGGTCGTCATTCTGGAATTTGAGTTCCTTCCTGACTTACAGAAGTTTGTATTTTATTTTTGCAAAACAGACCTTTCCCTTAGAGCGTCCTTTTGAGGAGTGCTTTGCAGCGTAACACAGCGTGGTGATCTGACCGGATGTATGTATCTTGTCAGTTAGCACACTGTATTAATCTGCACAAGTGATAGTTCTAATCCGGAATCCCCGGCTACGAGCCCCCAATTTGTAAAAAGATTCAATTCAACACTATAGCTAAGTCAATGCCTAGTCTGGGATACTGAATGGAAACCGTTATTGATATATCGTTATGTCCAGTTCATGAGTTCTGGATGACTACCCCGATATAACACCCCTCTCTTAGAATCCCCCTGACCCCACTGAGCCAAGAAGTAGTTCTGTTTTGCAAGTTTAAAAGGTTTATTTGAGAAATAAGACAAAATATAGATACCACGCTTTTATGATAAATTAATAATCGATATCGCCCTTATAAATATAATGTTACTCAACAATGGGTAATCTGACACTAGCACACTTCTTTATAATCAATGAGGAGTTAGTATAGGATGGATCAAGTAGCAAAAATACTTTTATGATTTCAAGGGAAAAGCAATGAGGAATAAAATGCAGTACAGAGATACTTGAGATGATTTTAGCAAAAGATAATATAATCACTTTTTCTCTGGCAATTCACCCCCCTCCCCTATGCAATGTAAGACATGGAAGTAGATGGAAAGAGGAGCACACAGTTCTCAGGAATGCAATCAAATACAATACGAAATTCAGTTCCCCCCCAGCAAGCTTAGAGAAAACCGGTATGAGTTTTAAAACACAGGCCCAAGTGCTTTGAATGTGGTGGCAATGAAGTGAGAAATATGCTGAAAATGCTTTTAATTCCCTTTAGGAGGTTCAGGGTGAGTGAGAGATACTTGGGATGAGTTCATGCTCACTTTAGCAACGATTCAGAGATGGTGATTAAGAGGCAAACGAAATTTCGTTCCTATCCCAAACGGTTCCATAGATACGGACGATTAAATAAAGGTAGTTTATCGGATTTAAAGTAAACTCAAAATGACAAGTGACAGCTATGCAGCTGCAGAATTGACAAGTGACAGTGGTGCAGCTTTACAAAATGACAAGTGACAACTTCTAGGAGGCAGTTCTGGTTAGATTAAAATAGTTTGGATTAGATTATTTTAAACTAAGAGTTTATTTCTGTCACAATCTGACCTAAGTACTCACAATATATTTTGGAAGGACTGGACCTCGTCACGGATCTGATCAATCAGGCTAGCGGCACTTCACAGCAATCTGGTCTCTAGGTCTGCGGTTCTGCACGGTCTGGTCTGGTCTGGCACTGGTCTGGTCTGTCCGGATACAGCAGTCTCTGCACGGCTCCTGGATCTCTGCACTGGTCCTGGCAAAAGTTCTTGGCAAGGGATTCAAGCAGCTCGCCCGGCTGTGAGTAGCTTGCAATGATTTGAGGCCTGCTGCAGAGAACTCAGCTTGTGGTTTTAGGCCTCTGATTTAGGTTCTAAAGTATAAGTTCTAGGTTCTGGAGTATGTAGCTGGAGTCAGTCTGGAACTGGTATCTTCTGGATGTTGTGTGGTCCGGCAAAACGCTCCGCAGCAACTGGATTTGAATGTCCTCTCTAGCTTCCAGTGGCTCTTTTTATGTGTTTTGGAAAGTGGGTGTGTGCGTTGGTCATAACTAAACCTGCCCCTCTCACTTGTCATTGGCCAATTCCTCCTCTCTCCCTTGATTGGGGGAAGGAAATGTGAGTCAGAGTGATGCTGTAGGTTTTATGGTCAGAGGAACCTCCCCTTGTCAGTTTGCCCACAAATCTATATTTGATTCAAATACATCCTTCCCAAATATACAATTTGTTGAAATTACATGTGCACATTATATATTCCTTATGGTCCATGCTTGTCCGCCTCTGATCCTCCTTGGGGCTTGCATTAAAAAATGACAACATTTTGCGCTTTTTAACTGGTTTTGCAATATCGGACATTTACCCAAATTTACACACATGTGCGCAAGGAGTATGGACATTAATTGATGAAGTGTCAGATTTTTAACATGCAGACATTTGGAGTGAGACCCTATTTTCCGCTAGCAACCCCCCAGAATATACCACAGGGTCCTAACGCATCTCAAAATGTTCACAGAAAAATCACAAAAATAATGATATTAATTATATAATTCTGACAAGTCCGCACTTTGAGTTATCTATCTTTTTAAAATTATGCCCTGGTCAAAAAGGGGTGTGGCTTCCCACATCACATGGTGAAATAACTGGTTTATCCACTTCCCCCAAGCTCAGCTGCTAGCAGAGGCACTGCCCCTCCCAGTTCCCCTAAGAGGAAGCCACTTTACGGCCCCCCAATATAACATTTGCCTGAGTCCAGGACAGGCCTTTGTTCAACTCCTGTAGTCCCCAGCTGCTCCACCCCTAATCTAATCAACAGGGCCATGTGACCTCAGGATGCAGCCAGGCCTGGCAGCCAGGCCTGGGAACACAGCTGTTGATCCAGTATCAACTCCTGTCGGGGGTAGTTGTCAGGCAGAATTCAATTTCCTTAAGCCAGGTTTCAGCTAAATGTCACTTTTTGTTCCCAGTTTTCTACATTCAAATCAAACTGACAATTTTTACATATACATTAAATAATTACTTCCTTCAAGTCATTTCAGAATATAGTTTTACATTGTATCCACCTCTTAGCAAGTCTTTCCTTGGTCTGGTTTTGTTTCATTTGTGCAGTTTTACACAAAAGTCTGGTGGTTTTAAAACGCTGGCTTTCTGATAGTGGTGAGTACTTGTAATGCAACCATTTTTGGGATTAAGAAAATGAATTCCCCACAAGAAGGTTGTATCTTTGGAGTGGTCTCGTGCCAACTGCGCAGTTCTCCTATTCTGGCGTGAATGTGGGCGGCGATAGCTCATCCCCACATCCACCCAGTCTATTGATTTAGTTTGTTCTGGGATAGAATAATGGGCGGCAACAGCTCATCCCCACATCTACCCAGTCTATTGATTCAACATGGGTCAAAACCCATGACAAATCCCCCCGCCCGACTGCGCTATGAATCAAGTCGAAGGGAAGTCGGGTGCAAAGGAGGTTTTGAGCCCTTGCGCTGGTATGTCCCCATTATATTCTTCCAATCCTGTAGGTGGCACAGTTCAGCATCTTTTCCTCCCTCCAGTCGATCAATCATTTCTCCTTGCTGGTCCTGATGGGAGGATTGGGCGGTTCCCTGGGCCCCTCGGGTCTCGGCTCCCGGTCCCCGGTCGTCCTTCTTGGTCAGTCTCCAGGTTTTCTTTCTCCTAGGACGACAAAGGAAAAGCGGCAATACCTATTCGTAGACATTTTTCCACCACTATTAATGGTGTGGCAGACATATACATTTTATACTTTAACATACCTTTTTACATTTTACTTTTGAGATACAAGTTATCATTCAAAGACAGTGGCTTACAAGAGTATAATATTGTAGAGACTATATGTGGGATATATTAGGGTTGGAACTGAATTAATCTGGAGCGGTCCCCTCTGGTATTGCAGAGGACTCCTCCAGTTGCTGCAAAGTGTGCCTGGGATGGCAACACTTTAGCTGGTTAATATGGACCCACTTGTCTTCCCCTTCCGCCAGACTGCCTTTGGGGATGCAGATCTTATAGGCAACAGGGGAGATCTTGTCTATAATTTCAAATGGTCCCTTCCATGTAGGCAAGAATTTTCGCTGTTTGGCCTGGTTCCTTGGAAATTGTATAGATAGACCCGATCACCCACCTTATATTCCTTTCGGGTAGTTTTTAAATCATAGTGGGTCTTCATGCTCTCGGCTGATCTTTCTAGACTCCGCTGAGCATAGGCAAAAGCATGCTGAAGGTGTTTCCTTAAATTCTCCACATACTCATGAGTTGTGGAGGCATTTATCAACGTTTGCTCTTGGGTTCTGTAGAGCAAATGCTGTGGAAGCACCATCTTGAATCCAGTCATCAACTCAAATGGTGACATTTTGGTTGCAGATGAAGGGGTAGATCTGATGGCCATTAGGACCAGAGGTAATCGGATATCCCAACTTGGCCCAGAATCTGCCACAAACTTTTTTAAGATGCTCACAATGGTTCGGTTATATCTCTCTACTGCTCCAGAAGAAGCTGGCCGGTAAGCAATATGTAGCTTTCTTTTGACCCCCAGTATCTCCCACATCTTTGTCATTACTTCACTGGTGAAGTGGCTACCTCTGTCTGACTCAATCCTTTGAGGTAGACCGAAACGGGAAAAGATGTGGTTAATCATCAGGGCAGCTGCAGTTTCTGCCTTGCAATTTGGGGCTGGGAGACATTCCACCCACTTGGTAAAGAAGCATGTAACCGTCAACATATACTCGTTTCCTCTAGACGAGCGAATAACAGGGCCTACAAAGTCGATTTGCAAATCTGACCATGGCAGTGTCATCCCCCTCTTTTGGAGAGGCGCACGGTGTGTGAGGGATGATGGCTGAAATTGTGCACACACAAGACACCCCTTCAAGTATTGGTCGAGGTCCTGCCCCATGTGTGGCCAGTATGCAACCTCCCTTAAGATTTCCAGTGTTGTGTGAAACCCCCTATGACCGGCGGTGGCCGCATCATGGGCGTGACTTAACATCAGGCTTCAGAATGAGGTAGGAACCACCCACTGATCATGGCCAGCTTGGGATTTCCTTACCAACAAACCGTCTTGGATTCGGAACATTTTTGGACATTTCATCAACACTCTTAGGTCCTCTTTCCCAATGTAATCGGTATCCGTCAGGGGAAAGTTCTCAGGGTCCTCAAGGTGTTGGTAAAACTTACCAATAATTGGATCCCCCTTCTGAGCTGTAATTAAATCAGCATCAGGGGTCTCCTTACTCCATTGTGCAGTTGAAAGATCATTGTGAGCACTTGTCTGGGACCTAGTGATAGCGGTGACCTGGATTTCCCCCAACAGGGACTCTATTTCGATTAGATCCCCTTGGATGGCCCCGGTTTTGGCCAGCTGATCAGCTAAGTCATTTCCAGTTTTGTCTGGTCCCTCTACTTTGGAATGACCCTTGATCTTCTTCCAGTAGATGGTCATCCCATTCGAGGTGACCAGATCATCAATGTTTTGGATTAACTTCCCATGTTTCAGGGGTTTGTTATTAGCGCATAACATGCCTCTGGTTTTCCAGTTGACCAGGTGCTCCACGAACCCGTTCCGTACATAATCCGAATCTGTGATTATGACCAGTTCGTGCAGTTGATGCTGGACAGCAGTGAGGATGGCCTGATGCACAGCCATCAATTCTGCCACCTGACTACTTTGGGGACCAATTTTGTATCCAGTGGAGGGTTCTGGGAACTCCTTCACCCATGCATTCCCTACGCCAGCCACCAGTTCTTTCTCCCCGTCGTTGTCAACATGGTAAGAGCATCCATCCACATAGACAGTGGGCATTCCCTCACACTTGTCTTCTTCAAAGACTTTGTGTGGGGAATTAAGGTATGCCTCCATGTTGTCCTTGATTTTTAGACTTTCGTCCTCGAGATAGCTTTCTCCGGCACAATCATGCAAGTCAGCCAGACCTTGCGCGAGGGGACTCTTCTTGTTTTGGCCATATCTGACCTCCACAGGAAAGCCTTGCATTGACAGAATCCAGGAAGTAATTCGGGAATTACTCACATTTCCAGCCCGGATTCTGTCACTTTGGAGATATTGCAGAGGCTGGTGTGGAGTCTCCACTATGATGTGTTCCCCCTGGATAAACGGGCGGTAATTCTTCAATGCCCACACCGTTGCCAGGAGTGCCTTCTCACAATCGTTGAATTTTTCCTCCACAGAGGATAAAGTTTTGCTCGCATAGGAGATTACTTTATTGACCTTGTCATGCTTTTGGTATAATACTGCCATCAAGCACGTATTAGAGACCCCCGTCTCCAGGAAGAACTCCTTGTTTCTGACAGGGTAAGCTAGGCAAGGCGCTTGTGAGAGGCTTCTTTTGAGTTTTCTTACCGCCTCGGATTGTTCTGGACCCCATTCCCACTTGACCCCCCCTTCAAGAGATGAATCAGGGGTCTAGTGATCTCTGCGTAGCCTTCAATGAACTTTCTGCTGTAATTAATCAGTCCAAGGAGGCTCCTTAATTCCCGCAGAGTGGTGGGGTCTTTCAGTTTCTGGAGTGCTTCCACTTTCCTTTCTTGGGGACAGAGACCCTGAGGAGTAATCTCATGCCCCAAGAAATTAACACGGGTTCTACACCACTGTGCTTTCTGAAAGGAAAGTTTTGCTCCGGCGGCCCTCAACTGTGTCAGAACATAATGGATCTCCGCTATGTGTTCCTCCACAGATGAACTTTTGATGAGGACATCATCTACATAAGCCAGGTTACCCCTCGCACCCAGGTCGGGCATGGCCTTATGTAGGAAAATGTTGAATTCATTGTCGGAGTTGAGGTATCCGAAGGGAGTCCGGGTCCAGGTGTACTGCTGGCCCCCAAAGGTAAAAGCCAGTTTGTATTGGTCCTCCCTACAGACAGGCACGGTCCAGTATCCATTGGTCAGGTCTATTGCAGTGAATACTTGTGACCCTTGAATCTGGGCCAGCCCTTGGTCAATGTAGGGCAGAGGCCATCGGGAAGTATGGACCCGTTTGTTGAGCTCCCTAAGGTCGGCGCAGAGTCTCCACTGGCCGTTTGGCTTCAATATTCCCAGCACCGGATTATTAAAGGTGCTGTGTACTGGACGTATTATTCCCCGGGACTCAAGGTTCTTAATTATTTCAGTAAGGGACTCCATGGAGGCGAGAGGCAAACGATATTGCTTCACAAACACTGGAGTCATTCCAGGGTCCGTGGGAATTGTTGTTGTGTGGATGTCGGTGCGGCCACAGTCATATGAGTCTACCGCAAAGAGATCTTGGAAATCCAAGAAAACTTGTTTCAACTTTTGCTTTTGTTCCAGAGTCACACAGGCATCAGCTAGGTTGACTCTCTCTTCCACCATCTGCCTGAAGCCTGGAAAGACTTCTGGTTTGGCTATCTCAGCGGCCTCCTCCAGCTGGGTGGAGAAGTCCCTGGTCAGAGTGCTGATTTGGACTGGAGGCCTCAGGTGGGAAAGGCAACCCTCATGGACCTGGAAAATCACCTCATCCCTCCTGAAGTCACAAGTCACATCTTCCTTACCATAGGGGCAGGAAGTGTACACCAGGAAGTTCCCCCCATGCCGGGTAAAAATCCTGTCTGGTGTTGTATTGTCATCACTGTCACTGTCAAAATAGTCCTTGGGGATTGGTCCTAACAGTTAATTTCCTAAATCGTTGGAAAAATGTCGGTCATCAACCGCCATTCCAATAATGGTGCCTGCGGCTAGAGTAATACTCTTTAAGTCGCTGTTATCCACCTCTATTAGAATGGTGTCATGTTCTATGTTGACTAATGGAGTTGGGTTTACCCCCAAACCTTGCTGTTGGAGAGAAGCATTTAGATGTATGTAAGCATCAGGGTTTTTCCAATGTTGTCCTCTTTTAACTTTCACTTCCAGGGAGAATTGTCGGGTCCTTTCTGGGATGGTGACTTCCTCTTTGATCTGAATTTCAACTGCATAAGGTAGCAATTGAGCTGACCTAAATGTTTTTTCTGGATCATCAAAGCCCATGGGATTATCCGGTAATCGGGACCAAGCTTTGAAGTTTATTAGGTCCAAACTAATGGCAAAGCGATTGAGAATGTCACTGCCTAAGTAAAAGGCGGCAGTGACGTCTCGCACGACCCAAAAATTATGTACTATGCTCTTGTTGCCAATGGAGATTTTGAGCATACACCTGCTTGGCAGGAGATGTTTAGAATTAGGTGCTTCCAGGTCCATTTCCCATTTGTCTATCAGTTTGAATGTGGGAATGGCTGGATCTTTTGGGAGTTGGCGGAACATGGCTTCGCTGATGAAGCTCTTACCGTTGTTCACACACACTCGAGCGATAACAGAGTCCTTCCCATCATTTAACTGGACAGGGATGAACAACTGCTCTCCAATTTGCTGAAAATCAACCAGGCTCTGAGCTGATTTCACATCTTTCTGGACTATAGGAGTGGGAGTTTCTGATTGTGGATTAGTAAAGAATTTCAGGGTGTTTCCTTCCAGTGTGAAATACTACCTTAAACTGGAAGGAAGGTTGATTTTCAGAAATAGTGAGGACCCCCCATCACCAGTCTGTTGTCCTACTGCTATTACTGTCACGTCTGGAATTTGTTGTTCTGGAAGTGAAATTCTACTTGGTCAGATTTTTGTTCAACCATGTGGCAGGTGCCATTTAAACTAACATGGTTGACACTCTGTTTTAATTTTATTGGTCGGCTAGTCTGGGTCCAGAGGACCTTGTTTACGCAATCTATTATGGGTGACAACCTTCTCAGGAGGTCATTCCCTATTAAACAAGGGGTGCCATCTGGAGTCACTACTATGACCGGGTGTTTCACCTTGTGTTGCCCAATTTTAATGTCCAAGTCTGCACTCCCCTCAACGGGAATTTCCTTCCCGTCAAAGTTCTGCCATTGTCCAGGAAGAGAGGTGAGAGGAATTCGGTAATTCTCCCCCCCTTCCTGCATTTAGTTCCTCAAAGGCCCTTTTGGACAGAAGGGTAGCTTGGGATCCAGTGTCCACCAGTGCCAAAATTGTACCCTGCCCCTGTACTTGTACCGGGGTACCTTCTCCTCAAGGGGGCACAGATAATGCACATTTTTGGACAACTGGTGGGCTAACTTTCTGGTTTTGGACATTCCTAGCGAAGAGATTTGGGCAGAATTCTGTGGAGAGCCTTGGGAATCTGAAAGAAAAAGATGGCAACTGCAGATCAGAGCCATTGTGGGTTCCCCTGGTTCCGGTTCTGTGCCGCCCCCCCCTTTTTGGAGGCAGTCACCAGGATGGGTTTGAACCAGGGGATTTCGGTATTGGCGGATCTGGGATGAGATGATGGGTGGCGGTAGCTCAGTCTCCACATCTCCCCAGTCTGAATTGGCATCCCTTGGGACCCATTTTTCCTTGGGAGGAGTTCCCCCATCTCTAAAGGAGAAGATCCTTTCCCCAGGATCCTCTGATGATCCCTCTCCCTCAAATTGGAAGACCTGTACCTCCTCCACAAAGTGGGTCTGTTTGGGTCCTTTGTTTCTCCTAGCCCCCCTCTGCTCCTTGGGAGGCAGTCTTTCAGGGGCAGGAGATTTTGTTTCCGGTTCCTGGTTTTCCAGGGGCTGTTTACAAGTTGGGAAGGAAGCTTCCTCCAAGGCTTTACACCCTCCTTCCCCTTGTGCCTCCTCCCTGGGAGCCGGTGGGTTATCGGGGTGCTGCCCCGTCATTGTTCTGGAGCACCAGGTCCAGAGTTTGGGGCATTCTGCGGTGGCATGATCATCTGAGGGTTCTGTTGAGCCCTCAGTATCTGACCCAGATCCCGTGCCATATTTTGGACCTGGCGCTCTAACTGGGAAACCCGCTCAGGCTGATACGGGGCTCTATTTTCTCCCCTGGGCTGATCCCGGGAAGGGTAGCTATCCCTTCTCTGGTAATGCCCCGGATTGGGGAGATTCGGGTACCCCTCCACCCGTGGCCTCCCCTCTCCTGGATTAGGTTGTCTGGGCTCAGGGAATTGGGGAAAGAAGGATGGATGGTTTTGGGGTTGGAAATTGGGTGGATACCTGGGGATAAAGTTCTGCCCAGGATTTGGAGAATTTCTGCCCTCCTGTGGGAAGTTGGGAGGGAAGTTCCCTGGGTTAGGTGCTTGGCTGGATCCCCCCCCCTTGGGCTGGAGGAGTCCACACATAACCCAGGATTGGTCGGTTTCCCTTATAGCGGGGACTTACATAGTCAGGGGAGCGGGGGACCCCATTTGTGGGACTACCTCCTCGACTCCCTGTCTGTGACTGGCCCGAGGGCCTTCTGGGCTGTGAATTATTTGGTGCAGGCAGGTTTTTAGGCCCCCCCCATCTCCAAATCTAAAACGGGGGCAACCTTTGCCTCTGCCACCTTGGCAGCAGCAGGGGTGCTGTTGGTTTTGGGGTTTTCCGGCGCATTATTTTTATTTTCGATGGGCTTCTGCACCTCATAGATCTGGGTAGCCTGTTCAATGACCCAGTCTAAAGATCTTTTCTCATGAAAATCTCTCACGAGCTGGGTCATTATGTATTTGGGAAAGGCATGGAAAAACGTATTGATAAATTCTCTGCTATCCGTGCGCACCCTTCTGGTGGTCTGCGCAAAAGCACGCTTTAATTCTTGCACAAACTCTTGTGGGGCCTGATCCTCCCCACATTGCAAATTGTAGGCTGCCTTGCGAGCCTCTTGAGGATTTCTGTGAACAGAAAAATGTTTCAAGATGGCCGCCTTATAGGTGGACCATCTTAAATGATTTTGGTCCTCCAGCCCCGCAAGAAACTGGAGTACTCTGGTGAGAAGGTCCACTTTACATATTGAATACAACTTTGGCTGTCCTTCAAATGAAAAGTCTCCATCATTTGCTCAAACAGCTCTAAGTGCTCCCAAACAGAATACTTGGCGTTCTTATGATAAGGCGTGATAACACTCCTTATTGCCTTTATTTGCTTCAATGGGTCCTTAAGCAAGGCCCTTTTTGCCTTATTGGCCTTTTTGGTTCGGGTAACCCTGGTCCATTCATCCTCTGACTCAGAGGCACTGCTCCCAGAGGTTCCTGTCTGATCATCCAGGTTTTCCCGGATTCTGCGAGCCGGGGAATGGCTGGCAGAATGTGGGGACCTGGTCTCCTGTGTCCTGCGCCATTCAGAGGAGTCTTCAGATTCCTCCTTGCTGCCAGGATTTGATGGGTACCCCCCCCACTGACCTAACTGGGCAGAAGTTTTCAGGATGCCCTTAATGGGCCTACTCTCCTGGGGTTCCCCACTAAATTGCACTGTGCTTGGGTGCCCATACCCGGATGCCCGCCCCTCCATTCCTGGGAGGTACTGGCCTATGAGCCCCATACTTCTGGTTGGATAGTAATCTGCCATCCCTGTGGCCCGGTGCTCATGTGCGCCAGGGGACATGGGGTTGGCAGAGTCCAGGGACTGAGAGATATGAAGGCCTCTGGTACTAGGGCTCCTGAGGTCATCCTCAAGAGTCTCCCTCTCCCAGTGAACCTGGTCTCTATCCGCCCCTGCTCCCTGTTGCAATGCAAGAGCCTGCGCTTTCAGTTCCTCAGTTAAGGCCTTACTAGACTCTATCAGTCTCTCCTGCATCGCTACCTGTTGCTGGAGCCTATCATTGTGCTGACAGAGAGCCTCATTTTCTCTCTGTGCCTCCTGATTGGTCCTGGAGTACTGGGCCAGTCTCTGCTGCAGGAGGGTTACCTCCTGAGCTGTGTCCCTATTGGCCTGCTCCTTTCTTGCCAGAGCATCCTCCACCCTCCTGGTGTGCTCTAACAAGTTCTGGTGTTCTTTTTGGAGGTCACCCAGTCCCTGGAGGGCCAGGTGATTTTCTTCCATTTTCCTTTTTAAGTGGCAGACTTCCTGGCCTAAGGTATCCCTTTCTTGACTAAGAGTCTGCATCTGTGCCGCCAGGTCGTCCCTTTGCCTTTGGAAGGCACCAGCTTTCTGGTGTTCTTCATCAAACTCTGCCTAGGTATCCAGGTCTTTCAAAATCAATTTATTGCTTTCCTCTTTCTCTCTGTCTAGTTGGATTTGCAGGGTGGCTACCTGCTCTGTGCATGCCCTGTTGATCTGTTGCTCCAGCTTTTTCTGGCTCTGCAGTAAGGAGTCCAGACTGTCTTGGTGCTCCTTCTGCAAAGCCAGAATTCTGGTATCCTGGTCCGTCTTTTCCTGTTGCAGGATATCCATATCCTTCTTTATTTTAATGATGTACTGTCTACTCTCATTTTCGGACTCCTGGCTTCTGTGCAGCCTCTGCTCAGAAGAGTCTAGATCAGATTGGGCCTTCTGTAATGCCAGCAGTTGCCTACTCGCCAGATCTTGGCCTTCAGCACATTTGTCCTGCATGGCTCCGATATGTAAATATAAATATGCTGCTACCCTGGCAATCTTGTTGTGCTCATCCTTGGCCTTAGGGGCCATATATAGTTCACCCAGGGCCACATGTAAGGTACCCTGGTCTCTCCATGTATCTGACCCTGTTTCAGTGATCTGGGGTGCGATTGCCTGCAACCAGACCGTCTGGTCCTGATGAGTCCACTCACCTCTCACAAATAGCTTATGTAAGAAGTGCTCTCTGGCTATTTTCATATCTACCAAGGTCGTCATTCTGGAATTTGAGTTCCTTCCTGACTTACAGAAGTTTGTATTTTATTTTTGCAAAACAGACCTTTCGCTTAGAGAGTCCTTTTGAGGAGTGCTTTGCAGCGTAACACAGCGTGGTGATCCGACCGGATGTATGTATCTTGTCAGTTAGCACACTATATTAATCTGCACAAGTGATAGTTCTAATCCGGAATCCCCGGCTACGAGCCCCCAATTTGTAAAAAGATTCAATTCAACACTATAGCTAAGTCAATGCCTAGTCTGGGATACTGAATGGAAACCGTTATTGATATATCGTTATGTCCAGTTCATGAGTTCTGGATGACTACCCCGATATAACACCCCTCTCTTAGAATCCCCCTGACCCCACTGAGCCAAGAAGTAGTTCTGTTTTGCAAGTTTAAAAGGTTTATTTGAGAAATAAGACAAAATATAGATACCACGCTTTTATGATAAATTAATAATCGATATCGCCCTTATAAATATAATGTTACTCAACAATGGGTAATCTGACACTAGCACACTTCTTTATAATCAATGAGGAGTTAGTATAGGATGGATCAAGTAGCAAAAATACTTTTATGATTTCAAGGGAAAAGCAATGAGGAATAAAATGCAGTACAGAGATACTTGAGATGATTTTAGCAAAAGATAATATAATCACTTTTTCTCTGGCAATTCACCCCCCTCCCCTATGCAATGTAAGACATGGAAGTAGATGGAAAGAGGAGCACACAGTTCTCAGGAATGCAATCAAATACAATACGAAATTTAGTTCCCCACCAGCAAGCTTAGAGAAAACCGGTATGAGTTTTAAAACACAGGCCCAAGTGCTTTGAATGTGGTGGCAATGAAGTGAGAAATATGCTGAAAATGCTTTTAATTCCCTTTAGGAGGTTCAGGGTGAGTGAGAGATACTTGGGATGAGTTCATGCTCACTTTAGCAATGATTCAGAGATGGTGATTAAGAGGCAAACGAAATTTCGTTCCTATCCCAAACGGTTCCAGAGATACGGACGATTAAATAAAGGTAGTTTTTCGGATTTAAAGTAAACTCAAAATGACAAGTGACAGCTATGCAGCTGCAGAATTGACAAGTGACAGTGGTGCAGCTTTACAAAATGACAAGTGACAACTTCTAGGAGGCAGTTCTGGTTAGATTAAAATAGTTTGGATTAGATTATTTTATACTAAGAGTTTATTTCTGTGACAATCTGACCTAAGTACTCACAATATATTTTGGAAGGACTGGACCTCGTCACGGATCTGATCAATCAGGCAAGCGGCACTTCACAGCAATCTGGTCTCTATGTCTGCGGTTCTGCACGGTCTGGTCTGGTCTGGCACTGGTCTGGTCTGTCCGGATACAGCGGTCTCTGCACGGCTCCTGGATCTCTGCACTGGTCCTGGAAAAAGTTCTTGGCAAGGGATTCAAGCAGCTCGCCCGGCTGTGAGTAGCTTGCAATGATTTGAGGCCTGCTGCAGAGGTTTTAGGCCTCTGATTTAGGTTCTAAAGTATAAGTTCTTGGTTCTGGAGTATGTAGCTGGAGTCAGCCTGGAACTGGTATCTTCTGGATGTTGTGTGGTCCGGCAAAACGTCTCAGATTCAGTCTGTTCCTTGTTATCTCCACCAACCCCCTCCTCACCTGAAGTCTTTATGACTGAGGTACCGTCTGAATCAGAGTCCCAGGATTCATCCGTTGGTATCTCCTTTCTTCTCTGTCTCCAAGAGTCGCTGGGCTTCTTGGGCGTCCTTGCTCCTGGTTTGGTGCGATGGGTATGGGCTCCACTAGAGGCCACTTTGCCTGAGATGCAATTTGCCTGGCAGTGGGGACCCCAGGGAGCCCACCCCAGACCAGGGAAAAAGCCTTGCCGAAAAAACCCTGGTAGGTTGTGATATCTTGCTGGGACTACTGGTCCCAGAATGCACTGAGATACTGAAGGAGTAGGCAAAGTCCACAATGGCTCCAAATAAACACCCTAGAGGACAGCAGCAGGATACTAGGAGTCCGGAGGGCTAGGTTGCAGAAGAATATCAGGTTTCTCGCAAGAACTGCGAATTAGGAAAGAGGGAGTTCCAAGAAGGTAAGGTAAGCAGTAGACAGCATACAGCGGAACAGCCGTACGAGAACGGCAGAAACGGAAAGGGGAAGCCGTTCGGAAAGCGGCCAAGAGGAAAACAGGAATAACACACGAGCGCTGGGAAACACTTTCCAAAATACTGGAAGTTGCAACGCAAGTGCGTTAGCAACTTCCGGGAATATAAAGCCAAAAGACTAGAACGCGCATAGCGATTCCAGGGAAGGAGTCCGTCTTCTACCTTCTTTCCAGTCTCCATCTTGGGTATAGTCTCCACGGCGGGCGAGTTGTGACAAAACGCTCCGCAGCAACTGGATTTGAATGTCCTCTCTAGCTTCCAGTGGCTCTTTTTATGTGTTTTGGAAAGTGGGTGTGTGCGTTGGTCATAACTAAACCTGCCCCTCTCACTTGTCATTGGCCAATTCCTCCTCTCTCCCTTGATTGGGGGAAGGAAATGTGAGTCAGAGTGATGCTGTAGGTTTTATGGTCAGAGGAACCTCCCCTTGTCAGTTTGCCCACAAATCTATATTTGATTCAAATACATCCTTCCCAGATATACAATTTGTTGAAATTACATGTGCACATTATATATTCCTTATGGTCCATGCTTGTCCGCCTCTGATCCTCCTGGGGGCTTGCATTAAAAAATGACAACATTTTGCGCTTTTTAACTGGTTTTGCAATATCGGACATTTACCCAAATTTACACACATGTGCGCAAGGAGTATGGACATTAATTGATGAAGTGTCAGATTTTTAACATGCAGACATTTGGAGTGAGACCCTATTTTCCGCTAGCAACCCCCCAGAATACACCACAGGGTCCTAATGCATCTCAAAATGTTCACAGAAAAATCACAAAAATAATGATATTACTTATATAATTCTGACAAGTCCGCACTTTGAGTTATCTATCTTTTTAAAATTATGCCCTGGTCAAAAAGGAGTGTGGCCTCCCACATCACATGGTGAAATAACTGGTTTATCCACTTCCCCCAAGCTCAGTTGCTAGCAGAGGCACTGCCCCTCCCAGTTTCCCCTAAGAGGAAGCCACTTTACGGCCCCCCAATATAACATTTGCCTGAGTCCAGGACAGGCCTTTGTTCAACTCCTGTAGTCCCCAGCTGCTCCACCCCTAATCTAATCAACAGGGCCATGTGACCTCAGGATGCAGCCAGGCCTGGCAGCCAGGCCTGGGAACACAGCTGTTGATCCAGTATCAACTCCTGTCGGGGGTAGTTGTCAGGCAGAATTCAGTTTCATTAAGCCAGGTTTCAGCTAAATGTCACTTTTTGTTCCCAGTTTTCTACATTCAAATCAAACTGACAATTTTTACATATACATTAAATAATTACTTCCTTCAAGTCATTTCAGAATATAGTTTTACATTGTATCCACCTCTTAGCAAGTCTTTCCTTGGTCTGGTTTTGTTTCATTTGTGCAGTTTTACACAAAAGTCTGGTGGTTTTAAAACGCTGGCTTTCTGACAGTGGTGAGTACTGGTAATGCAACCATTTTTGGGATTAAGAAAATGAATTCCCCACAAGAAGGTTGTATCTTTGGAATGGTCTCGTGCCAACTGCGCAGTTCTCCTATTCTGGCGTGAATGTGGGCGGCGATAGCTCATCCCCACATCCACCCAGTCTATTGATTTAGTTTGTTCTGGGATAGAATAATGGGCGGCGACAGCTCATCCCCACATCTACCCAGTCTATTGATTCAACATAGGTCAAAACTCATGACAGACAGAGGGGCATGGTTTGTCTGGGGCGATTGCATGTGGGTCCAGCATTATGGGGATGGTTGCGAAGAGTGGGTGACACATGGCCAGTTGATCTTTCCCCTGTGTGTGGGGAGGGCAGGGTGTCCATGTTGGTGCAGATGATGTTTAGCATGCATGAATGTGGTCCTTCATGCCCCCACATCCCCTCCGCAGGTGCAGTCAGCTTGTGGGGGTGCGGTAGTGGCTTACTCTATGGTACTGGCATGACTCCATGGGGCACTGCTGTGCAGCCAGCAGGGTTGCGCTGTGGTGTACAGTGATTGGCCAGCTGAGCTCATGTCATAGTAGGGGGACACGTACATCCCTGTGTCTTGTCTGCCATGCCAACATGGAGCAGGACAACTGGGCCCACAACATACTGGTATGATTACCGCATGGTGTCGTGATTGCTCCCACACCACAATCCTGCTGGCACAGGGTGCACCAGTGGGGATGTGGTGTGCATGGCACTTGGACAGGTCACTTGCCACCCCTTCTCACTGCTGGTGCCTTGACAAATGACTGTCATGGAGGGTGACTGATGTTCCACTCCCTCACACCACCCTGTTGGCAGGCCCAACTTCTGGGTATGCTGACAAGTGTCGCTGTCCACTGGGGCTACTTATGGTAGAATGCCATTTGGGCATGCACTTGTGGAAAGGGGGTTGACCCACCTCCTGCCTCCTGGCAGCGTTGGGACAGCAATTCATTCACCATGACCCTGAGGTCTTTCCAGCATTTACGACAGTCCTCCCCATCATTGGGTATGCTGGCATCAGTCCCTTTCTGGCTGATGGAGTGCCAGATGACTGTCCTGCGGTGTGCTGATATTTTGCATTGGCTGATGCCATATATCTCCTCAATGTGAGCAACAACCTCATCAGTGAATACAACCAGCACCCCCTCACTACTTAAGTTTAGTTTTCTGAAGCCATTTCCGGCCACATAGCTGCTGATCCTCTCGTGGGACATTCTGGCTGCTTTCCAGGACCAGATGACTGCAAGAAGAGGAGGTATTTGATGGATTGAGTGTTTCAAAATTGCCACCGCAATGCTTCCCATTCTGGCGATGACGCAATTTCCACCGGCACTAATACTACCAGGTTCGGCGGCGGTAGTGCTATTAGCACCAGGATTTCAGTGGTAACCCTTATTTTGGCACAGATTCCGCCAGGTTCTAATAGAGCTACCGCCAGAGTCGGGCATGTGTTCAGACCAGGGTGTGATGCAGTGCTAATACCACTACATGACCCAGCGGTAATGGTATTTCCGCTCAGCGGAAATTGCGTCAGATTACCGCCAGACTTGTGATGAGGCCCAGTGAAACTGATTAGTATTTTGTTCTGCGTAACAAAGAAATAGTGAATGTGAATTTACCAAGAAATGTATGTGCACACAGGTGTGGACATCGAGATTGGAGGGCGTATGTTTAATCTCAAAAGTGGACAAGCTATCTAAAAGAATCAAAGAGAAGAGTTTTGAATTCTTTGTCCTGAATGTGTTTGTTTTGAGCCTGTGCAAAACCCAATGCAAAATACACAATTTTCAAGCATCATATTTGGCATATGTTCGAACGTAGCTATAATTTTTCTTTCAAGTCAAATTTGATGGACGTTCCTTTAATTTAATAGAGAGGAACGAGTGTTTGAGTGTTCGTATTAGAAGTGTATTGTAACCTTTACCATGGTGTTTCTGGCATAGCACCATAACGTATACATATATATGTTGGCAGATCTGCAACCGACAGTATGTAAACTCAAGACTTTCTCTTCATGCTTGCCCCTTTTTACTCGCGACTCAGTACCTTCCATCTCCTTCACTCTTCCTTTTATATTGAGCAAACTGCTGCAGATGTTGGGCTACTATGCAGTTGATCTCTGATATTGTAATCATATAACAATTTGAAACGATCATGCAAGATTGTGAAACAGACCCAGGGGATGTGTTGGTGCGTTGGTGGGCCACTGGTAGATGTATGTATTTCTCTGGTTTACAGGATAAAATATATATTTATGATATCTAAGAATGACACACAGATCCATAAAGTGCCTTTCGTCATAGGTTAGTGTCGAGATGTTGACACGCCAAAATGTAACAGTGGACTACTTGTGTGACTCATACCTCACTCAAGCATTCCACACATGTGTACACGTGCATGTATACACCTAATTGCAACTATTTTGGAGTGCATTATTTGCGTTTTTGTGGGTGAACATAATGTTTGA
The DNA here is from genome assembly GCF_040938575.1 of Ambystoma mexicanum. Taxonomy (NCBI): domain Eukaryota; kingdom Metazoa; phylum Chordata; class Amphibia; order Caudata; family Ambystomatidae; genus Ambystoma; species Ambystoma mexicanum. The sequence goes on along the minus strand of NC_090937.1, from coordinate 798,793,622 downwards.
TGGAAGCAGCAGAACGTGTGGGTTGTTAGGTAAAGATTTGGGGTAGTACACTCTGGGTGCACTACAACAACCTCAGCCTCCTGGCAATAGGAACCCAAACTTTGTTATATGTCTGAACTACACAGGTTGGTAGTGTGGCCTAGCAGCCAGGCTTATCTCAAGAGGGGTCCATGTGAGCAGTAATGGAGTTACACAGAGATTCACAGTGATAAGTATTCAAATAAAGACTGATACTCAAGGATTCTTGATAAAACAATTATTAATTTATTTACCAGTCATTTAAACAAGCCTTCTTCAGAAGGAGCAATATAACAGCAACACTCAAATAGACTTCAGAAATACATACTTTTAGATCCATAGGGGATGGCTCACAGAGGGTTCCTACACCCTCAGGTGATTTAAATAGCTAGGACACTGTGGACATTAATATATTACTGTACATTCAGAGTAGGCTTTGAGAGTGTCAAAGAAAATGATTATTAGAACAAACAAGAGATCACAAATATTCTTTAAACAGTCACATACTTTTGTCAACAGGCAAACGTCTATGTGGACTGAAGCACTTCTTGAAGGTGAGTAAAAGTCTTTGCACAATGTTTTTAGAAGTCTTTGGTGAAAATGAAGAATGAAATGTAGGGCCACAACCCGGGCGACTTGTGAAGTAGAAGCTACAAGCAAATCTAAAGTGAGAGGTAAGTTCTCTCAGACGTTACAGTACCTTTAAGTTTGAAGAAAAGATGCAGCTGAGGACTTCTGTTCCTGTGCAGCTCTGCAGATCCTGTTGTTCCTGGGCCTCAGTCGTGCGGACAAGAGGGAGGACTTCTGGGGACTCCTGTACCACAACGGGACGGTCACCAACTTCAACCGGAAAACTTTCAAACAAGTGGCACTTCGCTGTTTCAGCTACTCACAACTACTGCAAACAGCAACAATGTGGTTCCTGCCTGTCGAGATTGGCTTTCCTTGCCTCTGGGGTCCCGCACTCTGTTGAGGGGGCTCAGGATCGGTTAGTCCTGCTTCCTTGGAGTCTGGAGGATCTTCATGGAGCTCCTTGGCAAACTTAAAAGCATAGCACACAAACTGGTGTTCCTCTCCCTGGTTATTCGGTTCCAGCAGCGACTGTAATGGAAATTCAACCAGCTCTGAGAAGGATGTCCAGGTGGCTTACTTGGGAGTTGATTGGTCCCACCAACTCAAGGGGAGAAGCCGTCCTTGCAGGGCTTCTCTGTCAATATGAATTTGGAGCTTCAGTAGCCGGGCTTCACTGGGCAAACCAATGGTCCAGGTGTTGCAGCAGGTGTCCTCTTCAAGTTTTTCTTCAGATTCCTTCATCCAGTGGTCAACTCTGCCTTCCAAGTCAAAAGCCTCACCTTTTATGCAGCTTGCTACCCATTGACTCGAGTCTAGCTGTCAGTCACACAGCATGGTGGCTGTCCTTGCTAGACAGCCCGCCGGCCAATCATCTAGGAGTGCATTCCTGTCTACAAGGAGACTAAGCACAGGGAGTTTCAGGCACCTCCCTCACTTCCTGTCCCCACCAGACACTCTATAGACAGAGGCAGGTTTCACTCTTGAAGCCCGCCAAAGACAAAATGAACAAAGGGACACAGGGAGTAGTGAATGACACTTCCCTCTGCTTCCTGATTACTTTGTGGAGAGGGCATGTGGGCAGGCCATCCTGGCAAAGACAGAGTGCAGAGCTGGTGAGGCCAACAGATTGCAGGTAAGTTAAACAAAAAACGGTGTGTATGTGTGTGTATGAGTGATTGTGTGTCTGCCTTTGAGTGTGTGTGTAAAGGTGTATGCTTGTGAAATGTGCATCTGGGTGCATGCATGTGTACAGGTGAGTAAACGTTTGGCAGTGCAGCAGTGTAGGGCCAGTAACGTCACAAAGTTGGGTGTCTAAGTTCTAATGGTTCACACTCATTGTCGGGTCTGAGGCATAATGAGATAGCGAACATTGCACCATTAAGAAATGGCTAACATGTACTGTATTTTCCACAAGCAAGGTAGCCACTGTGAAGATTGAGACATGGGCCATTTATTCACTTGATGAGATGTAAATCAACAAAACTAGTAATTGCAGTTGTGGGCTTTTTCCAAAGCCTTGAACTCGAGTCTTGGCCACTGAGACCACACAGAACGGAAGGATAACATAAACTGGAAGCAGAGCTAAAACCCCACGTTAGGAACTGAACACGTAACTTTAATCATTTTAAGACGAGACACACATCAAAGGAAGACAAATCTTGCAAAAATCGGTTTATTTTTTAAATTTTTTTTTATTTTTAATTGTAACAATTAGTTTATGAGTAAACTTCAATTACAATAAAAAATCCAATTTTCACATAAATATATAACAAAACAAGAAAAAACAGCCATACAATCAAAACAAAACAGCACATTCTATGAATTTGCAGGAATAGGAGAATAGATGAGTAAATAAATAAATAAATATTGCCAACATCTTTCTGGTTAGAGCGCTTCCTCAGTCAAAATGTTTTCCACAAACTCACATACTGCACATGTGAGTGATACATTTGATCCAGATGGGATCCAAAACCACCATCTGTCCAAGTCTTCACCAGCTGGGGCGAAAGGCCCAAGATAGCGAGTTCGTTGGTATGGTATATTGGAGCATTCAATAATCAGGTGTTTTACTGATTCAACTGAGTTTCCACAGAACCTGCAGAGGTTATTCTCGATGTTATTAGTAGTTGCTCTTCGTCTCCATTGGATTTCCTTAGTTGTAATAACGTTCAACCGTAATCTCATAAATTGGTTGCGATGTTTCCTTGAAGGAAATTTTTGGAGATATCTAGGTAATTGATCTAGACGGTTTGTTAGTGGCCCTAAGTCGATCGACGAAGACAGCAGATTCCTGTGTTCTAAGTTTTGGATCCAGTTCCACTTTCTTAGTTTCTGTTTCGCGAGTTGGGGGGTTGCTATTAGTATTTCCCACTTTATATCTGCAGAGTCTAGAATCATTTTTAAACCACTGCACCACGAATGCAGAATACCGCAAGATTGCTGTTTGGTTGCATTTGCAAAGATTTGATAAGCCGACGCCTGATCTGTCATTGACATTTTCCGTAACAAGGCCAACGATTTCCAGACAACTATATTGTACATTTATTCAATTCCAAGTTCATGTCTTGTAGAGATCATTGAGGTGCCCTTTGGAAGCTTAAGAATGCGTCTCCAAAAAAGGCCTTCAAGGGTCGGCCACAGGTGATAATCTAAATTCCAGCCGGCCTCGGCTCCAAAGGTGATTGAGGGGATCACTTTTTGTATATAGAAGGTTAGAATTGGTTTTAAGGTAAATTTCCCATATTCAGCATGAAGCTTAGCCCCTTGTAGCGCGAGGGTCAACATACGTTGTTTAAGGTCAGACATCCAATCATGTTCTCTAATTGAGGTGTTGAAAATGATGCCTAGATACCGAACAGATGTTACGAGTTGTAGCTGTAATGCATCGAGTTTCCATCTGAAGTTCTTGATTTGTCTTTTGGTTGAATTTCCAATCGCCATGATCTTAGTTTTCTCTACATTAATTTGTAGTGAGTTGTCACCTAGATATTTTTCAAGGGCTAATAAGAGTCTCTGAAGACCAATTGGGGTTGCATCCATTAGGACAATATCATCAGCGTAAATTGTCCAACTGATGCTGTTGCTGTCGATATTTGGGGGGAAGCATCGTATCTGAGAGAATGCTTCAGATATATCAGCTATAAATAGTTTAAATAGTAAGGCAGCAAGGGGGCATCCCTGTTTTACTCCCTTGTTCGTTCTTATTCTCTCAGTAAGTTCGCCAGCTTCATTAATTCGCACACGGATTGAGGTTTCATTATGGAGGGCCATAATAGGGTACAATAATTCAGGCGGACACGACCAAGTAGTCAGTTTTTTCCACAATTTTGTGCGGTCCAGAGAATCGAACGCTTGTTTCATGTCAATGAATGCAACATACAGGTTTTTGCCTTGTTGAAGTGCTTTTAGTTTCAATAGGTTCAGTATGGTCAGATTTACCTCAGTTCCCACGCCCTTGGTAAAACCTGACTGTCTTATATCAAAGTGTCCTGAGCTGATAGCCCACTTTGCCAACTTCTGTTGTAAGAAGGAAGCAAATACCTTGCCCAAGATGTCTAAAAGAGCAATAGGGCGATAATTCGCCGGATCGTCTCGGCAACCCTTTTTAAAAATGGGGACTATGATGGCCGAATTCCAAGATTCAGGGATTAGCTTTGTGATAGCTATCGCTTGGAATAGATGGTAGATGAAGGTTGTCCAATGCTCGTTGTTGGCTTTTAGAGTGACATTGGAAAGGCCATCAGGGCCAGCTGCTTGGGAGTTTTTTAACCTTTTAATTGCAGATGATATATCCTCTCTTGTTTCAATTACATCCCAAGACTGGACCACTTCACACCTTTCGTCTCTGGGCCGAAATACCGCAGTTCCAAAGACCTTAGCAAAATGTATTTCCCAACTGGCCTTGGAAATACCTTGATGCATCATTGCTTGATGGAATGTTGCTTTGTGGTTTATGATGTTCCATAGGTCCTTTGTCTGATGACAGATAATGATCTTCAGGATACGTTCTCCTCGTTCTTGATCTCTCATTGTTTTGAAACTTTTTAACCAATTTCGGTACTTCACCTTTAGATGTTTCATTTGTGCCATAGTATTGGGATCTAAGTTTTTCTTTAATTTCCTCAAATCACGTTGCAGCTCTTTTTTTTTGAGAGACACCAATGGACTAAATTCATATTTTTTTAAATATGAACAGCTATTTGAGTGGTTAAATGTTATTTGGTAGTCTATCAACAGAGCAGTGTAATTTATTTTCTCATGCGGAGATATTTCTTCAGAAGACATCATTTCATTTAGATTTCTCAAATGCTTGGTGTTTATTTTTAGTCGATTTCCTCTTTGATTTACCTCAATTGGCTGAATGAAAAGCTCTTTATTTTGTGGCAAGAACGTCTTTAGAGTTAATTCGAGTGGATAGTGATCGCTCAATTTTGACTTCAAGACCTTCAACTGGACGATGTCATTAGACATGGTGTTAGATGCCCAAACATAGTCAATGATGGTTCCATTTCCATCGCGCTGCCATGTAATGCTTGGGGGACAATCTCCTTTTGTATGACCGTTGAGCATATAACAATGTCTAGCATTCATTGCTAACTGAAATTGATAACCTCTACACGAGGTTTGTGGTTGCTGCTTTAGTTTAATCGTTTTCATGGCATCATTGAACCACGAAAAGTTCAAGTCACCGCATACTAGCACTTGTAAATCAACCAGCAATTCCATGGAATCATCAATCAGTTTTGTTATTGATTGAATAAAATGACATGAGGAAATCATCGCTGTGTTCCAGTAGGTGTTAATGAGCAGAAGATGCTTAAGTGTTTCGCTTGGTCTACAGCTGTTTTGAAGGATTGTTCCCTGAACGAACAAATTTGGAGAAAAAGAATGCAGGATCTCCCATCCAGAGGCGTTATTTATCAGGGTCAGGAGCCCAGAGAATGGTCGACCAAACTGGTTTTTCCCAGCTGGATTTAGAAGGATGGAATACCCGTCTCTGTGCGGTGTCTCCCTCAGCCATGTTTCCTGAAGGCATATTGCAAAACATTTTTCCAAGGATAGTTCAAAATTTTCAAACAAATGCCGATAACCTCTGGTGTTCCATGATAGAAGGACATTCACGTCATCTGTAATATTTTGCGTTAGCTAAGTCCTGTTCGAATGATTCGGTGAAGCACGGTTAAAGACGGTATTTTGATGTCCGGTTGGTCTTTGTCTGATATTAAATTGTTGTCGTAAAACTTCACGGCGTTGTTTGTGAGTTTGCTCTCGATCGTGAGGCACATCATTTCCTCGACCTTCTCTTTGTGGGTTGGCTTCTAATGTCAAATCGAAGCCATACGACAGTATCTCGTCTTTTGCTGCAAGCAAGGCATTTTCAACTGCCTGAGAGGTGATATGCAGATAGACCAAATCCAGAGAATCCTCATTGATATATTCCACAATGGATATATCATTGGACGTTATCGTTCTTAAAGATGGAAAGTTATGTAGTAAACGTATCACATTTCTACGGTTTAAGTTGACCTCGTTTGAGTCTGCGAAAATATTCTCTAGTCTTAATCTCCTGAGAATTTGTTCCTGTGCAGATTTCACAGGTGCCGTTGCTTTTGGATGACGTTGCTTTTGCTTTTCCCATTGTGCGGCTGTCATCCTGGGATTCAGCTTTGAGGTGAACAATTTTTTTTGATGTTGTACAACAACCTTTTCATGTTCTCGGTTTAAGGCGTAAGGGTCTTCTTTGTTTCACCATTTTTAGGTCTGAGCGCCTGAGGAGTTTTTCTCGGACCTTGGGGAGGAATTAGAACAGTGCGAGGGGTTTCGGCTACCTGTTCTAACTGCATCAATTCGACCGATTCGTCTGAATATGTCGAGAGATCACATAAGTCAGTGACACTTAGTTTGGCATTCTTTGAACCAGAATCAGATTCGCATCTTCGTCTTTTATTTGGATTTGATGGTTCAGCTACATTTATTTTAGAGATTTCCTTCGACACAGAATTTCTTGGAAGAACATTATCTCGCTCACCCTGATGGACATTTGATGGATTGCGAGAGAAAATTCCCAGCTTTTGTGGTGTCGAAAGATTTCTCACAAACTGTTTTGTTTTTGTTCGAGCATTGCTCGTTTTAGTTTGCAGCTTATTTGCTATCAGTTTGTTGGCAGTGATTTTTGTAGATTTTGCACAAGGTTTGGATGGTATCGAAGGAACAAAGAGTTTTGCAGCTCCAGTGAAAATGTCAAAGGTGTTTACAGGTCCTTTTAAGAGTGGGGCAGGAGGATTTTGTGTAGTTTGGACTTTTTCCACAACATCCACAGACAGGTTGGAATTTTGTGGTAATGCATCTGTACTCGATTGTACTTTATTCAAATGAATACGAACAGGCTGATCATCCAAAGGAGGTGCCACTTGTGGATCCAACGACACAACGATTTCGGTGTTCGCTTTATCAAATTGCGGTGTGCCAGGACTCTTCTCCAAGGCAGTACTAGGAGTAAGAATGTTATTTGGTCCGCCTTGATTTTCTTTTCTTCTTAAGTTGGTGTTTGATCTCTCTGCACAATGAGGAGGTCTCTCTTTCAGTGGACCTTCGAATTCAATATTGTTCAGGGGGCGAGAGTGCCGACACCACTTTCTTATTTCTAGAATCGCATCCATTTGGTCATTTTTATCTGTGTGGTCCTTCATTGCGGGGTCTCCTAGTCGGTTTTGCCATTGAAAGGAAATCTCTGCTTCACGTTCCACTCTAGTCATTAAATGTGTGTTATTGTCTTCCAATGATGAGACTTTGTTTAATAGATTATGCAATAAAGCATTTTGATCTTTTACGGACTCATTTAAAGTTTAAAAAAGTTTGATAAATGGAATCAAGGCTAAAGATGAGGCCGCCAAAACATTGTTGTGTATCTGAATCCCGGCTGCAACCGATAGATTTTCTTTGTTGCAAGGAATTGACTCAGGTTCAGAAATTGAAGATTCATCATTTTTGCTAGAGCTCCATTCAGTTCTTGGAGAATGAGAGGCTACTTTGGTTCTGTGATGAGATCGCAGATTTTCCATCGGGTCCTTTGAGGAACATGATTGTGATTTTCTTGTCATGGGGATACCTATGTTGTGGATACTTGATGCCTCTTTTTGCTGAGGGGTGCTTGTGCAAGATTTGAACATGACGTTTGACTTTTGAGTGATCTTCGCGTCTTCCTCACTGTTAATTGGCGGCTTTGCTTTAGTTGTTGATATGATTTGCGGGGCCATCGAGAAGCTATGAATTAGTTTGTTTTTTACGGCTTGATAGTCCGCTGTCAGCCGCTCCGTCAGCCGCGCTTCTCGTCCCGCTAAGTCTACTCCTTGACTTTTTTTATGGGTAGACATGAGCATGGAAGGTAAAAGGGGTCGAGGTACCATGGTTTTTGATGGACGTAGGATTTCACGTTTTTGCAAATCCAATTCGAATGCGGGAACCGTGGACACAGCAACAGTACTATTGACTATTGGGTCATGTAGGATATCATCATTTGGAGGCGGAATGAAAGGAAAGTTCTTTTGAATTTCAGGCTCATTTGGTATCTTCAGGGCCAATAATTCTGTGTCTGTTACATCAAACGGCGAAGGAAAGGAGGCAGTATCGATTTCGTTCATCACATTTGACTCAGGAGGATGATGCTCATTTATCATGTTTAACACTGCAAATGAGTCAGGTTCGGCCAGGACTGTGTGCGGTAGCAGGGTGTTAAGGCACACGTTGACTAACTCATTGGAGTGAAGAACTTGTGTCGAATTGTCAGCCAACACGACTTGTTTGATTTTAGTAGTTTCATCATCATTTGCTATAGAGGGCAGGTGAGTTTCAGTGTCGGAAACAACAAGTGCTGCAGCTCTTTCAGTCTGCGTACTCCCTGTGTGTCCTGTAGTACTATCAAGATTTAGGGTCTCGTCGTTGGACGTGAAGGTAGTTTGGGATTGCAGACTTTCAACCACAACTTGATCTAGGTAAGGGGGAGGGAAGGGGGGTGGAAGAGAAGCATGAGCTATAACAGGGGGGAGGGAAGGGGAGGACGGGGTGGATAAGGAAAAGGGAAGAAGGGGGGGAGGGTCGGTCACGTTTGTAGAACCACCATCACCAACAGCTGACATCACAGGTTCGGTTGAGTAAGAAAGCTCACCACAATTTTGAGCATTTAAAGTTGTTTGCCGCGTCTGCGGGCGAGTGTCAGTTACCATGGTTTTTCTTACCGGTGGTTGACAGTCTCGAATTGCAACTCGGCACGGCCTCAGCGATGTAGGCGGACTGTAGGCAGACTGGACTCTGCACCGGACTCCGCGCCGCGCTCCGCGCGCTAGAGGGATTTTTCAACAGTTAGCCTAGTGAAGAAAGAAAGAGGACTGAACACGTAGTGCAGCTCCTCAATGTAGCACTACACTGCAAGGACTGGAGGCACACTGGACTCTGCACCGGACTCCGCGCCGCGCTCCGCGCGCTGGAGGGGTTTTTCAACAGTTAGCTTAGCCAAGACTCCAGCGGTTTATCCAAATAAGACAAGAGGGAAAAAATGTCCATTTATCCCATTTACAGGCGTCTGTAAGCAACTGTTACTGGGCATTCGATGCAGGCATGTATTCATGCTTACATCGAAGGCCCGCGGCTCTGCAAAAAATGGCTAACAATAGTTGTACCGGCCTTAATGGAAAAACCCTGTCATGAGTGTGTACATGCAGTAGCAGTTCTAGCTTGGTTCACCTAACCTATTAGGGATATGTACTTACGGTAGCAGTACAGACTTGATTGGACAAACCCACCCAGAATGTGTGTTTGTAGTGCCAGAACTTGCTTGATTGGATAAACCCATCAGGAGTGTTTACTTACAGTAGCAGTACTGGCCTGATTGGACAAACACATCTGAAGCATGTACTTGCAGTAGCAGAACGATCCCAATTGGACAAATGCAACAGGAGTGTAGTCTTGCAGCACCAGTACTGGCTTGATAGGATAAGCACATCAGGAGGGTGTATTTACAGCAGCACTCTGATTATTGGACAAAATCATCACCAATTATTGGGAACAACTAATGCATATGTGTGTGTGTGTGTGTGTGTGTGTGTGTACTAACAGTGGCAGTACTGACTTTTTTGGACCAATCCACGAAGAGTGTGTACTTACAGTAACAGTGCCTGCCTGGTTATCCACAGCCATCATCTGTGAACTTACAGTAGAAGTAGCAGTATTTGCCTTATTGGACACATATATCCTGAATGTGTACTTATTGTAGCATTAGTGGGACCGAGGCAATGCTGTCATATATTATGGGCACTGTCCCCCTGGGAATACTTCGAAAAATGGTCCTGTGTTATTTTGGTGACCTGACATCCATTGCATATTTTCGTGTGTTGATCGACAGAACCAAGTGTGAAGTGAATTGTATGATATTGATATTGATATTTTATTTCTATCGTGCTCATACACAAGTGTTTCAGAGCGCGGCAAGGGAAAGGGAACAGGGGAAAACAAACAACAATCTTACTAGGCCCAATTACATTGAGAACGCGCAAGTGCATGGGAGAGGGGGAAGGGAAAAGTGCATGAAAGGGGAGAGAAACTGAGAGTGCAGGGCAACGGAGAAAAAACAGATACATAATACATTAATAAGTAATAAAGGCAACAAACAATGGTAGTGCAGGCAGCAAGTGGGAAGTGCAGGGTATAAGGAAGCAGACAGGGTAGGTCTGATAAGTGCAGGAAGAAAAAGGTTGGGGACTGTATGGGTACAGATACAGACCCCGGTGCAAAGGGTGACGCGGAGGCAGTGCGGGAGGGTGGCAGGGTGAGCAGGTACCTGGGCCCGGAGGACAGAGGGAGTCCAGGTGCACAGTGGCGAAAGAGAACAGATCAACAGCAGAGGGTGAGGGGGGGGAAGGCAGAAGCAAAGAGGAAGGTCTTGAGGTATGGATTTTTACTCTATTTTTCTCAGAACTTATATTCTAAAATGGGACATTCTAACCTTTTATTTTAAACATTTCTGAAATATGCAGTTTAAGCATACAGTGCTACAGAATACATTCTTCTGGAATGTGTCCTGGGTTATCTACGAGAAAGCATCACATGTAGTAAGCTCAGTGCAACTGTGTATGCATTATTTTAGCACAACAATCTATACTCATTTCCTCTTTGAGAAGTGTGTATATAGGGCCAGAGGAAGCAATGCTGATGACAGCGAATGGTTGTAGCGTGTAGGGTTGAAGCAATGGCGTCCTTTTTTGCTTCTGTGTTCTGGCTTCTTGCAAGAGATGTTATGTATTCACGCCATGCTGCGTGGTTAGGCATGGCTAACACTGCAGTGAATTTGTTTGGAAGAATGTGTGCATGTGCGCAATATGCGTACATGTGCAAGTAGAACAGATTGACTATGGTGCCTGCTAAGAAAAAACATAGCAATACAAAAGAGCTGATGCCTGCAAGATTTTGAAAGAATCTTAACTTCTGGTACTGCCCTGGACAACCCTCCAGACCATTGTTCTTTGGTTGCCAAGCCACTACAAAACGGGAAAGACCATATGCAAATCAGGCTTTGTACCACCCCAAAAGGGGCCGTCCAGCCTGCACTGCAAGGCCACTTCCTTTCTGCGTGAGACCACAAGAACCTCCAGACATGTTTTGGCTTCGTTGTGCCTCATCAGTGAGGAGTAGCTTGGGTCTCTAGCTCTAGAAGGCATGGGACCCACCTCTGGGCATAGCGGTGCCACTCGGGGTGACTATAGCAAAACAAAGAAGTGATGGAAAAAACACAGTAACAGCAATTGCAGGTGATCCCTATGTGCTCCAGCTGTTCATTTCAAATGCAAAAGGGAGGGCAACATCTGCAAGCGTGCATGCCTCTACCCCTGCATCTGAAGCGTGTTGCGAGTGAAGACGCCTGGAGGTGGGAAATGTAAGAGGCGTATTTCCCCTGCCACGTCCTACTCTTTGCACGGATTCGGGATAAAAACCCATGAACGTTTATCTCTGCAGGGTGTCCCCAGGCAGGCCATTTTAAAACTAAGAACAAAATGGGCCTGACGGTATCAGAATTGAAGACGCAAGAGTAGAAGTCAATGTCAAGGGGTATCGGAAGATGTAATGCACAGCTGTATTGCTGTAGCATTCCCGAATCCTGCCGTGCACAGGAAGTGCACTATCAAAGTGACATAGAGTCCAAGTGCGCAGATATCGCAAGCAACTAAAAATACATGACATAAGTTACACTTGTTAAAAAAAGAAAAGTCCCAAATATCTTATCGTTGTCCTTACTACCTTTATTTATTATATATTTAATGAAACGTGAACAAGGCACGAGCGGTGTTCAGCATACCTACACAGTATGGTACACACAGAACAAACATGTGAATCATCACAAAAAGTATGAAACACTAAAACACTTCTGGAAAAAAGGAAAAAAGACAGCAATTTAAAACCCAACCATTAGTCATTTCCTGAATTGAAGATAGCCAGAAATCACAAGCACATTTAAAGGACTAGCATTCTAGCAAGAAACAGCAGCACTAGAAAACGATCTGCCTACCTGAGTTATATTTCTCCAAAACCCCTCAACCAAAAAGTCATACATTGTTGTCAGTTGCACACTCGTAAATGCTGAATGCACTTAAATATGTTCTTATCCTCTAGGATACTTAATAGCAACATGCATGCAGCAGAGAATGACCCTTATTTGGGTACATGTAGGTATGATAGGATATGATAGGATATGATTTGGTATTTATAACGCGCCTATACATAAGTGTTTCTGGGCGCCACAAGACAAGGGAGGGGCGACAAAGGGAAGACGAGATAAACGATCCTACTAGGCCTTGTGTCATTTGGATAGTGGAAGTGCAGAGGGAAGGGAGAGGGGAGAAGTGCAGGGGCGAGGGGAAGTGCAGTCAGGGCAAGAAAGCTCTGAGTAAGTGTAGCCAGGGCAGCGTGGCTCTGGGTAAGTGCAAGGAGGCCGGGGGGCTGTAGGAATTGCAGTTACAGTGCAAGGTTGACTGCAAGGTTGACTGGCACTGAAGGAGCCTGGTACCCAGTGAGTGTCTGCGCGTACCAAATAACCATTTAGCAGACAGGTAGGTTAGCAAAGAAGCGAGAGAGAGAGAAGGCATAGAAGAAAAGGAAGGTCTTGAGCAGCTTCAGGAATTTCAGGTAAACATGCATCTCAAGTAGATGAGAAGTTAAGCATAAGAACCTGGAGAAAAAATTAAAATGAGTCAAGTTGTCTTTATTTTACATTTTAAGGTTATTACTGTGCAGTCCTTCCGTTTTATTGAATGTTCTTTAATTCAGTGTCTGTCATAAAGATTAGGAAAAGCTTAAGGCATTTTTCTGAGAAGTTCAGTGTTTGAACCTGTCTGAAATTTTGCTGAGCTCCACAGAACTGTCAATCTTCCCATCCAAACTCCGTTCTGCTTCACGTCCCCAGAATACCCCACCTAATGAGGCTGGCGGGAGACTGTGAATTACATGCTGTTTTTTGTTCTTATTTTTTTGCTGAATAGCTTGGTATATTTTCCCCTTAACCATGTATTTGCTCCGGACAACCATTTCTTGGTGTCATAGCCCTACTTCAACAGTAACTGCATCGGCAAATATTCGAAATGTTAAACACCATTTAAGCAATATTTTTTGTTGGTTAATATTATCCCTATTTCAACACATGTATGCATTTTGTTTTGTTGATTTTCTTTTTTTGGTATAACATCCAAAAGTACTGTCTAAAAATAAAATATATTTGATTTTCATCATTCAAGTGACATTGCATGCTTTTATTAAACCAAATCCTTTTTAAATGCTCTCTCAAACATCATCGGTGAGTAATGTGTCTTCTCTGGAAAATCTATTTGCAGTGTGCTTTTGCTCAACATGAAACTCAGTACCATCAAACTTTTGATAGAGATGAAAAGGGCTTTAAGTGACCTAGGTCGTCCTGAGACGGACGTTACGGAGCTGTTAAAAGCTTCCCGGGGTGGATTTCTGCCATGTCCTTAACTTGACCCAACAGAGGCTCCGTCATCTTAGTGGACAGATCCCCATTTCACGCCAGTTCAATTCCGTTATATGCTCCTTTTGTCTGCCATACAGCTTAGGCACAGGTGTCCATTTTTGTTTATCACTAGCTTATGTACCCGGTGTTGGCTGGGATTTTACTTTTCTATATGTACTGTTTGTTAAAAATACCCTAAGGTAGATTAAGTCTCCATAAAATAGGTGAAAAGAAAAATTCACTACATTTTTCGATTATTTCTCATTTTAAAAATATTTTCTCATCAGGACTACACAACACATTTTATTGTTCTTAAAAACTCATTCTGGAACTGATAACAGTACGTGAGAACAATACAGAGACTTCTGAGCAGCATGCTAGGTGGCATGATGCCAACTGTACCAACAACTATGGACCTGAAGTTCAATCTTACTAAAGTACATCTACATTTTAAGGCCTGTTTATAAAAAGTATTTTTTTGTTTCCCTACCCGGATGAACACTGTTGCTTCAATTACGTTGGGGAGCAATTTTTAAACTTATAGCCTTGTGCCATTACACAGCCTAGGTGGGTCGGGATTGCTAGATGGGTGACCCAGCTTTCATTCGAAGGTGTTGTGGTGCTATTCCCAGGGGGTCGAGTTAGTTGAGGAATTCTGTTGGATAGTTTATGGCTTCGTCAGCATCCACCACTTTATCAATGGAGTTGCACTCAGTAACTGTGCCCAGAAGCATATCCTGAATCTGATCCTAGGGCCTGGACCTCGATTTTTGTTTCTGGTGTCGGGACGGTCCTTCTACAACCACATTGATGTTTTGCCTAATTTAAGGCAACTATCTCATGTGTGAAGGTGCTCAAATCCAGGACAAGGTGTGGGGTGTCGAAATGTCATGCAGCTAGTAATGTACAGAGGGTCCTAACCCATAACTATGTAAAATCTGGTGCAGATTGGTGAAATGGTGTGCAATGGTATAAGGAACAACGCTTCGCCAAGCCACAAACTCGCAAACAAATTTTGACTTGTGCTGAAATCTGGCGAACGAGGTGGAGTGATCAAATTTTATGTAGATAAAAATGTTCAGAGGGTCCTATTAGGCAACTATGCAGAATTTGGTGCAGATTGGTGAAACGATGTGGAATTGTATAAGGAACAACGCTTCGCCAAGCCACAAAACCAGAAACCCACAAACAAATGTTGCCTTTTGCTAAAATGTGGGTGTCTTTTCCTTCAAGTGTGCGCCTGTGGGTCAGCGCACACTGCCCCGGGTCAAGACCAAACAATGGTGATGAGGGAGCCGTCGACTCCACACCAGTGGCTCCACCACTAGCTACACCCCATCATGGAGTTGAAAGAACCACCTGCCAGCACAGCAATGCGTTGGAGTCCCACACCCTGTGTGGCCCACTGCAAACACGTACACATCCTGAAGGGGGGCCACCCAGCGACTGAGAAGAGGCCCTGCCTACAGCAGTGCTACCTCTGGGCATCGGAGCCCCTGCTGCATAGCCCGAGGCTCATGAAGTGAGTGCCACCACTGGCCCGGGCACCCCCAGTGATTATCACAGCTGCACGTGCAGCATTCCAATGTGGGAAACGCAAACATCTAATCAATTAGGCATGCTGGGAGCATGCGTGCCTGGTCAGGAACAGTTCCAAAGCAGCAGCTGCTCTGGTAACACATACTTCAGCTGACTACCCGTATGATGAGACAGCCGAAAGAAAACAATATAAAAGCACCAATTGAAAGTGGTCAGCTGACGAGTTACTGCAGGCACCCTGAACAATCAACATGTTCAAGGAATGGGAGCTCCAGCACCTGAACCGGCTCGGTCCCGGTCACACTGGCACATCAAGTGAGGGATTAATAACCCATAACAACACTGCTCCCATTTGACATGATGGGCACATCCAACCTGGGCTCCAGGTGGTCCCGATGAATGAAAGAGTCTGACATATATCTGAACTGCCTAGCCCCACAAGACGATTAGCACATCACTGGCAGCCTCATGCTCACAGCCGGCCCAGAAGTGAGAGACATCATCTTGGAGCTCCCTACGGATGTTGCGTACACGTACCCGGACCTGAAACAAATATTATATGAACAATTTGCTATCCACAAAAAAACGTGGACTATGAACGCCACATTTTCCACACCACGATGCAGCACCCAGACGAAACTATGGATACGTTTGTGACATGTCTCAGATCCAAGGTGAAACACTGCGACATCCACCTGTACACCAATGAGGAGGCCATACAGTCCCAAGTCATTGAGGACTGTGAGACAGTGGCTCTAAAAGAAAAAAACTGCTACAGAGCCCCATACACTCACCAAAATCCTGCTCCTAGCAAGGACAACCACAGCACTCAAACTTCAAGTATCTACCATGAGCAAGACTCACATCTCGCCAGCAGCCACGATCAAAGAAAAGTCTCTCAACAAAGTAGTGACTCAGCCAACCACAGCGAGGGACAATAATTTGGAGAAGAGGCAGTGCCCAGCAATTGACCCAAAATACTCTGCCTGCGGAAGGGAGGACCATTTTCGGTCCATGTGCCGCATCCTGAAGGCCTCCAGATCGAGCCAGCCATAACCCAGGACAAGCAAATACAAATCACCCCCTTGGCATCCCAAAGAGGAGAAACGCCAGTACTCAGAGAGGAGATATGACAGGGAGTGATGCAGCACCAGAACAAAATGCTCCCCCTCCCCAGACGCTCGCCGGAAAAGACAAGTGAGTCTGAGTCCCAGTGAAGCACAGAACTAAGGAAGAGAGGGTCCCTGTATGCCCTGGGAAACCCCTCTGCCACAGAACACAGCCCCACACAAGCACCACTGCTAAAAAAGCCAGAGTGGACATTTACGCATATGGTGCCAAGCAGCCACTTCCATGTGTGGGGGCGTTCATGACCACATGCAGTAAAAAAAAAAACAACATGACCGGCGGAAGCATGCGGTAGGAGCATACTAAGCTTAGAATTGATTATCCAGATGGGGCTCATCCACATACTGTACCACATCATGGCCGGGCAAGTATATCACACTGGCTGTCAGGATCAAAAAACTTTCCCGGCTCTGTTCAAGGGGATAGGATAACTGAAAGAGTGCAAAATCTGACTGCATATCGAGACATAAGTGAAGCCCATCGCACAACACTATCGAGGGATACCCTTCAACATCCAAAAGCAAGTTTTCGAAAGAATTGCTGGCCCTCATTGATACCGACATGACTGAACCCATAACTGGCCCCACCGTCTGCGTCTTGCCAGTCGTACCCGTAGCAAAGAAAGCCCGGAAGGACAAATACGGTTATGCGTGGACATATGCATGCCCAACCTGTCGATGTTGAGGGAGCATCATCAATCCCCATGCATAACTGACATGATGCATCTGCTAAATGGAGCCAAGGTCTTCTCCAGGCTAGACCTGAATAAAGGGTACCATAAGGTGGAGATGAGCGAATAGTCCCATTACATCATGGCATTCATGACACACATTGGGCTATTTTGCTACAAGCCATTGAACTTCGGGATCTCATCGGCTGCAGAAATATTCCAGGAAGAAATCCGGAAAGTTATATACCATATGCCACACTGCATTAACTACAGCAATTATATTCTCAACTGTGGAAAGTCACAAGAGGCCCATGACGCAACGCTTATGAAAGTATGTAAAGCCCTGAGTGACTCAATGAGGAAAAATGTGAATTCAGCAAAGCCACCCTAAAATTCTTCAGCTACATATTCTCAGAAAAAGGCATTAAATCTGACCCCGACAAGATCAAGGTGTTGACTGAAGCACCCTGCCCGACAAATGTCACCCAAGTGACATCGATCCTAGGGGTGGTGAGTTATTTCACAACCTACCTCCCCTGACTCCACCTCCACCAGCACCCTAGTGTGAGCACTGCCAAAGAAAGACCACAAGTTCATGTGGGAGCCAGCACAACAAGAAGCACTTGACAAGATCAGGAAAGACATTGCTACAGCGGTATGCATGTCATACTTCAACCCCAATCTGCGCAGAAGTGACCGTAGATGCAAGCCCGGTCAGCATAGGAGACATCCTGGCTCAACACTCTGGCAAGGAACACGCCCAAAGGAAGATTGTGTTGTACACCAGCAATAGCCTCACAGAAGCCGAACAATGGTACTCCCTGACTGAGAGAGCTTCGCGGCATTGTGGGCCTGCGAACCCTTCTACCTGTTTCTATATGGCAAGCTGTTCACCGTTGTCATGGATCACCAGGCCCCTGTTACTATTTATGGGATTTAACCTCGTGCACAAGCCGGGTAAGGAAGAAAATCCGGCTGATTTCCTGTCACGTCACCCACTACCTGGACGACAAGCAGATGGATATGTAAACTAATTAGTAGATCATGCCAGACCACAGGCCATCTACATGGAAGAACTGGTGAGATACACAGCTGAGGATGCAACCTTGGAACGCACAGCTGCCTTCATCCATTGTGGGCGATGGAGGTTGACCAAGGCCTCCATGCAGCATAACCTTGCAGTGGATGTGAAACTCTTCAGGACGCTTGCATGATCAAGGGACAAACTATCCATGTGCCCCTCCGTGCTGATTGTCAAGGTAGACAGAATCGTTCTACAGCTCCCTTACACCAGAGAGCAGTGGACATAGCAGACAAAGGCCACCTGCGGGATAGCTTAGACTAAACAACTACTTCAGAGAAAAGTGTGGTTCCCTGATATGGATTGAATCATTGAGAGCACCTCTGTGCGTGTCACATATGCCTCAGCCTGCAACACCACAGACGAACCCTGAATGCCTGAAGATGATGTCACACCCAGATGGGCTATGGGTAGAAGTGGCCATCGACATCTTCGGTCTGCTCAGGTTGGGAGACTACATACTGGTGGACCTCGACAAATACTCCATGTACCCCAAGATCAAGATCCTGCTGCACCCCGCCGCCTATGCAGTGATCCCAGCATCAGACCAGATCTTCTCGTCGTACTGCATTCCAAAGGTACTGAAGTCGGACAATGGGCCCCCTTTCACCATCCGTGACTTTCAAGACTTTGCCCGTAACATGGGACCCACCGCAAAAAGGATACCCCACTGTGGCCCCAGGCAAACGAGATAGACCGACTATTTATGGCTAATATCAAGAGAGCCGTCACGATATCCAACATCATTCACATGCTCACAGAACAGACGCTATAACAACTTTTGTGGGAGTACTGAAACATGCCACATGACACCACAGGAACCTGCCCCGCAGAACAAATGTTTAGGCGGCTTGTTCAGACAAGAATGCCCCATGACCGCGGGAATGAAGACTGCAGTGTGAACAACCGGTGAAGAGATGGGGAAGCGAAAGACTAGATGAAGGCATACGCCAACCACAAGCGCAGAGACGGGGAATCACACTTAAGCCTGGGTGACCGTGTACTCATGAAGCAGACTGCCTCTGGATTGCGCCATTGGATACTCCAGCCCCGACTATGACCAGCATGAATGGTTCTATGGTCACAGCTGAACGAGACAACAAACATGTGACGAGAAGCGCTTCTTTCTTCAAGAAGATACATCCAGAGCCCCAGGAAGAGGACCACGAGTGGAAGGAAGACGAGATTACAGCTCAAGAACAGTTGGGTACACAGGAGACGAAGAGGAGTCAGTGATTGAGAGAAATGCTGACCAAGATGAGTGACAGATAGGGGGGCCCCTATGTCCCAGGTCTGATGGTCGAAAATAGAGAGTCATCCGGCAACCACAGTGGTGGATCGCAGAGATTGGGTAGGCCACTGTTATTTTGGGGGGAGATGTACCGTAGTGCCAACCTGTCAGATCACACTGGCATGTAAATTAGTTATGGGTCATGTGACCCCAGTTAGTCGCGCTCTGCACAGGAATAAAACAGTTCCTGGTCAACCCTCCAAGTGTGTGGTGTCTTTTCCTTCAAGTGTGTGCCACTGCCCCAAGCCAAGACCCGACAGGATTGTTGTCCATTAAAGTAACTAAATGTGTGGAGATGTGGAAAAGAGAGCGTGGGTTTGTTGTTTAGAGTGGGATCGTGTTTGGGTGTGAGAGGTTTGAGATAGAACAACGCGTTTTGAGGGTAAGTAGTAGTGTACAGCAGGACTTTAATAGACAGTCCATGTTTTCATGAAGTTATCTAGGCAACACATTATTCAATCATTGACACGTTCAGAATCCCCTAAAGAGAGTTGCATATGGCCCTTCTTCCGCTTTTTTTCAAAATGAGTCTTGTGCATTTAAGGATTTCTTACAGCCATAGATTGCAATTGTAAATGGGTAGACAGGTGCATATCTGCATTCCTCTATTTATGGATGCACAAAGCACATCTTCGCACCTTCATCTCTTTGGCTAATCTACCCTTCTGCAAGTAAACATGTCAGAGTAACAAAGACTAATAGGTAAACACTCAGTTCTTGCAGGTTGATCTCCCAATAGCCAGACGTTTTACAAATAGATGGTGATTTACAGGTAAGCAGACAGGCATACAGAGGGGCAGACATAAACAGACAATTTAAACGAGTTTTTCAGTCAGGATATTAGAAATATCTCATTACTTTACAAGTGGAAAGAGGAATACACAATTGCTCACCCAGTTTGGAACAATGACGTTTCCTCTGATGCAGTCGAATCTGTAGCGTTCGATATCTCTGCATTGGTATCCCTCAGGACAGGGCTGCAGGATGCAGTAGCCTCCTTCCTGGATAATATCTTACACACAGAGAAAGTATCATTAGGTGAAACATACATTTCTTTTTAAACTATGTGAATCATTTTACATATGCTATATCTACCATCTGTATGTCAGTGTGCATACAATAGAGATTGTATCAACTGTTTTACGCGTCACAGAATGAAATTATGTACTAGCTATTTATATTGTATCGAAACATTTTTTGGCAGTAAAAGGAAGTGGTTGACATAAATGACAAATTAGTGTGGCAGGAGTGCTGGTTATGATGTCTAATCTTGTATTTCTGAATGGTCTCTTCTCATTTCAGTTTGCCCAGCATATTGTACGTATATTTAAGCATTGCAGCATGAGTTACTGTCAGGTATTGTAATCGTACCTTCTGTGTAATGTGTAAAACGAGGCATGCATTTCTATACTGCCAAAAGAGTCTCATTATTCAAAGTAAATCACAGGTGCTCATTTGATTATTATCTCTATAATCATAAAAGAAAAGAACAACAACATTTACAGTTGTGTGAGTAGAACAACCACCAAGCAACGATGTCCATGTCTCCCAATCACACAAGTCATCTCAAAGAAGCACACACCATACAGACAGACCGACTGATGGGATAGCATTAGCTTTATTGTCTACGTGTGACTTTTCTGGGCAACCGGACCCAATGACCGGATAGGTCAAGTATTATAGGGTGGTGGTCGCCGCCCTATAGTTAAGGCAAGTCAGAGACACATAGGATCCCCTCAAAATGTTATTGTTGATAACTTTTGATTTGAGTAACGGATTTGGTTGGAATTTCAAGAGTGATCAAAAGTTCACCCTCTTACCCCCGACTGCAAAGTTTCATAAATATTTGTTCAAAAATAAAGTTATTAAGCATCAAAAATGTTCTTCCACAAGTGTGGCGTACTTCCCATTCATTTTCCCATAGGCAAAAAAGGTCAATTTTTGCCAAAGCGCAAAGCCCAAACCACTGGATGGATTTGGACCAGGTCCGAAACAACTTGGACACAAAGCGTTGACTCCCGATCCATACATGCTTTGGGGTTATTCCGTGCCGTAGTTATTTTGAAATTTGAGAGAAACGGAGGTTACCCCTTCTCCAGAAATTACAGTTATATCTCCCAAGGTGCATTGCAGGATTGTGATTTTCAGAAATGAAACAACTGCCATCTTGTTTTTCTCTCGATGCGAGAGATATTCGCATCTTATGCCGAAGCCATGGGAAATACAGTAGAAAGCTATTTGCAGGTCAAAAAACATGCGCATGCCATCAGAGTAGAGTTAGGGGGATGGCAAGAGGGCCCTGAGTGAAATTTGGGAGTTGGAGGGAGTACAGGGACCGAATTTGCAACACAAAGCTTTCCATACCCATACCCTCAGCTATAGCCACAAATAGATGACATCTCATAGCAAACTGCATCATAGAACTAGCATGTGTTGTGGGGGAAAGGGAGAGGGCAGGAAGGTGAGGAGGCAATCTGGGGAGTGGAGGGAGTTGGCACAGATGATGGGGCACTTAAGGTGCAGGGGGCAGGAAAGCATTTTTTTCATGCCCGTTTTGCCGATATTCACGACTATATCCATGTATACAAAGGACTACAAATAGTCGAGGGTATGTGTAGTTCGGTATCCATGGCTATATAGTTTGGGGTGTCAGTGTTTTATATTTTGTTTAAAGTACTTTGTTTATGCATAGTGATGTCGGGGAGGAAAATGTCATTGACCTGGTAGGTATTAGAGAGTCTTTTTTTTTATTTTGGATGTGTGTTTTCAGACTTTTGAGCATGTGAGAAAGACAGAAGAAAACGGTTAAACTAAATTAATATAAATTGTAGTTTGGTTTTAGATGTGCCATTCAATGTATTTGAGGTTGTGTATTCTCACTTATGGTATTATGTTATGGTATTATGTTGTGTGGGTGGCCAATGTTTGTCTATCTAGTTTACTGTCATGTATTTTTCTATGGATTCATATTTTTCAGTTACTTTACATAAGTGCATGACTAGTGTTGCTCTGTATTGATCATTTAAGTTGGATTGTAGTATAAAACTTGAAGTCAGTACCTTGTCAACTGACTTTTCGTACCTGAGGTTATGATAAAAGCCAATGAACTCTAGTCACGTTTTTTTGTTATTTTTTATTGTATTTGTGTATTTTTATATGATAAGTAGTCCTTAACAGGACTGTTTTGGGGTTCACTGAGTGTAGAACTTTAGCACATTAGGTGTACTGTTTTAATGTTATGAAGGAACACTGCATTTCCTTCATCGGTTAGGTGTACTCCGTCATGTCTATATAAATTGGCCATGTAGAACTGTATGTTGTTCGCAATCCGTAATTGGTTGTTGTCTGTCATGAATGCTAAAACTGCTTTCTTAACATTTCTCTGGGATTTCTCCATTTTACCATTAAATGTGGTGGTCCATCTCCATTTTTGGCTCTGAGTGAGATTGGAAAAGTTAATGATGGTGTGCGGAAATTGTTCCATTAGTTTTCCCATGCCATTGTAATTGTTTATTTATACAATGCGTATACACAGTGAGAGTGCTTCAAAGCGCTTCAAGGTGGGAAGGGAACAAGGGAATGCAGTAATCATTCTTAGGCCTTGAAGTTTCTGAATGATCGAAATAGAAAACTAGAATACAAGGCCTGATGGCATTTCTCCTTGTGCAAGTGCATGAGTGTTACAGTTTCGACCAAGCTAGAGAGGGGAGAAAGAAAAAGGTTCGGGGGTCAGGACAAGATAGACAAGCTTACTAGTCTTAGTACATGTATTTAATGCATGCATACAGATGGAGGTGCGAGGAAGAGGGGATGGCGAACAAACGCGTACAGTCCAACAGGGACCTGGGTTAAGTGCAGAGAGGTTGCCTCGCTTATAGAGCATAGGCAGAAAAGGCAGTAGTGCTGAGCATAGTGCAGTGGCCCTGATGCAAGTGAAAAGACTGGTGGGAGAGGCCTGGGACCTGTAAGGTCTGGAGGTGAACCAGGCAATCAGTCAGCAAAAACTGAGCGGAATTAGGGAGGAGAAGGAGGTTGGGGAAAGAACAAAGGTTAGCAGGGTAGAGGGAGAGAGAAGGAGGAAGGCCTTGAGGAGTTTCTGGAATTTAAGGTGCTCTGGCTCAAGACGGAGAGAGGCAAGGAATCTGTTCCAGAGGGAGGCACCTGCAGAGGATAAAGATCTACCCCCAAATCTCTGTTTGTGAAAGCGGCTCACCTGATAAAGGGAGAGTATTTAGGAAGTGAGCATTGTAGATAGTGCAAGTCCTGGCCCCAGAAAGCCTTGTAGACTATGCAGAAGGTCTTGAACTTGATCCCTGCAGCCATGGGGAGCCAGTGGGGGGAATTCAGCGCCAGAGAGATGCGGTCCTTGGTCTTGAGGCCAAGGATAAATCTTGCATTTCTGTTCTGGATGAGTTGTAGAGAAAAGAGAGTAGAAGTAGGAAGGTTGAGAAAGAGGATGTTGCAATAGTCCAGCCTAGAGAGAACCAGGGCCCTCAAGGTGGTGAGCCTCTGCGGGAAAGTGAGAAAGGTAGTCCAGCCTAGAGAGAACCAGGGCTCTCAAGGTGGTGAGCTTCTAGGGGAAAGTGAGAGAAGGTAGGGAGGTGCAGTTGGTAGTGGGACTTTTTGGAGATGTCTGAGATGTGCAAAGAGAAGGAGAGAGTGGATGGAACAGATGGAGTGGATGGAACTGATAGAGTTAAACAAAAAATTGGAAAGGATAGAACAGATAGAGCAGATGGAACAAATGGAGCAGATTGGAGTGGATGGAACAGATGTAGTAGATGGAGTAGATGGATCAGGTGAAGTGGATAAAACAGATGGAGTGGATGGAACGGATAGAGCAGATGGAATGAATAGAGCGGTTGGAACAGATCAAGTGGATAGAACAGATAGAATGGATGGAGCAGAAGGAGTAGATTGGATCCGTAGGAGTAGATCTGAATGGAGCGGATTGGAGTGGATGGAACAGAAGGAGTAGATGGAGTAGATGGATCAGGTGATGTGGATAAAACAGATGGAGTGGATGGAACGGCTAGAGCAGATGGAATGAATAGAGCGGATGGAACGGATCGAGTGGATGGATTGGAGGGAGTGGATGGATTGGAGGGAGTGGATGGAGCGGATGGAATGGATCAAACAGAAGGACTGGATAGATCGGATGGAGTGGATGCATCGGATAGAATGGATGGATCCGATGGAGTGGATGGATCAGATGGAGTGGATGGATTGGATGGATCAGATAGAGTGGATAGATTGGATAAAGTGGATGGATCGAATGGAGTAGATCTATCAAATAGAGTAGATGGTTCGGATCGATGAAATGGAGAGAGTGGATCGGATGGAGTGGATGGAGTTGATCGAACAGATAGAACAGATGAAACGGATACAGTGGATGAAATGGATAGAGTGGATGGAACGGATACAGTGGATGGAACGGATAGAGTGCATGGAACAGATAGAGTGAATGGAATGGATGGAGTGGATGGAGCGATGGATTACATGGAACGGATGGAGTACATGGAACGGACGGAACGGATGGAGTGGATGGAAAGGATAGAGTGGATGGAACGGCCTTACTGAAAACTGCCATATCACACTACCACGCTTACTCTCTCCTACACACCACCACTCAACTAGAACACAGCGATACTATGACACATTCGGTATAGCTGTTCTCATACTAACACCCGCCACATACTCCATATCATCCTAATTAAACACAGCGAGCTGAGCACACACTGCTAGCCTAAGCATCTCCTCAGGCCTAACACAGCCAGAAATCAGTCTGGGTGTCAACCCTACAGAATGAACACATATTCCTGACCTCCCAACCACCACACCTACCGCTAAGAAGCAGATATCATGCAAATGCCACACAAGCAGCTCACATATCCGGTGCACACACGCACCTTATGACTCTCTCTCTCTCTACTGAATTGAACTACGGTTCCCAAGGGCGTTCAACCTACCAGCGCTTTGAGATCATACCAATGATACATAAGGCGCTATATACATGCAAAGTAACATAACATAACATAACATTACCATACCTAGTACACCTAGCAAAAGCGGGGCTCTTGACCTCCATTAAGGTACATCTATCTGCCATATCTGCCTAACCAATCCTCTTTAGTCACCAATCCATAGATTAAGATTTCTTAAAGGGTTACTGCGTACTTTTCCACCAGCGCCTGTGCCCTCTTGGCGCCTGAACACGGTCCTGGCAGTTGTTTGACCCGGTAAAGGTGTTCCCCATTATACCATTTAAGGGTGTCCCCCGCGCCCTTTAAACGGTATAATGGAGGTGTCCCCCGAAACCTTTACATGATTGTGGCGCAAAAAACCACAGCATTTTTGCCATGATATTTTGTATTCACAGCCATTTTTGCTGCGATTTTAAGACATGGAAACTGGAGCACCATATGAACCCATACATAGGTGTGACCTGAGGTTTCTATCCTGAAAAGCTGCATTCTTGGTAGCCATCACATCGGCTAGAAGGATCAGTGAACTGCAAGCCCTATCATCGGAAACCACCGTTCATGTTCCAGAGAGACTGTGTCATCCTTATAACGTTTCCTCAATTCCTACCCAACGTTCTAACGGAAATGTTACTCTCAAAGCGTATCATACTCCCGTCATTTTTCAGCAACTACACTTCAAACGCAAAGAGAACATTGCACTCGGTAGATGTTGCTAGACTCTTCAAATTTTACATTCAAAGGACCAAAGAGTTCAGTGCTTCTGAGGCTTTTCATAGCATTCTCAGGTCGCACAAAGGTCGCACAAGGGACAACATATTTGTAAGCAAAGTCTTGCACGCTGGTTGACTAAATGCATAGGTCACTGCCATCGGTCTAAAGGTGACCCACTCACTAGACGACCTACAGCTCACTCCACCAGTGAAAGAGCAGCCTCTGTCACTTTCCATGCAGGGGTACCGGGAATCAGCGGTTGGACAGGCGGTCCTCTGCCACCTATTTGTGTAAGATAGGAACAGCCTTCTCCCACTTTCCCTAGTAAATGTGACCTAAGCTGAGTTGCAACACACTAGGTATACTGACGATTAACCTTCAAGTTGTAAAGAAATGTGGGCATGCTTAATTGCCTGGTAATGAAAGCTGGCATTCCCCACAAATATAACCAAATAAAAGACACTAATGGACACACCCCGTTAGGGAATGAGACCTGGACCAAATGCAGGTGAGGTAAAAGACAAGTCTTTATATAAAGTAAAATAGGGCACGCAGAGGACTCTGCTTACTCCGAGAGTGCTCTGCCCAAACATCAGAAAATAAACATTATATTACAAAAACACGTCATCTATGAACTGTGCTATAAGGGATACATAGAATTGTGGTCATTGGATGATGGGAACAGGACAGTATCCAAGCTTTAGGGGTGGTGCTCCCGGATTGGCTGGTGTTGAACTGGTTACTTCGTGGAGCACCAGATCAGCTGGGCTCATATGGGAGGGGTGCAGGGTCAGGCGATATCCAAGTTGTGATGATATAGACTATCTGACATTTACCCTTATGGCCACACATACCTTGAACATTATTTATACGTTTCGACATGCAAGAATTATATTACTAAACATTTCACCTGGACAATAAAAGTGAGAATACATGGGTCCAGGTGCCTAATCTATTCACAATATTTCATTGAGACATTCATCAAATATGGCGCCCACTCTTTGGAACTAACTCCCCCCTCGCATTTGACACACTGAAGACTACTTATCATTCTGCAAACTACTAAAAACTTGGCTCTTCCGATAACCCTAATGATGCGCACAAAAACGAACCACCTGACAATCAAACTTCAGCCCCCAACCAATGGCTGGGATGAAGCGGATGGACTGAACGGACGGAATGAACGCT
Organism: Ambystoma mexicanum; assembly: GCF_040938575.1. Classification (NCBI taxonomy): domain Eukaryota; kingdom Metazoa; phylum Chordata; class Amphibia; order Caudata; family Ambystomatidae; genus Ambystoma; species Ambystoma mexicanum. The sequence continues at coordinate 798,766,430 of NC_090937.1, read as the reverse complement.
CAGCACAAGGAGGACATAATGGATAAGGGGGAGTGAACAAGAGGGAGGGGATGATATGGTCTGAGTGGATGGAATGGAGAGAATGAAAGGACAGAACCGAGGGAGTCGATAGTATGCAGGGACTCCATGGAATGAAGGGTGCATGGAATGAACTGAGTGGGTGGAATAGACGGAGTGGGTGGAACGGATGGAGTGGGTGGAACAGATGGAGTGGGTGAAACAGGTGGAGTGGATGGAGCGGCCAGAACGGATGGAGCGGCCGTAACGGATGGAGCGGCCGGAACAGATGGTGCGGCTGGAAAGGATGGAGCAGATGGAGCAGATGGAGTAGATGGAATGGATGGAATGGATGGAAAGGATGGAACGGATGGAACGGACTGAACGGATGGAATGGACGGAACGGATGGAATGCACGGGATGGATGGAACGATTGGAGGAGATGGAACGGATGGAGCAGATGGAACAGAGGGAGTGGATGGAACCGGTAGAGCGGATGGAATGAATGGAGCAAAGGGAGTGAATGGAACGGGTGGATGGAGTGGACAGAACGAATGGAGTGGACCGAACAGATGGAATGGACTGAACGGATGGAATGGACTGAACGGATGGAATGGACGGAGGGGATGGAATGGACGGAAGGGATGGAACGGATAGAGGGGATGGAACAGACGGAGGGGATGGGGGATGGATCGGATGGAACGGATGGAACAGATGGAATGGACGGAGTGGATGGAATGGATGGTGTGGATGGAACGGACGGTGCGGATGGAACTGTTAGAGCGGTTGGAATGGTTGGAGCAGACAAAATGGCTGAAGCAGATGAAGTGGTTGATGCGGATGGAACGGTTGGTGAGGGTGGAACGGTTGGTGGGGGTGGAGTGATTGGTGCGCAAAGATGCAACGGATGGTGTAGATGGAACGGATCGAGTCGAAAAACCGATGGAACAGAACAAGTGGATGGAACGGATGGAGTGGATGGAATGGATGGAGTGGATGGAATGGATGGAACGGATGGAACGGATGGAACAGATGAAACGGATGGAGTGGATGGAACGGATGGAGTGGATGGAGTGGATCGATCAGTTGGACCGGTTGGACAGGTTGGAGCGGACAAAACGGCTGAAGCAGATGAGGCAGTTGATGCGGATGGAACGGTTTGTGAGGGTGGAACGGTTGGTGGGGGTGGAGCGATTGGTGCGCATAGATGGAACGGGTGGAGTAGATGGAACGGATGGAGTGGACGAACTGATGGAACAAAAGGAGTGGATGGAACGGATGGAGTGGATGGAACAGATGGAACGGATGAAGTGGATGGAACGAAAGGAGTGGATAGAATGGATGGAGTGGATGGAGTCTATAGAATGGATGTATATATATATATTTTTTTGCTACGTATGTCCCCACTGTCCTGCTCATGTGCCCGGTCTCAGGCAATGTACTGATATCCACCATTCACACCACTATGCTTACACTCTTCTATACATCATCATTCAACTAGAACACAGCTACACCCTGATAATTCGGCCTAGCTGTTCTCATACGAACACAACCCCACAAACACCTCATCAACCCAATAAAACACAGCTAGCTGAGTACATTCAATGTAACATGTTTAACTCTACAATTCTACTGTCAGAGAAGCAAAATATTGTAGAGATAACATAATGTGATGTTTTAGATTGTCATGTTATGCCTTTAGAGTTGGATAAGAGAGCAAAAGCTTGATTAGGTCAACTAGAGATTTAAATTTCTGAAACAGGAGTTTTAAAACTGTGCATCAATACACAAGCAATGTTAAAGAGGATCTTGAATGTAAGAATTGGTCCAGCCAATCGAGCGATGGGAAGAGTGACTGCATTTCATACTTTTCATCACAGTACAAATATTCAACATGTTGAAATTAAGTCTGATCATGTAGAAGGAATTTACTTGATTTCTCTGAGCTCTGCACATTTAATATTTTTAAGGATACCTTTGTGAAAAGAGCACAGTCTCCACTGTGCTCTGCTTATGCAATAACTATTCATAAATCACAAGGGTTAACTTTAAAAGCAGCACTTATTGATGTTTGTCATACAGTGTTTAAAGAATGAATGTCATATGTAGCTTTGTCACATGTGAAAAATATAGGTTTATTTTTAATAAACTTTGATGAAATGAAAGTGACAGATGACATTTCTTGCATTGAAGAATATAATAGGTTGCGTGTACTGTATGCTCCTCACCTGAAGCTTAAACCTGCACCTGCAAAGAGTCGTTCAACTATAACATACCCTCATTGCAGCTTTAGTAATCAAACAGGTGCTGCATACTATTGTAATGCAGCTTTCTTTATGCTGTTTCAAATGACACCATTGTTGCAAGAAATTGCTTCTACAGCAGAGAAGCAGCTATGTGTTGAACTTTCATTTCTTAAAATATCTGTAGATGACAATCCACACAGTTTACATTCAGGAATGTCAATCTGAAATGTAGTAGCTGTTGCAAGCTGAAATCAACAATTTTCTCAAAATACACAGGAAGATAGCCAAGAATTTGTAATGACTGTCTTTAAGTTATTAATTAAGGAAACTGTTAATGTAGATAGGTATGTAGTAATTAGTTACAAGTGGAATCATATGTGTGCAAATTGTAAGAAAGATTTTTCTACTCCAGATCTCTGTGAAAGATTTGTGTATCTGTATGTGCCTGATCAGAAAAGTGTAATATTTTCTGATCTTGTAACTAAAGCATTCCATGACATGCAATGCAGTAACTGTGGTTGTAATTTACAATCAACATTGCCAAATCTAGTTTTCAATAAGTATGTATTGATTATGTTTCAAAGATACAGTATAGATGGTAGAAAGAGTAATACGTCAATAATGGTTTATGGTCTTTGCATCAAAAATGATGCATCGAAATTAAAATCCATCGAAAAAAATCCATTGAAAATAAATGCATCGAAATGCTATCTTTTGAATTAAAAGTACATATCCATCGCAACGTGTCCATTGAATACAGCTTCATGTAACATTTTAGTGCTTATTGTTTATTGGGGGGGTTCCTCCCCCAACTGCCCCGCAAACCCCAAGGGCTCCATCCTAACCCTAAACCTAACCCAACACTAACCCTAACTCTAACCCTAACTCTAACCCTAACCCTAACCTGACCCTAACCCTTACTCTTACTCTTACTCCACCTCTAACTCTAACCATAACCCTAACCCTAACTCCTACCCCACCCCTAGCTATAACCCTAACCCTAACCCTAACCCTAAACCAACCCTTAATTTTACACTTAATCTAACCCTTGATCTAACCTTAACTCTAACTCTAAATCTAACCCTAAATCTAACCCTAACCATAACACTAGCACTAACCGTAACTTTAAATCTAACCCTAGCCCTAACCCTAACGCCAAATCTAACCCTAACCCAAATTATCCATCGAAATTATCCATCGAAATTCATTCAATGAATATGCTTTTCGATGGAAAAACAATCAATGAATGAATTTCAATGGATAAACATTTGATGGATAGTAATTCAATGGAAACACCAGATACCGTCAATAATGAATTTTGAAAATAGTCACATTTCTGTTAGTAAGACAACATTTAAAACGTGTGCAATTAATTTTCATGCAGGGGCATCCATTGAATCTGGACATTTCATGACATGGGTGCGTACATAAGTAGATTGGCTTGTTTTTAATGACTCTATGGTCACACACCAAGCTAGATTGCCAAAGGTTTTAAAGAATGCTTACTTCATGTTGTTAGAAGCAACGTTTTAAAATATATGTGTCATATATTTTGTGAATTTAAACATGCAAAATTAAATTTTGAAATAGAAAAAATAAGCTAATAAGTGTTTTATGTAAAATAGGACATAGTTTGTTACTAGGATGTTTTTTAAAAACAGTACTAAATAAATGTAGAGGTAATATTGTGAAGATTATTCAATTTAGAAGAGAAAATAGCATTCTGCAATATTCTACTTCTGTTTTATTGTTTAAAACACTGGATATTTTAATATATACAAGTGTTCCCTATAGGTGCAATGTTAAATATATGGTTCCATGTACATTATTTTGAGTTTGAGGGAGTGTAGAAGCTGATGACCGTTTACATATGAAACAAGTAAACAGTAGGTTGTGTTTACAAAAACCTATAGTGCAATTAAAATGCAAAATTAAAATAACTTACTGAAAAGGTTATTTTGTTAAATGTATAATTATGTTTTAGGTGCAGTGTGGAATTATTAGATAAGTCGGACAATCTATTCAGTTATTAAACTGTGCATGTTCTTTCATTTTGTATGGTAGGTTTAAGATAATTGTGATTAGCTTCTAAGGTGTGCAGGTGGCCAGAAAAAGGACGCACACAAAATTATGAAAACATTTATGAAATGGCAATGTAGATATCATTTTTGTAATTTAGAATACATTTTGATAAAGTAAAAAAAAGGTATTCCACACTCTTTAGCCGTTTCAGTGCTAAAATAAGTTTTACGTTTTTTAAAAATAAGAAATGCCATTATGAACTTCTAAGGTGTGTAGGTGGCCAAACAAAGGATGAACACAGATTTTATAAAAAGTATGGCAATGACATTTGGGGGCAGATTCATGGAACAATTGTGCGCTGAATTCGGTGGCGCAAGCATGAAAAATCCAGCGCACGCATGCGAATCGCACGCAAGCGATTTATGGAAGTCTGTGCATGTTTTTTACAGGGAGCTGCGCCAAAACCGCACGTAGCACACACGGGCGCACATGTCACTGCGACATACCGAACGCCGTGCGCAACGCGCACAGCGAATGCACACAATGTGTAGCGCACACACCAAAAAGGGGGCAGAACATGCGGAATGGGGAACAACGCGTGAAAATAACGGCGTAACTGGGGAAGTGCTGCTGGGTATTGCATGGAATGCCCACACGCTTACGAACAACACGTATTCATGGAATCAAATAGAGGAAACCCGTGCACGCCAAAAGACACGCACAGGCATAAACACATCCGCCACACAAAGGAAAGAGGAAGCGTCCCCGCGCAGCATAAAAGTGCGCGCAAACAACAAACACGCATATACAGCTACGATGAATGTCCCATTTCTCGCAGCAGTGATCTTGGGACACCGCAGGAGGAGGAGAATAGCCAGGGCCCGCATTTTATTGCCCAGGACCAGCCTTTTTGGGATGCCTGATGACGAGGTCCATGGCAGTTAGAGGTTTCCACCTCAAATCATCCTAGACATGGTCACTGAGTGGGAGGATGACCTCACATCACCCACCTTGTGCTCCCAAGCACTGAGCCCCTTGGAAAAGGTTTTCAATTTCCTGTATTTTTTGGCCACTGGGTCATTTCAGCGAACAACTGCCATAGTTGGGGGTGTCTCACAGCCCATGCAGTCACGCTGCCTACACCAGGTGTTGGCAATCATGACTGCGCGCCCTTCAGTCTGCAGGCACATATACATGCCCAAAAAACCAAGCAGAAAGACAGGCCGTGGTCCAGGACTTTTACAGGGTGGCACACTTTCCCAAAGTGCTCAGTGCCATAGATTGCACCCATGTTACCCTACGTCCACCTAGGGCCAATGAGAACATCTATCGCAACCGCAAGCACTGACATTCCATCAACGTACAGGTTGTATGTGATGCACATGGAATCATCACCTCTGTCTATGCAAACTATCCTGGGTCTACCCATGACAGTTTCATATACAGAATGTCTGCCCTGAGCCGGGACCTGGAAGCTGAGAAGCATGGAGACACATGGCTCATTGGGGAGTGCAAATGTCTGTGCACACGCATGCATGTCACACACAGACAAATACACAAACCCAACTAATGACAACCATCATCACCTCCCCAGGGGACAGTGCCTACCCTCTGATCACCCAGATGATGACGCCTATATGGAACCCTACCACACCACTCCAGGTAAGATACAACGCAGCCCATATTGCAACCAGGGGCATCGTGGAGCGCACATTCAGAGTGCTCAAGTCATGCTTCCGCTCCCATGACCGCTCTTGCAGGCAGCTACTATATGCACCCCCCAGTAATGTGCAGGATCATTGTGGCAGCATGTGTCCTGCACAATGGTGGTGCCCCCACATCCCCAATCACAGGCACAGGCCCTGCTCATGGGAGGGGAAAGGCCACGTGGCGAGGCAGCCCGGACCCAGCTTGTGGCCACATTTTTCACCTAAACTCCCACCCCTGCGGAATGCACACAGGCCTGGCACATACCAGGTGACAATCGATGATGACAAAGAGACAGTCAACTGTCACAACCTTACCACCCTGAGAATGTTTCCACGGAAGTGATACATTGTGTGCATCCCTAGCTACTTAAACATAACCAATCCGGTGTGACCAAAAGGAACCCATGCAAGGTGCATATCACACCACGCCCCTGCAAAACAGGCCATGAAAATCACTGGTATGTCACCCAAACCCTCCCAACCCCCATCACCCTTGTTGGCCACACCATGACATGGCATGGACCAGCAAAATATCAAACCAAAAGCACAACACATGACAAATTAGATACGAAGTGCCACATGATAAATGGAAAGAGGCCTGAGACAATCACACCTGACATGGAATCAGATGAAATGACTGACCAACAACCTCCCACACATACAAAGTCATACACAAATGCATGCCACCATTGGTACCATCAACAAAAGAAAGAATGCCTGTTGGCATGCACATTGGCCAATCTAAATCCACAAATCCCAAAACCGTGTGCTGTGTGTGTCCCCTGCAACACACTGCTCAGCACACAGCACAGTGAGCAGCCATTGTGTAGGGAATACACCTTGAGCATCATATAAAAAAGGACAAGCACCAAACATTACCCAGTGACGCATCATGGACACGATCCCAAAATGGAAAGTGATCATGCGCTGCAGAGACACAGCAAGGCAGAGAAGGTAATCTGTGTGCACATGTGGGCATGGAGATGGGTGGTTGTATGTGTGGTGGTGCATTGTGTAAGTGTGTGTCAGTAGGGACATTCACTCAATAGATGCATGTGAAAAGAAGTGACCCTCAGTGTCCGGTACACATCACATGTGAACATTGCCCATGTGGACACCCCAGTGTGTCAAACCACACCAATCCCCTGACACTTGAAAAGTAAACCCAACACAGGGAAAGCCATTGACCAGCAGAACACATCAGGATCTAACCTCTCTCCCTGGCTGTTCAACCAATACCTGGCACTCCTTGCCCACCGCATTGCTGCTCTCTGTCCCAACTTTCAGTGCTATGCAGATGATACCCAGCTCATTTTCAGGCTACCCTCGGCCTCCTCCTCCCCCTCTCCTTCCCTCATCTCTGACTGTCTGCCATCCAGGATTGGTGTGCCGCCAATGACCTCTGCCTTAATGCCAGTAAGACTGAGATTCTACTCATCAGCACACCCACTCCCTCCTTCCCTGCAGCTCTCTGGCTGGCCTCTCTTGGTCCTCCTCCCTCTCCCACCTGCAAGGCAAAAAACCGCGGGGTAATCTTTGACTGTGCACTCTCCTTCTCCCCTCACATCTCTGACATCTCTAAGAGGTCTCACTACCAGCTGCACCTCCTTAGAGGTATTCCTCCTTTCCTATCCTTCCCCCAGAAGCTCACTGTCTCCAGAGCCCTGGTCCTCTCCAAACTGGACTACTGTAACAGCCTCTATCTAAATCTTCCTGCCTCCACTCTCCACCCTCTGCAACTTATCCAGACTGCGAGTCTTGTCCTTGGCCTCAAGCCCAGGGATCGTACCTCTCCAGGACTGAAATTTCTGCACTGGCTCCCAGTGGCTGCGAGGATTAAATTCAAAACCCTCTGCATTGTACACAAGGCCTTCTGCGGTCTGGGGCCGAAATACCTTTAACTCACTCTTCCTAAATATCTTCCTTCTCGAGCTCTTCGCTCATCTGCCTCCAACTCCCGTAGGGTCAGTCGCTACTCCAAGCAACGAGTTGGTGGCAGATCACTCTCTTCGGCAGGAGCCTCTCTCTGGAACAGGCTTCCTGCCTCCCTGAAAATTGAGGAGAACCATCTCCGGTTCCGGAAACACCTCAAAACCTTCCTCTTTGCTTCTGCTTTCTCTCCTCCCCTCCCTTGCTGAATTCCTGACTGGAATTGCACTGGTTACATGGCCACCCTCACTGATCTCTGGCCCAGGCCCTGTCAACTGCCCACCTGCACTGCCTCCCTGGCAACCTCTGCACTTGGGGACCGTTTCTGTATCCCTTCAATCCCCTTTCCAGCACTTGTCTGCACTTCCTTGCACTTGCCACCAGCTGGCTGTTTTATGTGCTTTATTTATCTTATTTATTCCACTTCCCATGTACTGCACTTTCCCCTCTCCCTTCCCCCTTTCCCATGCACTTGCGCGATCTGAACGACACCTGGCCTAGTATGATCATTGTCTGTCCTCCCTTTGCCCCTCCCTTGCCTCGTCGTGCCTTGAAACACTTGTGTATAGGTGCATTATAAATGCCATATCATATCATATCATATCATATCATGTACATAGTACCCCACATTGACAATGTCAGAGAGTGCCCAATCACTGTAGCCCAAGCTTACTGTCCGACAACAAAAGCCCCTCCCTCAATTCCTCATCACCATGACCTTCAGAAGAACTGTCTCTGGGGTCCGTCGGCTTCTTCCTTCTAGTCTACCTGGCTTCAGGATCCCCCTTCCCCTTGGTTTCCTTGTTCTTACTTTTGTGTAAATAGGGTGTAGCCCCCTCAGAGGCCACGTTGACCGGTAAAAATACCAAATCGCAGAGAACTCCAAGGAGCCAAACCCTGAAACCAGGGAAGATGCCTCTAGGCACCAAAAAACCCTCGAAGAGTCTCCACTAGATGGCCTGACGTTGCAGAATATGGCCAAGCACATGTCCAAGCTGAATGATAGAATAACATCCAAGGTTGCACAGTTGAACAATGGTTCAAGAGGATAAGTAGGAATTTGAGTACACAATAATCAATAAGGATGTCACAACGTATGGGTAGAGCTGGAACGTGAGTAGAAAATAACCAAGGAGCCTGGCACAACAGGATGGTTGAGCTGAAACCCAATCAATCCTTCATAGCATGAAGGAAGAAAGGCAGAGACAGCACAAGTCTGGAAAGGCACAGTGAATACGAGATAGCCGGAAACAGCTCACAGCAAGTTAAGAGCCACAACATTTGAATAGCATTGGTAAAAAGGCCAAAGTCAACAAAAAGGTGTGGATGTAATAGATCAAAGACAGGAGGAGCGAGAGAGCGAGAGAGCGAGAGAGAGAGAGATGCTGTGGTACATAAGTGTACCAAGGCAAACCGAGGCAGTGTAAGAGTACGTGGAAATAACTGCCCGAGAGTTGGGTGGACAGATCTGCAGTAGCAGGAAGAAAAACAGGGACTAAAGGCACCAGGGTGTGAAAAATTAGTGAAAGAGCTGTAGTCCAGTAGGAAAACTGCGCTTTCACACAGCTGCGAAGTCCAAGACGGAAGACAGATACAACATGCTGTCTAAACGGAACGGAGCAGAGAAGTAGTTTAGGCGGACATCTCAGGTGAGGACTGGACCGTGAGTTGTGCTTTTGGGTCACATTCCTAATGCTTCCTCCTTTGCCACAATCCCCAGGGGCTGAACTTAATATGTACCAACTTGACATTGTCACCACCCGGCCACCTCCCACCATCAGTGTAACTTTGACAGCTAAAGGGTGCAGACTACCCTCTACAGCATGAAGTGCATCAAGCACGTATTCAGGCAAGAAATGAAACAGCATCACCATCAACTTCAATAAATGGACAGTTAAAAAATGTACTCACCAAAATTGATTGCAGACATGCCATGGAGAAAACATCCATAATCCCCACTAGGGGTGTAAACATAAGTAGTACAGCAGCAGACTGGCCGCAGATATGACGAAAGACCAATGCTCTTGTGTAAATTGCTGTCATACCAAACCATCCTTGCAAGCCCATGGAAAGGGGAATCAGGAGTGACATATGTGTCTGGACCCCAAGCAACACACACATACACAAGACAAGCTTTAATGGGCCCAGCTGGAACAGACAGTGGATGCTTTCAAAAGCCACAAAGCACCACATCGTCACATGAATGCACAATAGAAAAACAATATTATTTAAAAAAAAGTCCACATATGACCCGGGGCGGGGGGGACCCATGTGGGGGGGAAGTACAGGGTGCACCTCAACACCCACATGCGATGATGTTGAGATAAAAAAAAAACTCCATGGGCTCAACGCCTGCACGTCCCGACCTGTGTGAGAGGTAAGTCATCTTCCTGGTCACCCTCTGGATGGAAATCAGAAGGTGCACATGGCACAGTTCCCTGACCATGCCTATGAGCAGCTTTCCCCTTGACAGCAGCAAGCCTGGAGGTCTGGTAAACCAGGTCCTGTGTGGCGATGACACATAGTTCAGAATGCAGCACCTCACGTGATACGCGTGCTTCCTCTTGCAAGGTAGCACGTGTAGCACGCAGTTCTGCCTGCATGGACTTGCATGACATCTGGAGCACCTCCCGGCATGCATGTAGCTCAGCCGAGATGGCATTCTCAAGCTGCTCCAACCTCTCCTCTGACCGCTTCCTCTGGGTCATGTTGAGCACACCCAGAGTAGATCTGAGGTATTGGTGGTCATCCCTCAGGGCCTCCATGTGTGCCTTTGCATGAGCAGCAAGTTCTTGATGCAGAGACACCATTTCAGCCCGGCGTGCCCTGTCTGAGGCCTCCATGCCAAGCCTGAGTGAGCAGGCATTGGACTGTGCTGCCCGCTGCCGGAGCTCCACCTGCCTAGCTGGGGGCAGCACGGATTGGGCCACACGTTCCATGCTCTGAGCGATCTTATCAATAGCTGCCACCTGTTGTTCTAAATTGGCATACATGGATTGCTCCCACTCAGTATACCCCGGTGGAGCACGGCCACCACATTGCGGGACATGACATCAGCGGGACCCAAGGAGCCATGGTCCTTGCTGGATTGGCACCACCCATGGCTGCAGGACTACATCCCTCCATTGACATGATTCCCCAGGCACATCAGCAACTGCTGTTGAGTGTGACCGTGCGTCCCAATCCACTGCAGGGAGAGGTTCCAACACTGTCTGGCTCCTCAGTGCAGGTGTCACGGACAGAAGATCGTCCACATCAGGATCACTCACCATCGACGAATAGACATGACGCACATCCAACTCAACATTTTTGTCAGAGTGATCATGAGAGCTAGACTGATTGCCAACCCTGGACAAGATGGTCAGGAGCACAAATGGGTTCTCGTGGTCTACCAGCCCACTACCCCAACTTGTGCCGAGTTGCTGATGTAATAGCAACCCCGTGTCTAGAATGACATCAACATCTTCTGGCTCCATTGCGTCATCATCTGTAATGTTAAAAAAAAACATGAGTACACATATCAGAGGCACATAACCCACACACACATAGGCCCTCATTACAGCTCAGGCGTTAAGGGTTTAACGGCGCTGTTGGCGCCGTTAACCCTTAACGCCTGATTACAAGTGTCCCTTTGCGGGTTGGTGTTTAACGCCTGCTTTTAGCTCTATCACACACTACCTCTGTCAGGGACATATCACAGTCAGAAACGACAGATGGCAACAAAGAAATGGCACATACCAGAAGCAAGTCTGAACAGCCAAATGGCCATAGCTGCAAGTGAATCCAAACACACCATGACACACATTATATGCATGTACATATGCATCACTAAATCATCATCACCAATATAGCTTCATCCATCTGCAGCTTGGCCCGTAATGTGTAATCATGGGCCATGTAGTCAATGTCCAGAGCAAAGTGAGGGCCTGCAACCAGGCATGAAGGACCATAACGCCCAGTACGGTCCGAGCTGCCTGTCCATGAAGCCTACAGAACACCCCTCAGGGCCTGATTCAGCACATTCTGCATTGATTGTGCCCAAAAACATTATTCAGTGTGTCAAATCATCACGGCCAGGCCCCACCAGATTAGCTAAGTGGGCATGGGCGTACACGTACTGCACAACAGTGCACCTTTAGGATTGTGCCAGTTGAACATAACAGGCGCAATGTAGAAATTGCAGCAGCATTTATAATAATTATATATTATGTTAATTAACCACATATTAGTCATCGAACAAAAAAGCTGCAGTGAACACGTGTAAATAAACACTTTCACACACACATAAGTGAGTAGCTGCAATGTTGCACTATACAACGTTGAAACTGCTTGCATATGTACATGTGAAAGTTTTCAAATACACCCGTGTTCATATACACCTGAATGGTGAATATGAACAGCATCCTATACAGCAAAGCAAGCAGCTACAACACTGCTTGCTTTGATTTTTGTGAAAGTGTACACATACACACTTGCAGGCAGCTCCACAGTCATTACAACCCGATTGGCAGGCTATATTCAATCTGCGGCCTATACCAGTTAGTATAGGCTGCAGATTGACCAATCAACTTTGCTAAACACCAGCAAAAGTGTTCCAATACTGAGTACATGTGTCACAGGATGCACCTGTGCCAGTGCCTTTCATGACAGTGAAGGGATGACAATCTGAACATGCATGCCAGGTCACTTTGACATTGCAACAGTGAGTAGGCATTTAGAACGGTGTAACATGGCTCAGAAGTGGGTGGGTGCAGTGCAGAACATGTGTACATTACCGACTATCTACATCAACAAGTATGTTAAGATGTCAATCAATAAACATGAAGGCAGTGTAAGGGCAAGTACAGCCATCATGTGGAATGTGCATGCAATGGGAATCCCCCCCCCCTCTTAGTGAAAATGCAGGGAGGCATTGCATGGCAATGAAAGGTTTACCAGAGAATTGTGTATTGGCAGACAGTGTCGAGTAGTGTAAATTGCATCATCTGAGTCAACTGACACCACAGCAGATGAGAATGGGACAGTAAGCAGGAAACACGATAAACCCTCAGTAGTACACTCATTTGTGCAGAAGGCACTACATCAGTTGAACAGTGTCAGGGGGCCTGTAACAGGGGGAAGCCTGTGCCCCACATGGACTATGACAGCCTTAACATGTGCGTGATGCAGGACTGAGCCAGAGTGAGCATGGAATGGATGAGCAAATGCCATGATATGTATGCCATCCTGGACATGTACTACAATGACCAAGGACACATAGGGGTATGCATGGAATGCACATGGAGCATGAATGGGCACTCATGTCCCTGGGGAGCATCTGCCATCTGCACAGTCCGAGTGAGACACCCTGCATCATGGACAAAGGATGTACCCCACACTATGTATCTGGTAGGTTGGCAGGGGAAAGTGTGCATGTACACAGGAGCGTGGAACAGGCCATTGCAGTTGTTCAACATGTTACCCACCAGTCCCATGGTGAAACTGAGGTGCAGGGGGGTGGAGGGGCAAGGGAGCATGCCTGCGTCGAGTCGAGTACCTGCATGCAGGCTGAACACACATGCATGTCAGTCATGCGATGACAAAGTCTAAGTGCTGAGTGGAAAGACACCCCAGCCTACATGCAGAAATGTCAGTGAGCTGGAACATGGACCAGAGGGGCAGCCGGGTGACTAGCATTTGAGTAGGGTGCATGTGTGGTGATGAGGACAGTCCCCGTCTGGTCTACATGTCCAGCATGCAGCACAGCAGACACACATTAGTGAAGCATTGCATGACTCGCACATGAGAACCATGTACACATAGCATGTAGTGGCAGTCAAGCACAACACATCACACAAGCAAACCACACATGGGCTGGACAACACGCAACAACACTCACCCGACGGGCCATCAAAATCCAGCATCTCTCCCACTCCTTCGACCAATTGTGCCGGGATGAACTCCGCAGCGATTAGCTTGTGCGGAGTGAATTCTTTCTCCTCAGGTGCTGGCCCACTGACAGTCACCCGAGTCATGGCATAATTGGAGGCACGCTTTAGCTTAGCACAGCGTCGGAGGTCATCCCAATGCTTTTTGCACTCCAGAGCTGTGTGCATTTCATGTCCGAATGCACTAGCAGCCTCTGCAACATGCTTCCAGTGGTCCCAACACTGGGCAGCTGCAGTGTGACAATTTGGGACCACTAGCATCTCACGTTCGTGTCCCGACACGTAGCCCACAAGGAAGTCCAGGTCCTGCTTGCCAAAAGGCTTATTTTTTGACGTGCCATAGGCCGGAGCCGTGTCTGGTGTCCCAGCCTCTTGTGCAGGAGCAACCCTCCTCCTCTTGGACAGTGGTCTGGACCCTGACTGGTAAATGCCGCCCTGATCAATATGGGCAGTAGCGCTGGTGGAGTGGCCTGAGGGAGTGGCAGGTGGATCTCGGACGGAAACCTTGACTTGCGTCAGTGGCTGCTGGGTGCTCTTGACCGGACCCAGCGCAGCAACAGCCACTGTACCAAGGTCTGTGACCGAAACTGTCCTGGCTGGCAGACTCACAGCCGGGGTGGTGTTGGCTGCAGTTGCCAACACCCGGCTGGTCGGAGCAGCACCTGACAACACTGCCGCAGGGACAAGTGCCTTGGTCCGAGCATAGCTGCGCGCCCTTGGCTTCCGCCTCCTGACCACTTGGAAATCCACCTGGGAGTGATCAGGTGCCAACGCATCATGTGTTGGACGACCCTGAGCCTGGGTGGTGGTCGCCACAGCTGCATCTGCAGCTACCACTACCATTGGGCCCATGGCAGTCGATGAAACTGACTGCTGGGTCACATGGGTGCCAGTGTCAGATGCAAGAGCTGCATCCCTCAGAGCCGCAGGGGGTGGTGGCATGACTGCACCAAGACATGGCAGAACATCCCGCCAAAGTGGCGCACCCCTGCCTCTTCCCCCTCTGCAGCCACCCTGGGCACCCTGGACTCCCCCTACTCCCTGGTCACCCCAGCCACATTCCTGACAACACCCACAATGTGCAGGACACCCAGCCAAGGTGCTCCTCACCTTTCGTGGCCTCCCAACCATGGCACAGATGTAGTAGTGCCAATGGGAGGTGTATACGACAATTGACCTGGGCAATTGGTGTGAAGGGGGTGGGGTACTAGATGTAAACACAACCCCTGTGCGCCTGCCAGGCTGTATGTGAACCCAGTGAGAAAATGACGGATTATGCAATAAAACTGTGTATGCAACCCCGGTAGCCCACATGTGTCTAATTAACCTCCCGCAGTATGCAGTGGCACCCAGGCACACGAAAAACACGTATGCGTGGGACACACAGGCTACTATGACCTCGAAAACGGGTAAGCGATACACAGGGGGACCCGCAGTGGGAAAAATAGCATGCGCAACTCACCGTCTGACTAGCGTGGTAAAGAAAAACACGCGTAGGCAAGACCACCGCCAAAAGAAGAGGTACGTCCTCGATCGCTGTGAAGGGATGGTGCGTGTAACAACAAGAAGTAGCAACACACGCATCGGTCTCCACGAAAATCATGTACAGCGAACTGCTGGCCCAACTCATCTTTAACCCGTGCTGAGGGAAACGCCTGCATGCGTCATGTCACTTACGTGCTTAGGCCCTTTCCTCAAATTACACGCATTCACATGTGGACGTGTTGTTTTTGCACATGCCGATTCACTCTGCACCCGTGCCGAGGGAAACACCTGCGCGCATCACGTCACTTAAGTGCTAAGGCCCTTTCCTCGAATTACACGCTGACGTGCTCTTTTTTTCACGTGCGGGAAACACCATCAGAGACCACTGGTAACCCCCAGACAAAGAGACAGAGGGCTACCAGCTTCAGTGCCGTAGAGGTTGGTATCCTGGTGGAGCAAGTCCTGGTGCATTATGATGCCCTCTTCAGAAGACCACGCGCCGACAATGAAGGACGCAAGAGGATCTGGAAGGACATCGTGGCTGCCATTTACGTGGAGTGGGTGGCAGCCCGCGACATGGCACATGTCCCGAAGCGCTGGGAGGACTTCAGGTCCAGGACCCTCAGCAAGGCCCATTGCCTCTTGGAGGCAGCGCGTGTAGAGGGGTGCCGGGTCCACCTTACCAACAACCAGATCAGGGTCCTGGAACGCATTCACCCAGTGCTTCACCTCCAGGTCCTCGAGAGGCAGACCCGTCTGGAGTCGAGCGGTAAGTGTCCACGCGTGCTCATTGGACGCAGTGCATGTTGAGGTGCGCCAGGAGTGTGCAGCTTGGACATATGTCTGAAATGGCCCATGTATGGATGTGTATGTGCAGGGACATGACCGTGCTGCATGAGAGTCCAGTCATGTGTGATGGACATCAATGGTGTATGTGTTCCAAAGCATGACACACAACTGCATGTGGAGATGCACACATGTTAGCATTTCTGTGTATGTACTATGCCATGATTGGGGTGTGACACATGGATGCTGGTTCCACCTTCATGTACATGCACGGCGTACATGTGCGTGTGTGTGTGACATGTTTGCGACTGTGGTACACCATGGATGCATGTGAAACAGACATGTAGGTGTGTACATGTGTTTGGCACTCCCCATGTTGCTTGTGATATCATGCCAACCTTCGGATGTTCATGCAGTTGTGTGTGTATGGATGCTGCTGCCTGCTGCATGATTCATGTTGATTTGTGCATGTGTGTGGGTTCAAATGATATGAGTGTTGGGGAGTGTGATGGCATCTGTGAAGTTTGACACTGCCACCCATGTGCAACTGTAATGTGTGTATCAGACCATTGTACAGTTCCCTGATGCCTGTGTTCTGTCTCTCCCTGTCTGCAACGTCGACTGATGAAGAGGGCAGAGACGGTGCTGTGGAGCACAGCGGCAGGGATCCCACCGCCAGCCAGAGATGCAAGGCCCAGCTCCCCTCCCAGGTACTAATATCTTCTGGGAGTGAGGAGTCTGGTGCCGCGTCCATGGCCACAGCTGCCGAGAGAAGGTCCAAGAGGCAGAGATTGGAGGTGGACTCCTCGGCAGCAGTAGGGGCAGCTGAGCCCCCACAGGGGCCTATGGAGGAAGATGGCACGGAGTCATCCAGGTTGGTGGGGGGTTTGGTTGAGGAGAAGGCCTTGGAAGCCTCACGCATGGGCCTGGAAGGGGGGATTCCACTGGCGCTAGTGGTGCAGTCCAGGGGCAGGGACAGGAGGCAGCACAGGCCGCCGCCGAGGTGCCTGTATGTAATTCTGTCCCTGATCCTGTGACTGCATCATCCGGCAACAGCAGGGATGCCTCCGTCCAGACAAATTTTCAGGAAGGGGATGCGCAAACAACAACTGCCCTTCCTCTCCCTGTGGACGTGGCAATCCGTGACCAGATTGAGCCTGTCCTAGCTGGTGTGGCGTTGCGCCAACTTGGTATTCGGGATGACGTGCAGGGTTCTCGTCTTGACAATACATGTCATTTCCAATACCTGTTTGGCCATGTCGATCTACTAGGACAGGTCGTTGGCACTGGGTTCATCCGTGTGATGGATCTTCTTGCGACCCCCCTCCTCAACTGAACCTCCTATGCGCCAGTCGTCCTCTGTGTCATTTTCCTGCCCAAGTATCACCTGGGCCCCCTGTGGAGCTGCCCCTGAACCAGCGGCCAGGCTGGTAGAGGACACATCCCGGCCACAGTCAGGAGTCAGAGGTCCAGCAGGGGTGGCCACCCCACCAACTGGACCCTAGCAAATGGAGGACATGCAGGCATCAACAAGCAGGGCACGTGCACAGCAGCAACAGGCTCAGGGTGGGAGCGATCATGGCTCAGGGCCATCAACATCCCTGGGGCAGGCATCAGCTGGGGGACAGGAGGAACCAGGATTGAGAGTGTCTTCTGTGTGCCAGCGGTTGGGCCAGCAGATAGATGCAGAGCGGCGGCAGGTGGAGAGGGCACAGCTCACAATGGTTGGGCGGAGAACTCCATGCACCGGGCTTTGAGGGTGGCTGAGTGCCTCGAGGCAACTCACAGGGAGTTGGAGGAGGACATGGCTGCCTCCCTGCAAGACCTCGAGGCCAGGGAACTGGCCCGCCTCCGGAACATCGACATGGAGTTCGATGATGCCCTGGCCCGGGACATCAATAGGTGAGCTGTCGGACTAGCCCACCGCCTTTGTATATAGTTGTTTAGGTTTAGGTTTCATTTGTTTTTTTTATGATTTGGAGTACACAGACTTTGCTCCACTTTTCGTGTATAGTTGTGTTTTACATAGGCTTTTTTGTAGGTTTCATTTTGTTTTGGGATCATGGACCCTTCTGACTTTCATTGTAAATAGTACCACACATGTACATACTTTCTTTATTACATCATCCCATGGAGCAATGGTTTTTTATGCTTTTGATTTTTGGTTTTCTTTCTATGGACTATGGCGATGGACCACTTTTCAGTTTTCATGTCATGGATTTTAATTTTTTGTTGGATTTTGCTTTCTTTTTGGTATTGCATTCATTATTTCTTCATTGCATGTGTGGTATTCATTATGTCATTTTGTTTTCTTTTTAATACATTTCATATATCTTCATTATTGGTGTGGTCTACTCTCATTGGTTTCGTGCATGTCTCTATGAGCATTGCTGGCAGGCTGCCTTCACTGGTGGGTGTGGGGGGATGTGACTCGGGGCCTGCTGGCAGGTTGGCGTCAATGGGGGTGGGGGAACATGTGTTGGGGCTCCCAAGTGCATGGTGCCATGTGTCTTGCCTGCAGGGCATGATCAGGGTGGATGGGCTGCCTGTGGGGCATGACCAGGGGTTATAGGGTTGTCCCCTGTGGTGTGGGCTGCTTGTGGGGCATGGGGAGGGTGGGGTGGGGCACACCCGGGAGAGCCCACACTGCTAAATTGCGTGACATGCTCCCCGCGCACCACTCTGAATACACGTACCCCGCTCGTGCTAGGCAAATCGCGTGTAAAACTCCCAGCGCCCCCCTCAGAATACACGTACCCCGCTCTTGCCAGGCCAAACGTGTGTGAAACTCCCCGCGCACCCCTCAGAATACGCGTACACTGCTCGTGCCAGGCCAATCACGTGTCAATCTCTCCGTGCACCCCTCAGAATACGCGTACCCTGCTCGCGCCAGGCCAATCATGTGTAACTCTCCCCACGCATCCCCTCAGAATACCCGTACACCACTTGCCCCAGGCCAATCGTGGGTAAAACTCCCCAAACACCCCCTGAATACGCGTAGGCAGCCCATCCACCCTCCCCATGCCCGGCAGGCAGACCATCCACCCTCCACATGCCCCGCAGGCAGCCCATTCACCCTGCACATGCCCCACTGGCAGCCCATCCACCCTCCCATGCCCCGCAGTCAGCCCATTCACGGTGACATTCCCCCGCAGCAGCCCATCCACCCTGACCATGCCTCACAGGAAGCCCATCCACCCTGACCATGCCCCGCAGGCAGCACATCCACCCTGACCATGCCACACAGGAAGCCCATCCACCCTGACCATGCCCAGCAGGCAGCCCATTCACCCTCCCCATACCCCGCAGGCAGCCCATCCACCCTGACCATGCCCCACAGGCAGCCCATCCACCCTGACCATGCCCCGCAGGCAGCCCATCCACCCTGACCATGCCCAGCAGAAAGCCCATCCACCCTCCACATGCCCCGCAGGCAGCCCATTCACCCTCCACATGCCCCACTGGCAGCCCATCCACCCTCCCATGCCCCGCAGGCAGCCCATTCACCGTGACCATCCCCCGCAGCAGCCCATCCACCCTGACCATGCCTCACAGGAAGCCCATCCACCCTGACCATGCCCCGCAGGCAGCACAGCCACCCTGACCATGCCACGCAGGAAGCCCATCCACCCTGACCATGCCCAGCAGGCAGCCCATTCACCCTCCCCATACCCCGCAGGCAGCCCATCCACCCTGACCATGCCCCACAGGCAGCCCATCCACCCTGACCATGCCCCGCAGGCAGCCCATCCACCCTGACCATGCCCAGCAGAAAGCCCATCCACCCTGACCATGCCCCGCAGGCAGCACATCCACCCTCCACATGCCCCACAGACAGCCCATCTACCCTCCACATGCCCCGCAGGAAGCCCATCCACCCTGTTGATGCCCTGCAGCCAGCCCACACCACAGGGGGGACTTTTTCCACGCAATTTGCCTGGCGTGAGCGGGGTATGCGTATTCCGAGGGGTGCGTGGGGAGTTTTACACGCGATCGGCCTGGCGGGAGCAGGGTATACGTATTCCAAGGAGTGCGCAGGGAGTTTTACATGCGATTGGCCTGTTGCGAGCGGTGTATGCGTATTCCGAGGGGTGCATGGGGAGTTTTACATGTGATTGGCCTGGCGCGAGCAGGGTACACGTATTCCGAGGGGTGCACAGGGAGTTTTACACACAATTGGCCTGGCGTGAGTGGGTTACGCGTATTACTAGGGGTGCGCTGGGATTTTTTCATGTGATTGGGTTGTCACGTGAGGGCTGAGTGGCGTTTTTAGCGTGATTTCGTTGTTGGGGGGCTGTATGCTGGTCCACTGGCCTTTGTGCCATGTAGGGGATTTGTGCGGATGTTTTTGGTGCATGTGGCGGGGTTGGGGGCGTAACTGTTGCTGCTTCAGGGTCGCTGGGCCACGCTGCGCCACGGCTGGTTATGGATGTTTCAATCCATGAATACACTTTACATCAAAATGGGTTTTGGCGCAGGCAGCTGGCACAAGCTGGTGCACGCTCCCTCTGTGCGCCAGCCGCGTGCGCCACATCTGCGCTCAATTCTATGAATTACCTTTTTGTTACCTTATTAGTGTAGTTTTTGCTAAGTGTTACTGTGTTTATTCACAACAGTTTTTATTGTCTACCTATTATTTATAATATAGGTATGACTATAGTTTAAAAAGAGCAATATTGAAAATAATGTTACAGTGCTGGCATAGCTTCATTTATTTCTTTGTAAAACTGAAGACATAGTTGTGTTATATGTCTTGATTACCTGGTGAAGGTTGCATAATGTAATCTGTAAATTAGTCATCATGTAGCATAAAGTAATCTTTGTATAGTATTGCAATGTCTGTGCATTGTAGTGAAATGCATTTATTGGTGAGCGAACTATGGATAATGTAGGCAATTCTTTTTTCGAATTTGCTGATGCAAACACTAGTTCGTAATGACTTAAATGTTAAATATTTAAAATAACAGAACAGTGTTTTTTTTCTGCAATGAGAAGTTTTTTCCTCTATGGCATGATTAATGAACACAACTTGGTAATGGTTATGAACTTGGAATACAATCAGTATTCTTTTATTATTATTATGAGAAAAAAAACATAAATAACGTTGTATTTATTTTGTTAAGATAAACACCATAGGACCACTCTGGTGGTGATAGTGCATGGTATAAATGGCCTTTACCATTAATATGAAGCACATTCTATTTTTTGTCATAGTTCATATGGGAAGAGGCAAGCATGTATAAAGGTGTTTGGTAAAGATTTGGATAAATATATGTGTGTAATGTATATATGCACATACAAAGAATTGTTTATTTTTTTATAATATTATTTATAGCCGCGGTTATGGTAATAGCCAATGAATAGCAGGATTTATTTTGCACCGCTAAGGTGAGCAACGACTGGAGTGCTTTTATTCGCAGCTAAACACCTCTGTTAATTGTGGCTGCAGGCAACAATTGGGAATTTTGAGTAATTAAACTGCATAAAATAAGTGACAATATATTTTGTAATATATTTGTGAAGTCTGTGTTCAATTTTATCTATTTTTGTAACGTAGAAGGTGGCTCTTAAAAGGGCCTTTTTGGGGGATGGAAAGAAGGGACTGGAATAGGGGAGGAAAATACATAAGGATGAAACATATAACTAAGTGAATTAAAATAAAATCCAACGTATATTTTTGAAAATGTAATTTTTTTAAAGGGGGGAAAAAATTGGCAATTAAAAAAAATACTAAGCATGGCAGGTAATCTGATGTTCAGCAATTAACTTTGGCAATTGCTCAATTGTGGTATCTCCCTTGACATCCCATTTGCAGCATGCTTTACACATGATTTGTATCCTTGAAAGGTTGGGTGTCGGTAACAGAGGAGTCAGTGTAGTGGATACCACTGCAGCTGTAGAGGCTTCATTTCCACTTGGCGTTGTTGATGCACTGGTGGATGGAGGTTCTGCAGGTGGTGCTGATCTTAGCCTATGCAAGGAATGAGCCCCATGCATTTTTCTTTTGTAATGTTCATGGGCTTTATGATACTCATTATCAACATCGTCCCAGTGGACTCTCACCAGATGTTTGATCATTATCGATGTTCCCAGACTTTGAGATAGGATATCAGAAGGCCCACGGCATAGAGTCTTATTGCAGAAGGTACACAGTACCTACTTCGTCTTTTTCTTGGAGCGGTGTTCCTTAACTTTAAAAAAGCGCCAACTGTCTGCAGTTTATTTCATTCCTGTGTGCTTCTTCCTTTGTGGTGATGGATTGTCGACCCAAATGATGACATCATCCTCACCTCCCCTACTGTCATGGTCGGACATGTGGGAATGTCCAGCCGGGGAGGAAAATATAAAAGAATCAAAATGACGACATGAAAAAGACAATGCTGCAAACATGAAAATGTTTAAAAAAAGAAATAAAAAAAAGTATAACAAAATAGAAAAACGAAACAAATCACAAGACAAAGGAAAATTGGATTTTGTGAAAACTGGGTGAAAAGGATGAAGAGTTTAATGGGTAAAGTGCCAAAAGTGCTTGCGGTTACTGAGAAACTCTTTCACTTGCAAGTACAGAAAGCAATGATTAATGTAAAGATTTTGTGTATGTGTGCTGATTATTTGCAGCTACAAACTGCCACACCTTCTGATTGGACAGTCTCGTATGCGTGGATGTCGTCAAACAGCGTTGGCGTAGCCGCATCAATACATCGCAACGAGTGATTGGATAGTTCATTGATGCGTATAAAAGTCATGCATAGACATGGAGGCGCAGTACATGTTATGATTTGATGATGCATTTTGTGGGAAGAGGCATAGCAGCGTTACAGGAGTTCGATGTCCTATTTGCTTATTTCGTATGCTCGGGTTATGTCAAACGGCATGGGCGTACTTGTGTCAATACTTTGTAATGTGTGAGTGTGATTGGATTGTTTGTCAGCGTGTAGAGTGTGTAGGCGCGGAACCGAAGTGCGTGATACCATTGGCTGGCGTATTAGGCTCAAAGATGCATAGTCGCATTGAAGGATGTTGACGTTCTGTTGTCTCATTTTGCACATGTGGGTTACCCCCTCCCCAGTTGTTGCTGTATGTAGCCACGCATGTATACTTGGTAGACGCGGCTAGGAAACCTTTTTTAATTTAAATATATCTACATATGTATGGGCAGTAGTCTTGTAAATATTTATTCTAAAATATATTGACAGTTACTGTTACACTTTAATAACTATTCTTGAACAGTACATATACATGTAAATACTTTAAAAAGTTAAGTACATATGCAAACTCATTTTTTGTAGCAACCGTTTAATTTGGGGGGAATGTGGTTGTCAAATTGCTTTTTATTTTTCTTTCTAGACATAATACAGTGTTTTGATTAGCAGTATTATCTGTATTATAAATGTCAATTGTGTTTGAAATAACAAAACCCTGGAAATCCAAGGAAATAACTTTAGTTGCAGGGATGTTAAGGTGAGCAATACATTGTAACTAAACCTTTGGAATTCAAGGAAAAAACTTTAGTTGCAGGGACGTTTAGGTGAGAACTTCATGCAACAAAACCCTGGAAATTCAGCGAAAGCCACCTTAAATTTTGCGCCCCCTGTTGCGTAGAGTATGACCACAATGATGACATCACAGATCACATCACTGATGGCATCACTAATTACATTACAACAGTAACTGACATTAAGCATGGCCTTCAGCTATGAACAGTGGTTGCAACCTTCATCCATGTGCACTAACAGGCAACCAACCATAGATTTTGGCCTTTACCAATGGGTACAGCTTTCAACTGGATTAGGCACCTGCCATGGACTTTAGTACAATACTGGCCACTGGCCACAATCTTTGGCTGTGCCCACTATATATTCTAACATATAAATATGCCCATTGCCATTGCCATGGCCTTTGACCTTGAGAGCAGTTTCTACATATTTTGGCCATGTCCATTGTATATTTAAAAAAAAGAAAATGCAACAAGCGATGACCTTCGCCTGTGGCCACTGTGTATTACACAACACTAACCAGCCACTAGCTATGTCTTTCAACCGTGCCCACTGTATATTATATAGACTAACCAGCCACTAGCCATGGTCTTCAACACAGTATTAGCCAGTGGCCATGGCCTTTGGCTGTGCCGACTGTATATTCTGACATATTAATGGGCACTAGATATGGCCTTTAGCCATGGCCACTGACTACAGATTTCAACATTGGCCACTGTATATTTTAAAACAATGATGGGCTACTAGGCATGGCTTTTAGCCATGCACATTGGTATTTTTGAACACTAACTGACCACTAGCTATGAACTTTGGTGCTGGCCAGTGACCCCAGTCTTTGTCATGGCCAGGTCCACATCCTAAATTGTTATTAAGGTAATCAAAGTTTTCATGAGCTAACTTATAAATTATGTTATGTCTAATTCCATTATTGATGTATTCAGTTATATTCAATGCAATTATTGTTGTCACCAGTGATGTCATCAGTGATGTCATGATTGTCATAGTCTCCACAAAAGGGGGTGCACAGTTAAGGTGGCATTAGCTACATTTCCAGGGTTTTGTTGCATTAAGTTCTCACCTTAACGTGCCTGCAACTAATGTTTTTCCCTTGAATATATACCTTGCAAATTGAAGCAGAAAAGAGTAAAATGTCAGTCCATAAGTGGTGCACATGTGATGTGGTGATAAGCAAAATGTGCAAGTACGCAATATACATCCCCACTGACACTTTATGCAAAAAGCAACAAGGCCTGGAGTTATGATCCTCATGCCCTTCATTTTCATTGTTTCGTTTCCCTCAATGTATTTATTGCATGCAGCCTCTGAAGTCTATTTGCAATTCCTCTTATTCTCTTCCCCTTCACTCACATCCATATTATACAATATGCCACTTCCTTCTTTCCCATTATTGCTAGACTGCCCAGCCTCAATATACTTACCCAACACTCACAATCTCCTCCACCAACTGCACCCTTCCGGAATCAACAAGCCATTTTACACAGGAGGCCATTCAACCTAATCTTTCTTGATTAGGTTGAATGGCCTCCTTTCCCTGTAGCCACCACACACCCTTGAACACATAAATGAACACGATGGCTCATTGATAGCACTGATATCAGGAGGGAAAACAATAGGCAAAAAAAACCTCCCGTGGCATAAATTCTTCCGTTTGCTATCTATCATAAGCCAACCAGCAGGGTTCTAGCAGGAAACCAAAGCAACATCACCATGAAGGGAAGCTATGGAGAGGACCTTTAACGCAGCTTCCTTCCTGGGTATCATCCTTCAATACAGCCAGCCTATCCCCTTTCAGGAGTAAATCACACATTTCATGGTGTCTTTGGAAACCTCCTCCATCTCAATCTCAACAAACAAACAGCATAAATATTGGTGGTCATCTGAGCATTGTATACCCAAATGCAACCATGATGAGGAGATCTCAAGCTGCTATTAAAAACACCAATCTCAGCCAAACCTGTGCCAGAAAACTCTTACACTATGACAGGCAGAGTTGCTACCTGAAAAACAAAGATGGCTCTGGGACCCTGACACTCCTCCCGAGTCCCACGATATTGCTGCATGTTGCTGCCAGGCTGCCACCAATGCAACTGACTACCATGGTGTCCCTGGTTCATAACACACATCCGGGCTATCTGATGCATACATCCTGCTGATAAAATGCTACAGTGAACAACGTTCAACAATGAACACATAGGGAAATATTTTCTTTCAACTTTTGCCAGAACCACTGAACGTATACGCACACACATTTCTTGAGGAGCAAGCATACAGTCCTGAAAGTGTTGCAAAAAGTGAAGAGATAATTGTCTACAGTTTGACAAACTTGTGTAAGCCTACTTCACAAAGAAATTGCCCATATAGTCAAATTCATTTTTTTTGTGATACTCTCTTATGGCTGGTGGTGAAATCATTATGATAAAGCACCTTTTGACTTGCATCCCATTAGCACAATGGCCGGGGTGTGAGCCAATCAGGGCGCTTGGAACGCAGGCTGTATTCTCTGGTATAAGCCTGCATACTGAGCTCCTCCAGTGCTGCGCGTCTCTCCTGCTACGCCTCGTTTCCTCTTTTCAACTCCCAAATGCAGCCTTTAGCATTGGAGAGCAAGTACACATGGGTGGTAAAAGCGAACATAAAAAAGAAAAACTTAATTACGTGCAATCTTGCAATGCTGCTCCCATAACATATAGCCCGCTTTCAGTGTTAATTATGTTCTCACAATCAACACTGAAAATGGACTCCTGTCTCAGAGTTAGCATTGCAGAACTGAAAGTAGGTGCATTTTTCTTTGTTTTGCCTTTAGCACCTGTGTGCTTACTCGCAGGTGCTAATGGTGATATGACTCAGGGTGGGGGCGGACCATTACTGCAGGGTTTGTTCACCACCTCGGGTGATATTGCCTTATTATATCATTGGAATAATGGCTGTTCCGTTGTGAACAATGTAGCCGGAGCAGGACTTATCCATTGATCTAAGACTAGCTCCTGCCTTACAACCAATGTTTCAACCTCCATCCAGTGATGTGCCATGTTATCTACTCCCAGCCTTCTCTCTTGAAGCATGCCAACACCCATGTTGTTCTGTCTATCTGCTTTTGGGTGATGACATGGACTGTTCATTCTTGCGCTTGGCCGCTGTGCGTCATCCACCTGCTGCTCCCCTGGATTTTCAGTAAATGTTTCCACATCTCTGATTACCTGTTTCATTTGCTTGACTAAATCCTCTGTCCCGGAGCTCCTATCTATCAACTTCTACATTTTTCATCTTACTGCCCTTTCCACCCTTCCAGTGCTTGCCTCTATGTTTTTCTGCTTACGTTTCCCTATCCACATACAACACCAATTTATACCACCTCCCACCTCTGCATGAGTGACATTCACTTGTCCTTCCTTTCTTTTGATGTTCGCTCATGTCACAGTGTTAATTGTGCAGCTGCGTATGGCCCATTTACTTTCCTCACCTGTTTTTCCCATATCATCCCTTGTTGCCCCTCCTTCAAAGTTCATACTTCAAATGTCATAATTGCCACTATTGTAATGGCAATACAGCCTGCCTTGGCTGGACTGGAATTAATGTTATCCGCCCTTAAGTCTTGTAAAGTGCTTCACCTGGGACACTTAAGTCTGGGGTTGGCCCATAAGACACGTTCTAGCCTTCAGATGTGGGCTGGAATGCCTCGTTGCAAAATGGAACTGTGCACTGTTGTCCCTCATATTAACCTCTGAGGCAAAGTAAATATTTGTATCAAATAAGACCTCTACGTTTTAAATTTCCTCTGTCTGGGCTAGAGGTTTTCCTAGACTCCCTGACCTTTGGAAAGGAAAGGTGATATGGATTCACCTTGCCCATCAGAAGCACTTAAGCCTTTGACCCCTTAATGCATAGATAACTCTGCCAAATCCTTAAATTAATGAACAGGGCATGTGCAGTTTCCTATTTCCAGTTAGCTCATATATTCATCCCCAAGAAGAGCCGTATCTGCTTATACATTTGGAATAGCAGGCTTTATTGCTCTATTCGTTTTTCCTTTGCTTGCATATTACAGGGCCTGCAGTAGTGGCCCTGTAGTTATGGTTAAGTTGCTCAAACCATGGGAGGAGCACATTTTGGGCGGCTTATTACTTCGCCCTCCTGGACGAATCCTCATGAAACTTTGTAAATAAAGTATATCTCCCTGTCAAATCGATCCTGCGAAGTTTGATGAGATTTCGCGAAGGGGGGGGCGGGCAAAGTTATAGGGGGTCTCAAAATGTGTGTCTTTTCCCATAGACGCAATGTAAAAAATGTTTTGCTCACACCTACAGCCCAAACTGCTGGACAGGTTTTCAACAATTTTGTGGCAGGAGCAGTGGCTTAGTCCCGCAAGCGTATTTTGTAAATTTGGTGTACATTCGTCCAGTAGTTTTTTTTAAATGACGCAAAAGTAGGTAAAAGAAAATAGTGATATCTGGGTTCGGTTTGCAGAATCACTTCCCTCTGCAGTCTGCGGACGGGCCTCCAATTGGTCCAGGGGCCCATGTGAGGTCCAAGGACATCGAACACCCATACTGTTTGTATGGTGAAAAGCGTGAGGTGTGTCATATTTTTAAAAGCGCCCTACATGTTGGATTCGCGTACAGCCACAGGTGACTGAGGACAGCATTTTGGGACATTTGGCGGTTGAAAGAGGTTCTTGGAAGGGTGGGCGAGTGGATAAAATATCATATGAGGGTGTTTTTGTAGGTTGAAAAAGGCTGGGCAGAATTAACATAGTAGCAATATGTGTACAGTAATTGTAGGTAATTTAGTGGGAGAACAAAGTGTTTGTAATATGGAGCAATGATGTAATTGAACTGTATATGATACTTATGATTGTAGTACAATTGAGGATAGTGCTCGCAGAATATGTAGTTGTTTATAATTGCTGTGGTCAGTTAGTGTAGTAGCATTATGGAGCTGCAATCTCTGGTTTCTTTTCTGTGGGATAAAACAGTACAATTGGTTACACATGATAGTTCAAAAGCTTTATTAGTATAAAGTTTTAAATATACATTTTCTTTTTTAGACCCTCATCATAAGTACTATGTTTGGTATAACATTCGTGTATGACACACTGCTGTTGTTTTGACACTACATAATCATTCAGAAAAAAAAATCTGTGGTGGATTAAAACAAACAATTGCAGTTATGTGAGTGTAAGGGTGATAGTATGTCTGTTTGAAGTAAGTTGTAATTAAGGGAATGCTTGAAATAGTTCGATACCTGTTGGTGCATTCTAACTATATTAGAGGTTAGGCGATGTTTTGTCATAATAGAATTGAGATGGCGTATTTGAAGTGCTTTGCAACGAAGAGTGTTTTTCAAATAGTTAGAAAAGTGCTATTGTAGGATGTCGTTAGATACATGCTGGGGTATTCTTACTGTTAATTGTGCCACAGTTTAGTGACAGCATTTGGGTTAAAGGAATATTAAGTAGCCATTTGTTAAATGTGCTCGTGACTTATGTTTTGGAGTAACAGAGGTATTGTTGCATTCAAAAAAACACTTAATTGTTTCAACATATGCAGTATAGTGCCCTAAAGTGGTTGTGGCACCAGTGTGGTAAATTATGCCTACTATTATGAAGGTTGTCTTGCCAAGAGATACTTGGCCGTGTGTGATGCCTGTAAGCTTACATTTATTTTTAGTACCATCTGCATTGTACCTTAAAAGTATTAGTATGACATATTGGCTATGTGAGTTTATTTGTATGGTGGAAGGATTGTCCCAATTGCAAAATTTGCCATGATCTGCATTCTGCAGAAGTGGGTGAAATGGAATGGATTCAGAATTTGGTATGGATACATTTACAAATCGTTCATTATGGATGTGGTCTTATGAAACATGATTGCAGAGAGCGCATGTATGTTTCAATGTGTTTGAAATCTGGAAGATATGATTCATAGGGGTGTATTTGGTGTCTGGTAGTAAGTACAGTACAAATTCCTGTGGATATTCCTGTGTGTTTATGGTACATTCTACCATTCCTGCACAGTAGTCTAATTGTTGTATTATACCTGAGACACTGTAAGTGTTGCAGGATTATTTGTGGCATTTCAGTGAAGGGCAAGGATTTGCACACACAACTGGTCCGAGCTGTTGAAGTAAATGTTGTGAACAATTGGTGGCAATTGAAAGAGAAGATTCATTGTCACATTAGCATAACAATTTACTCCAGTTGAGTTTTAAATGGATCAAAGAGTTCTGTTTGTGGATAATTTGATGGGCCTGCTGATGTGTTTTGGAGAATAGAGCTTTGTGTGTTTTGATTGTGATGGATGTGCAGTTGATTTTGTACTAGACAGTTTTGTGGTTGTATTGTTTGATGCAGGAGTTGGTTGTTGTTTTTTTAGTGGTATTGTTGCAAAATCTGATATAACTTCTTTTTCCATTATTTGTCTTTTAAAAGGTTTATTTCTTTTAAGGTAAAGGGTACATATGTAGATGGGGGGTGTATAGTGCCTGTAGCATGTTGAATTCAAGGAGGCAAGGAATGTCAGCATTGACTTTGTGTGAATCAAAGTTAACTAGGAATAGGCCATTGAGTGTACAGAGACATGAAAGTGCTACATAACTCATACATACTTTAAAGGTGGTGCTGTCAATGTCAATCATGGCTTGATCTAGGGTTAGACCTTGTGATTTGTGAATTTTTTACAGCATATGTAAGAGACAGAGAGAATTGCTCTCTGCGTACATACATGTCTTTGAAAAGAAGGAAATGTCCGATTGTCCAGCCATTTATTTTAACTTTTGCAAGTTTGTCAAAGTGGATATTGACAAACTGAATGTTGTTGTCATGCGGATGTTTGGAAGCCCACAACCGTACCAATTGCTCCATTTATTAGGCCTTGTTCTACGTCAAGGTTACAATTTTAGAATTACTCTGCAGTTCAGACACAAAGTCAATATTTGGCTGTGTTGGAGACTAAGCCATTAGTCATGCTCTTGCTTGTTGACACATAGGAAATGTCATGCTGTGCACTTCTAGTTTGTCTGTGGAGTGATGTTCTTTATGGGTTGTATTTCTTTTTTCTACATTGTCTCATTGAATTACTAAAGCTTGCAAGGGTTGGCATTAAGGACATACATTTTAGATTGTGTTGAGTTAATTGTTCCATGACATCAGGAGCAGATACCACATAGCTCATGGATTAACCTACTATTTAAGCTGGATTTTGCATATTTTGAAAGCAGCCCAGTTCTAATGCTTTTTAAAATGTTAGCATATGTGAGGTCTGCAGATTGGTGCATGTTTTAGTTAGTTCTCTGTAGTGAAAATGTTGCCAGAGAATTGCATTTCCAATGCTGCCGAGAGTATTGCGGCATTCATTGTGCCCTAATGTTTTGGAATTAGGTTGCCGTTTCACTGGCGTTAACTGTAGAAGGTCTCCAAAAACAATTACATGTTTTCATCCAAACAGTTCTTCGTAGTTGGTTTTAAGGGCTTCTTGCATTCTGAGATGAATTAAAGCCAACATGCGGTTGGACACCATTCTTACTTCATCTATCAGGAGCACTTTCATTTGTTTTAGAATTCTGCATATCTCTGTAGCAGCTTCTGCTGACAATTTGTAGTATTCTAATTTGTTTTTGTGTTCTACAGGGAGGTGTAGTAGTCTGTGTAAAGTTACACCACCTATGTTGTAGAACCTGTGGGGGTGTTACTACAGCCAAAACATTGTTGTTTATTTCGTTTTGTAGAAATGTGCTGATTATTTTAATTAAGAATGTTTTGCCAGCACCAGCTTCACCACTTACATACAGGAGCAGATGATTATAATTGTTACAGCTACAGATTTTAGTTTCATGTTTAAAACCATGTTCAATTTCTTGAGTGACTTCTAGATAAATGGTGAGTTGTTCATCATTTAGCTGAGATTCCAGAACTGAGAAGTGTTCCTCACATTGTTTATCTTGGTACATGGTATTGTCTACCCCATTCATGGCTATTTCTGCTTCATTTAGAATGAGTGGTTCTCCATGTGGCTATTGGCTTCCGGTAAGGGAAGGTTGACTGCCCTCAGGAGTGTCTTTGTCTAGTTGAACTTTAATTTCTTTCTGTTGTTGGCATTCATTGTCCAACATTTGTTTATATTGTTTGAAATTGTCATTTGATATACGGCTTTCTTTTGCTTTGAATGCAGCTTCAAATGAGTCATAGTCATAGTCATCTAATAATTCTTTTTCTTTCTCTAAGGTTAAAAAAGTTGGAGTAGGGCCATGTCATGCATGTCTCTATGTTCTAGAGATTGGTTTGGTGAGTTTGACTAGGCTTCCTTCACAAGTTGAAACAGAATATTTGCCCGTTATCTCATTTGGTGTGACATTGTTTTTGTAGGAGTAGCTTTGGGCAATGTCGTACAGACACATGTTTTCCAAAGCAGTACTGCTTGGGTAGTATGTGTCAAGTAAATAGCTGTTGGGATCATTTGTGGCTAGGTTTTCTATCTCTGGGTAGGATTGTACAACTCCTTTTTGAGATGAAGCTGGTCCAAACTTCAGCCAGACAATGTGCTCAGATAAGCCATATAAGGCTTTACATGTTAAACGGTCTGCAGCTTCGTAGGTCCTGCATTCTCTATGGGAGAGCCTTTTTCTACTGGAGCTGTACAATGTCTGTGATAGTGCTTTGCTGAGATAGGCTGTGACATATTTTGCATCTGCAGTGGAATTATCTGCAATGTATTGTATGCCTATGTTTGCATTCCACAAGAGGGCAATTTTTGTAATTTGTAATTTGTTTTTTTGTAACGTGCACTGTCAGGCCCGGAGGCATCAGGGCGCAACTTTGGACATGGTTACATAACGACCATACATATATTCAAATTTTAGATACAGTGCAAAGTAATTCAGAACATACAGCAATATACATCATTTACAGAGTAGAGATTAGAGTAGGCGTTTTACTGGGGCAGGGCTCCCAGGTACAAAAGAAATCCGAGTTTCAAGGCTGATTGAAGAGCCAGGATTTTGTTTTGGACTTGAAGGTACTAAAGCATTCTTCTGATCTGATGGTGAGGGGGAGGGCATTCCAAAACTTGGAAGCTAGGACGGGGGAGCTTGATCCACCCGCTTTTTGTAGTTTGAACCTAAGGATGGTTAAACAGTGGGTCTGGGCAGTTCTTTGAGGGCGGGTAGGCGCATGGCGGGATAGCCGGCTGAAGAGATACAGGGGGACTTGGTTGGCTAGGCATTTGTGGTTAAGGCCTAAGGCTTTCAGTGCAATTATCTGTTTGACCGGTAGCCAGTGTAGGTTGGATCTAGATTCTGAGATGTGATGGTTACGCAGGATGTTTAGGGCCACTCTAATGGCGTTGTTCTGGGAGATTTGCAATTTGTTCAGATTCTCTTGGCTGGTTCCTAGGATGAGGGCATTACCGTAGTTGATTTTGGCCATAATGAGGGTTCTGGCCAGTGTGACCGTGTTGGGGGTGGCCAGAAAAGGCCTGCAGGCTGCAATGAGTTTGCAGGTGTATGCTGAGGCAGATCTGACTGCATTTGTTTGTCGGGATAGGGATAAGGTGACATCAAGGTAGACACCTAAGGTTTTAGTGTCTTTCGAAACTTGGATGGTGTTGCCATCGATGATAAACGATTGGTAGGCCGGCTCAAGTTTACTGAGGCGTTGCATAGTGCCCAAGATGAGGAGCTTAGTCTTGTCATCATTGAGGCATAACTGGTGTTGTGCCATCCAAGCTTGGATGACCAGGTGGACCTCATTAAGGGCCTTGGTGTCAGCCAAGTAGTCCCCAGTGATGGGAATGAGTATCTGGGTGTCGTCAGCGTAATTCGTATAAGAGACATCCAGATAGTCAAGAACATCAAAGAGCGGTTTTGTAAAAACATTGTAGAGTGTTGGCGACACGCAAGAGCCCTGGGGGACGCCGCAGTGTATAGGGGAAGGATCTGTGGCTGCAAATTGAGAAAAGACCCGCATAGATCTATTACTGAAGAATGATTTGATCCAGGCTGTAGCCTACGGAGAGAAATCAATGATCAGCATCCAAGTACATCAATGATTACAATGATTGCATTGTAATCATTGATGCACTTGGATGCTTCATCCCTTTTAATGTTGTATGTATTTTTAGGGGATTTGCCTTTTACACTGTGTCTAACAGAAGACATCAAGCTATTTACTTGTCCGTTCTTGCAAACTGCTCTAGGGACGCCAAAGCGACATTTGGTATAGTATTTCCCTTTGTGTTTAAATCTACGTCGGCGGTTTTTGCCACATTTATGTTTTTGGAAGTGTGGTGTAACTATCATGGCCAAATTTGGAGCATTTTTTATCCACAAACGCATGTGGATGTGTGGTGCTCCTCTGGATTGATATTCTTTTCTCCAAAAGAAGTGTTGCACTTCTCTGAGAGCAGGGGTAGTTTTATTGCAGATAAAATGCAACATGGCAATGAAGCAATGGTGAAAGTAACTTGATACATTTACAAGGTCAAGAGAACAGAGTTCTCCTGGTGTTTTTATGTCTAATCCGTCTTTATTTCAGTTTGCAGTGTGTAAGAAGTTGTTCAAGTCTTCTCATGCGTACTCTGCACAACTTAAAGTAACAACCCATGTGGGTGGGCCTAGGTTTCTTAGCATAACAGCTACATCAGTGTGATGTCGGACCAGTATTCTTTTGTACCATGTACGTTTTCCAAGAGATTTGTGATACTTGACTGCAAAACGTCATCTTTGTCTTTTATTTTTTTAAGCAGTTGTGTAGCGGGTATGTTTAAAAAGTTAGAGCCTGTTTTTAATATGTGTGCAACTCCATAACATAGAGTTGCTAGTTCACTTTCAAAGAGGAGGTGGAAAATGTATTCAACATTTTGTCTGAATCCGTGGTCTTCAGAATACATTCGTAAAGAGCTATATTCTGATGCACTAATTTGTGTGGACCTTTCATCATATCTTCCCCCTTTTCCTGTAAGAAAGAGTAGAGGAAAAGACCGTGCTTCTACACATGTTTCCCATATGCTCATTGGGGATCCTTGGGCTTGATGGATTTGATTTGTTTCTAATGCGTCATCAATTGTGAGTTTGGAGCATAGTGGGGGAATAGTATACTGGTTTAAAATGCTGGCTGCTGTATCAGGATCTATTCATTCAAATTGACCAGTTTCTGTTGACTTTTTAATAATGTGGGTGGTTTCTCATAAATGTTCCTCTGTGTTTATATCTTTGGAATATTTATTGTTTTCTTTTAGATATTTTAGGGCTTGTCTAACTTTGGTTAAGTCGATTAGTTTTTGCCACATTTTTTTGTCTTTTGTTGGCACACCATTAACTAGTACAATCAAATATTGATCTAATGGCTGTTGCAGTCCTAGAGTTTGAACATTGTCTTTTAGATCCAATGCTAAATATACTACTTTTCCAAGGATGCCTTTTAGTAGCTCTGATGGAGGTCATTTGGCTGAATTATATTGAAGGCGTATTATAGCTTGAAATGGGTGCACTGTTTCTATTATAATGCTCTCAAACAAGGTAAGCTGTTGGAGAGCTTTTGGAAGTGGGAATATTTCTAAGTTATTATTAATAGAACTTGATGGCATTTGGTTATTATCAAGCTTTGTGTTGCAGTACATGCACACTCTTGAGGGGTTAGTTATTTAGTATTTACCTTCTGTTGTTAGATATAAAGCTACTTGGAACCATTGGGATTCTTCATTGTCTTCTATTTTGTAAGCAAGATCTACTATTGTTGTGCTTTTTTTTATAACACGTTCTGCAGCAACAGACACATATTTGGTCTGGTATTTCAGCACATGTGTTTTGAAACTTAGCTATTTCTTTTTTGTATGTATTCATTAGGACTTTGGTGTTCATAAGGTTTCCGGTAATGTTTTCTGAAGGTACAGAATGTTCTAAGTCAACTTCAGTTCCTAAGCATTTACGTTGGATGTGCTCTATTTCTTGAAGGAGTTCTTTGGCTGTTCAATGTAGGAGAATGTTATTTAAATTTTGCAGTTCTAGAGCAGGATGTTTTGCATAGTATAGTCCATACACAAGATTCTGTCTTTTCCGCTAACATTTTGATGCAGTGGTTAGTGAATTTGCAAGCAGTTCCTAAAATGCAGGCTGATGAATGTCCTCACAGACCAGTGTGGCTGTGCACTGGACAGGTGTCTATGGTTTGTAAAGTTGTCATTGTACTTGTGTCTTTTAGTTTCACATAGTGATTGAGGAATTGTCGTAAAAGATTTAAAGGATTGTTGTCCATTTGTACACTGAACGATTTGTTTGGGTGAAAGGAGCATTTGGTTCAAAGATTTTTGTGGACTTTTTTTATTTAACAGTTTCTTTTGCCATAATTGTTTGTTCCACGATTTTATACCCTTGACCACTGTTGTTTATGGCAATTGTTTTTTGTTGCTCTTTTTTATATGCTTCTTCATTAAAGTATGGTTCTGTGCTCCTTGAGTGAATCCATTCACCATCACTGAAGTTTTAAAAGTTCTCTAAATTGACACAGCGGGTTTTTTAAAATATTTGTTGCAATTCATTGATTAATATAGTTAGTGATTTCATTCTGTTTAAAACCAATGTAAACAATTTTCTCTTGAGTAGAAAAGCACTGTCAATTATAGCTTGCAGGATTACTGTCCCACAGTGGTTTTAAAGGGAAGATTGTGACTTTTCATATGTTTCTATAAGATTGCGAAGTACAACACAGTGGAAAAAATGTTGTAATATCATTTTTTGGATTGCTTTACTGTGACTACATTAACACTGGTTGATAGAGGATTGGCTTCATTAGTAGGTCTGCTTTTCTTTGTACACAATTTTTTACTTTTTGTTTTGCAAGAGGGGCGTTACTTTCTTTAGGTGTGGCTAGTTTAGTTTTGTTTAGGGAGGTTACTAGCTCCTTTGTTTTAATGTTTTATATACATTGCTTTAGAGGTGGATGACTATTGGGTGTACTTTTAGTCTTATCTGCTCTACTTTGGCTTTCTTTTCTACGGAGTTGCTGGTTAGTAGGCATTTTGTTGTGTCTGTAGGGAAAAGAGAAAGGTTGCCTTGGAAAGTTGTGCAATGTATATGCATGTATGGTGCATGGATGTGTGGGTGTAATTGTAGAGATGAATAGAGTGCTGTTTGATTGTGAGGTGGTATGTTGCGTGTGGGTGGGATGGTTGTGAGAATACGAGTGCACAGAGGTGTGATGGTATTGGGATAGTGAGGAAGGCAGTGGTGGTGTGATTGAATCTGTACCGTGATTGTGCAGTTTTGAGGAACAATGTGGCTGTTGCAATGGTGTGTGGAGATGGGAATCGTAGGAGTGTGAATAGTGGAAGATAATGGACTAGAGTGAATGAAATGTTGGTTTGAAAAGAGTAGTCTGGGATAATATATATAGTGGAACTGTTATGCTATAATTACACACATATACCTGGTAAATGAATGTACTTACTTTGTCGGATGCGAAAGGTATTAATTGTTTGGTTGTTGATTTCAGTGATATGCCTCTTTCCTGTAATCGTAAAAGAAAGTTAGTGGGGATATGTGCTAGTGGCGAAGTACTTTTATGAAGCAATGTTCATATTTACAATGGAAGGAGGAGTGGTGGGGAAAAAGTTAAGGAAATTGGTTGACAGTTAAAAATTGTTCCTTTTAGGAGTATTTTCATGAAAGTTAAGAAATGTGTATGTAAAAGAGAAGAAAAGTTGATTGAAAATATTTGTAGTACACTTTTAAATGGCAGTTCATGTGTAGAGGTTAAGGGCCCAATTCATAGAATTCATAGAATCCAGCGCAGAAGTAGCGCAAGCGCTGCGCGCCAAGAAGGAGCATATGCCACTTGTGCGCCAGCCATGGCGCAAACCAGCAATTGCACAGCACGCGTATTCATGGAATTTCCGAGGCACCAGTGGCACAATGAACATCAAGCAGCACCAGTAACGCCCCCAATGTGCCCATGTGCGCAGGTAAAAGCCAGTGAAGTGCCTTATATGGTGCAAGGCCCTGCACTATCTGTGGGCCAGCACACAGCTCCCCCATCGTAATTGCGTGAAAAATCTGCGCGTACCCAAGTCGCAGCAGCCAAATCGCATGTAAAGGCCCACGCAAAACCCATTCCCAACCCAGCATAAACGCGTACCCCGGTTGCACCAGCCAAATCACTTGGAAAGGACTGCGCATAACCTTCCGCAACCCAGCGTAAACACGTACCCAAGCCGCACCAACCAAATCATGTGGAAAGGCTTGCACGTGCCCCTTCAGCACCCCAGTGTAAACACATACCCCGGTCGCACCAGCCAAATCGCGGTGAAAGGCCCGCGCGTACCCCAACCACACCCCAGCGTAAACGCATACCCCGGTTGCACCAGCCAAATCGTGTGGAAAGGCCTGCGCGTACCCATCCACACCCAGCGTAAACACGTACCCCGGTCTCACCAGCCAAATCGCGTGGAAAGGCCTGCACGTACCCCATCCGCACTCCAGTGTAAACGCATACCCTGGTCTCACCAGCTAAATCGCGTGGAAAGGCCTGCACATGCAGCCATCAGCTGTGAACACACCACGCAGGCATACCACACCACATGGGCCCCCCATCACCCGTGACCATGCCCCGTAGGCAGCCCAAACCACATGGGTCACCACATCACCCGTGACCATACCCCGCAGGCAGCCCATACCACATGGGCCCCTTCAACACCTGAAGAAAAGCACTGTCAATTATAGCTTGCAGGATTACTGTCCTGCAGTGGTTTTTAAGGGAAGATTGTGACTTTTCATATGTTTCTATAAGATTGCGAAGACCTGTGGCCATACCCTGCAAGAAGCCCACACCACATGGGATCCCCTGTCACCCATGACCATACGCTGCAGGCAGCCCACACCACATGCGCCCACCCAACACCTGTGACCATATCCTGCAGCCCTCCCACACCACATGTGCCCCCCAATCACCTGTGGCTATACCCAGCAGGCAGCCCAGACTACATGGGACCCCCCCATCACCCGGGACCATACCCCACAGACAGCCCACACCACATGGGAACCCCCCATCATCCGTGAAAATACCCTGCAGGCAGCCCACACCACATGGGCTTCCCCAACACCCGTGACCATACCCCGCAGGCAGCCCACACCACATGGGAACTCCCATTCACCCGTGAAAATACTCCACAGGTAGCCCACACCACATGAGCTCCCCCAACACCTCTGATCATACCCCAAAGGCAGCCCACACCACATGGGCCCCCCATCACCCGTGCCCATACCCTGCAGTCAGGCCCCACCTCATGTCCCCCCCGCCCTACCAGTGATGGCAACCTGCAGGCAGGCCCCGCCTCATGTCGCCCCACCCCACCAGTGACGGCAACCTGCAGGCAGGCCCCGTCTCATGTCCCCTCACTACCAACAGTGACGGCAACCTGCAGGCAAGCCCCACCTCATGGGACACCCCCACCCCAAAACACATTGGACCAACATACAATCATGCAGCACGTGTCAACCAAAATGCCACCACACGCTGCACACCCCCGGTGCACCTCAACACTCATCCATTGGTCATGCTCCCCAGTACATGCCCCATGGCATGGGAATCCTAAAATCACACATGCATGCATGTGTGCAAACACATGAACAACATTGGTCAACAGCAGGGACACGCAACAGAGTCAAGGAAGAGTGAAACATGCACTAAACCATTGAGACCAGACACCACTTTGATTTCAACAGATAAAAATATATTAAAAAACATGCATGAAAGTCACACTCATTAAAATAAAAGCAATAAAAACTGCATGAATCAAAATCAAAAACAAAATAAAGTGAAAACGGAAATAAACGGGATGAAAAAAGTAAAAAACTCCAAAAAGTGGTCCATGTCCATTAATGTATGCCCAAATAAAAACACAAATTACAACAAAACCATTCATTCATGGTGCATACTATATACAAACATCCAGGGTCCATGGTCCCAAAACATGTATGAACTTCCAAATAAAACCATCCAAAAAGAACTATATACACGATGTGGAGCAAAGTCCAGGAACTCGAAAAAAAGAAGAAAAAAAAAAA
The DNA here is from genome assembly GCF_040938575.1 of Ambystoma mexicanum. NCBI lineage: Eukaryota > Metazoa > Chordata > Amphibia > Caudata > Ambystomatidae > Ambystoma > Ambystoma mexicanum. The sequence continues at coordinate 798,726,762 of NC_090937.1, read as the reverse complement.
GGTGAAACCTACTCCTAAATAACTATGTACAATGGCGGCCTGGTCCTTTGACTCACCATTTCCCTCCGAAGATCTCGGCCAGGGCATCATCGAATTCTGTGTTGATTTCCAATAGGCAGGCCAGTGCTCTCCCCTCGAGGGCTTGCAGGGACTCCAATGTGCTCCTCTCAAACTCCCTGCAAGACTCCTCGAGTAACTCAGCGTGCCTCTCTGCCCGACGAAGGGTATTCTCTGGCCTGGCCATGGTGAGTCGTGACCACCTCTGCTTATCCTCCTTTGACTCCCGATCCTGGCAGGGATGTGGTCTCCACCAGACTGGCTGCCGGGGTTGGGACAGGTACACAGGGGGCCCTGGTGGTATCTGGGCTGGAAGACGGCAGGGAGGATGACTGGCACACAGAGCAGACAGACGAGGAGGGGGTCTCATAAGTGGCCAGCCCATGCACCCATTGCGATACCAGGAAATGTGCTAGCCAGGTCATGAGACGGCAGATCTCCTCGTAATGAAGTGCAAACCCCCGATAGGAAGCCTGTAAATCATCACGGATGGAGTCTGCCCGCCTTGTGATACCAGCTTGCACAGGTTCCACCCTGTACTGAATGGCGACATCCACAGGCATTGGTGTTTCCGTATGGGTGGAAACATCCACCACCTGCGGATGGGTCCGGTCTGGGGCATGCCCGCAGGTGCATACTGGTGCAGTTGCAGTACCAGGGACAGGATTAGGCACAGGCCCTCCACGGTCACCTGCACTGCCTAGGGCCGCTGACCCTGGACTGCACCAGTCACACCTATGTCATCACCCCCGCCGGGCCCCATGGGCTGGGCTGATGTGGCCTCCTCCTCCTCTCCCTCCCCCGCCAACCTGGATGCCTCCCCACCGTCTTCTGCAGTGTCTTGCCCCTGTGCAGGCTCACCTGTCCCTCCCAATGCTGAGGAGTCCTCCACCACCTTCACCCTCTTGGATGTATCCTCAGCAGCTGCAGCCAGATACTTGGATGAAGCACCAGTTTCCTCACTCACGGAAGATGACAGTAACTGGGAGGTAGACTGGGCCTTGCGTTTAAGCCTGGTGGAGGCATCCCTTCTGCTGTGCTCCACAGCGCCTTCTCCGCCCTCTTCTCTCATCGTCTCTGTGGATAGGGAAACATAGAACACATACATTAGTGTACTGAACATATGTGTGTTTGTCACAATGCAAATGTAAATCAGTGTCGCTGTCAAAGGTCACAACCATCATCACCGTACAGTACACATAGGGAAGTGCCATTCACACACATGTACAATCATGTCTGTCATTCACAACAGACATTCACATCCTTGGACCAGGCAATGCCAGCTAATCAGAATTGTGCATTCAGCTGACACAGCAGGCCATGGAGCAATCACGTCAGAGTGCACTCGAGGTCAAATTGGCAGCGTGAGGTAATCACGCAATCAAAAGCTCAAGTAACATACATCACGGAGTGTTGTCCAGTCACACACTCACTACTCAGACACATGCACATGTACACCATGCATGTTCATGATGTCAGCCAAAGAACCCATGTGTCACACCTCTGGCATGCCACAGTCCAGACTCAGGGATGCAAACATGTGCACATTGTTACAAGCTGGGGTGCATCACGTATTTCAACACAGACACCATTGATGTCACACACACTTGAATGGACTCACATGCAGCAGTGTCTGGGACATGCACAAAGACATCTGTACAGGAGGCATGTCAGACATAAGGCCAAGGTGCACACTCAAGCCACACTTAAACATGCACATGCATATGGTGGACAAGAACACATGGACACTTACCAGTCAACTCCAGACGGAGCACCAACTACAAGACCTGGGCGTACAGCGCTGGGTAAAAGCGCTCCAGGACCCGCATCTCATTGATGGTGAAACGGCCCCAGTGCCCCCTTCAGTCATCACCAGCTTTGTGGAAGCGCCAGGCCTTGTTGTGGGTCCTGGACTTGAAGTCTTCCGAGGTGTGTGTAGTCGTGGGGTGCCACCCCTTCTGCGTTGATGGTACCCACAATGTCCGCCCAGATCTTCTTCCGTCCTTCATTGCCGACTTGCAATGGTCCGGGGAAGAGGGAATCATAATGCCCCAGGACTTGCTCCACCAGGATGCCAACTTCCCTGGGTGAGAAGCTGACAGCCTTCTGCCTCTCTGCTGGAGGTTGCCACTTGCCTCAGATGGTGTTTTGTCAAACAATGCAACCCCCGAGGCAGGTGTGGGTGGGCAAGGTGGTCCTGGGGCTGGGCTGTGGAGCGGTGGTATGGCAGTTGGGAATCTTCAGGATCAGCAGAGGTGGTCACAATAACAGGATCACTGGCAATGGCAGGTGAGCAGGCACAAAAATGCATGGCACATGGGCAGCAGGCACACAGAGTGGGCTGGCAGCACCAGATGGCTCGTAGGAGGCAGCTCGGGGCACTCAGATGCAGGTAAATTGGCTGGTGGGCAGGAGCGTGGGTCTCTTGTGTTACTTGCGTGGCCAGCCTGAAACAGAGTGACTCCGCCTGTGCGGAAACAGCGCGTTACCGTGGAATCAGAGGAAAAGCCCTTAAGCGCATAAGTTACGTGACATGCGCTGTACGTTGGGCTTTGGCGTTCAGCATCGGGATAAAGGTGAGCATAGGACAACAGTGCAATGTACATGCATTTCGTGGGGATGGATGCGTGAACTTCAGAGTTTTTTGGGTTCACACATGATCTGTTCACTACTGTGACAGTGCGTACTTCTTGTTTTGGCAGGGGAGTTGCCTATGCGCACACGAGTGTGTAATTTTCTTTATATTTTTCTACGAGGCAGATGGTGAGTCGCGCGTGTATTTTTCATACTTTGTTTTCCCCTGTGTGTCGCGTACCCCATTTTTGAGGTCACAGTACCCTACGCATTTGTCACGCATGCATTTTCGATGTTGCTGGGTGCCACAGTATACTTCGTGCCATTTTTACTCCACCCGTGGGCTACCGAGGGGTTGCGTACATGTTCATTTTAGTTTTGGGGGTGGCTCTGCATTGCGCGGCCTGTTATATTTTCACTGGTGTGAAAATATAACAGGTTCCCTATAAAATATAAAGTTCCCTATAAAAATGTTATATTTTCACCACAGGTTACATAGAGCCTTGCTGGAGCACAGTGGTACATATTACATCATGTACCCTGCCACCTGACTCCAATTTCCCAGGACAATTGATAGCTGCACCTCCCATTGCACTAATCCATCACTGCCATGACTGGGAGGGCAACAAGAGGGAAGGGAGGCAAAGGTGGGCAACCTGGCTGAGGTGGCCAAGGTGGCCGAGGTGGCCAAGGTGGGCGAGGTGTCCAAGGTGTCCGAGGTGTCCAGGCCCGTGCCAGGAGAGCTATGCCCCCCACCCAACAGGGTCAGGGAGATGCAGCTGATGCTGATGTCCCCAGCACATGGGGTGCCGGACCAGCGGTGTCATCTACTGTCTGGAGCAGCCAGGGTGTGGAAGCTGCAGGGGCAGCTGTGGCTACCACCCCCCAGGCTCAGGGTCACCCAGCCAGGACTGTAGTGGTCATGGCCCATGCCCAGAGTGACTCTGTGGCTGATTTCTATCTCCCTAAGGCCAAGGGACGTGCAGTGCAGGCTACTGACACCAGCACCCAGGGTCACAGAACAGCAGTGTCATCTGCTGTCCGGAGCAACCAGGGTGTGGAAGCTGTAGGGGCAGCTGCGGCTACCAACCCCCAGGCTCAGGGTCACCCAGCCAGGACTGTAGTGGTCACGGCCCAGGCCCAGAGTGACTCTGTGGCTGATTTCCATCTCTCTAAGGCTAAGAGATGTGCAGTGCAAGGTACTGGCACCAGCACCCTAGTACGGACACCTGCAAGCCAGCCTACTGTTGTCACATCAGTGGCTGATGCCATGGCCCACTCCAGCAGTACTCCAGCCCCTACTAACCCAAGTTGTCCCAGATCCTCCTGGTCTGCACGACCTTGCAAGAAGCAAAAGCGTGCAGTAGCGGGACAGTCTCCAACCCCAGACACGGCACAGGAGACCCACACGTCGAGGAAGAAGAGCTTCTGTAATGAGGCACACAACATCCTCGTGGACTACGTGTTGGAGCACGAATGTGATATGCTTGTGCGGGCAGGAAGCACACATATGCCTGCTCAGCGTATGGGCCACTGGCAGCACGTCAGAGAATGTATTAACGTCATGGGCCATGAGAGGCGCACAGCTCAGGAGGTAATCAAGCGTTGGAATGACCTCCGACGCAGAGCCAAGGATAAGGTGGGTGCCGCCTACTCCGCTACTCTGGTGACTGGAGGTGGGCCACAGACACAGCCAGAGAACAAGGAACTCTCTCCACATGAGGAGATTGTCAGTGATCTCATTGATGTGGAGCAGATCCAAGGCGAGGGAGACCTGCCAATTTATGATGATAGATCCGGTGAGTGGTGATGCGTGTGTGTTGGGGACATGTGCATGATGCTTGGATGAAGTGCCTTGTTTTTTATTGTAACACTAAAAATATAATGGCATATCTCCTGAAGAAAGTTCCAAGAGTAACGTATGAGAACTGAACCATGTTGAGTCGCCTTACCCTGGTATGAAGTAACCAGGTCAAAGTATATATCCTAATAATAGTCAATTAAGTAAATGCCCAGATTTAGGTATATGTATCACAATCAAATTGTCTGTTTTTAGACCGTGTTTTAGTACCCAACACTATGTGCAACAACAGATAGCGACTGATGTTTTTTGCTTTTTAAACCTTGAATAATATTGAATAAATTATTTATTTTGTATAATGAAACCGTATTGATTTAATGTGTGATTACTGTGAGATTAGCTTGCCGGTCTCCATTGTTGATGGACTTTCTGCTGTATGCACTTCCCTGCCCCCTTTAGTTGGCAGGGAAACACTACCAATAGAAGGGTGCAATTGTTGTTAGGGCACATTGAGGCATTTCTGATGTTCTGATTGGTGATTATCAGACATATTCACTGCTGGGTCTGGTGTTTCTGTTATGTTATACTGGCCAATTCATGTTCCTTTGTACATGATTGTTTTGATGTGTAAGAGTGAGTTATTTCAGTACTAATTCCGTTTTTCGTTGGACGCTTTCTGACAGTACTGTTGTGTGTTGGCCATTAATGTGTCACTTTTGACGTTGCTTAGCATGGCATGTTGTGGCAACCGGGTGACATGGATTTTGGGAGGGTTTAGGTGACATACCGGCATTTGGATGTGTATTTTTTCATGCGGTTGGTGGCATACTGCATCTTCCATGAGTGCCTTTTCTGCACACCAGATTGAGTTAGTTTAAGTTCTAAGGGATGCACACAATGTAGCACTTCCAATGACAGATTCTCAGGGTAGTAAGGTTAGGACAGATGATTGTCCCTGTGTCATCCTTGATTGTCACCTGTAATATGCCAGGGCTGTGTGCACTCTGTGGGGGGTGGATTTTAGGTGAAGTATTGTGCCACAAGCTGGGTACGGGCAGCCTCACCATGTGCCCTTTCCCCTCCAGTACGCAGTGGCCGTGCATGTGGTTGGCGATGTGGGGGCACCACCATGTCCACCGGTACGCCCCATCGTGTTGCAATGTTGTGCAGGACGCATGCTGCCACAATGATCCTGCACACTACTGGTGGTGCATATAGGAGTACTCTACCAGAGTGGTCAAGGGAGCAGAAGAGTGACTTTAGCACTCCGAATATATGCTCCCCTATGCCCCCAGTTACAATATGTGCTGCGTTGTATCTTACCTGGGGTGGTGTGGTGGGGTTCTGTATTGGCGTCATCGTGTAGGTGCTCAGTGGGTAGGCACTGTCCCCTGTAGGGGTGAGATGGTTTGTCAGTGGTGTGGTTTAGTCTGTGTGAGGCATGCATGCGTTTTCAGGGCATTTTGTACTCACCAATGAGCCATGTGTTGCCATGCCTCCCAGCTTCCAGGGCCCGGTGTAGGGGTGACATTCTGTATATGAAACTATCATGGGTGGACCCTGGATAGTCAGCACATACAGAGATAATGATTCCCTTGGCATCACATACAACTTTCATGCTGATGGAATGCCAGTGCTTGCGATTCCAATAGATGTGCTCAGTGGCCTTAGGTGGACGTAGGGCCACATGTGTGCAATCAATGGCAACAAGCACTTTAGAGAAGTTTGTCACCCCGTAAATGTCCTGGACCATGGCATGCCTTTCTGTGGGTGTTCTGGGCATATATATGTGCCTGCGGACTGAGGGGCGTGCAGTCATGATTGCCAACACCTGGTGTAGGCAGCGTGACTGCTTGGCTTGTGAAATATCCCCAACTATGGTAGTTATCTGCTGAAATGACCCACTGGCCAAAACATGCAGTGAATTGAGCACCTTTTCCAAGGGGCTCAGTGCTTGGGAGTAAAGGGTGGGTGATATAAGGTCATCTTCCCACTCCCTGAGCAGGTCTAGGATGATATGAGGTGGGAACCTATACCTGCCATAGATCTGGTCATCAGGCATCCCAAAAAGGCTGGTCCTGGGTAATAAAATGTCTGCCATGGCTATCCTCCTCCTCTTGTGGTGTCCCACGATCACTGCTGAAATAAATGGCACATTCATCGTAGCTGTATATGTGCATTCGTGTTTTACGTGTCTTTTTATGCATTGTACTGGTGCGCGATGACGCTTATGCAATCTTTCGCTTGGTGGACGTGTTTCCTGATTAGCGTGTCTTTTTCCGCGTGCCGGTGGGCCCTGTTTGATTCTATGAATACGCGTTGTTAGCGTGCGTATGGGCGTTGCAAGTATTTTACTTTGGTACTTCCCACGTAACGGCCACAATTATGCTTGTTGTTCCCCATAACATGTTCCGCCCCTTTTTTAGGTGACTGCGCAAGACGGTATGCCTCTTCGCTGGGAGTCTCGCACAAGGCGTTCATATTGTCGCAGTGACATGTTGGACCTGTGCGGATTTTCTCGCAAGTGTCCATTAAGCCCCGCGCATTGTGTTCCATGAATCGACCAACAGGCACCTGCACACATTTTACGGGGTGACACACTTCCCTAAAGTGCATTTTTGCGTGCAACTCTTCCTTTTTACGTGCAATTTATTGCATGAATCGGGTAGTTAATGTGTTAGGGGCATATGCATATTTGCTAACATGATGCATTCTAATCAGTAGGTGTTTATGTAGTCCTGGATTTTTTGTTTGAATTATGGGACTTGTAGTTCCACTTTTACAATTGTGAAAGTTGGAGTACAAGTCACAGAATATAGAGAAAAAAGTAGGACTGCATAAGCAGCTGAAGATTGGAATGGGTTATGTTAGGAAGTATACATGTGCTGTTAATATATTAAACTGGCACACACTGAGTCCCAATTACAAATGGTGTGCAAATCTATTTGTTTCTACTGTTACTTTCTTTTATGAAAAAGTGCTACAGTGCTGCTGTAAATTCATATATGCATTTTAACTTTCTTAAAAATGCTTCTCCAAAAATATTTTGAAAAGCACAGCATTTTATATGTTTATTTGATATACATGTCACAGTTTCAAATCTTTAAGTTCAGTTGTGTTTTTTTCTTTGCATTCTGGTACTTGTAGTTTCAATATTACAAAGGGAAAAGTGGAATTGGAAGTGACAAATGCAAAGGAAAAAAGAAAGACTTAAGAAGCACCCATATGTTGGAATGGGTAATGTTGGGATGTATGCATGTGCTGCCAACATATTAAACTGGCAGACACTAAGTGCCACTTAAAAATGGACTACAGGTACATTGTATCTTTTTTTCCCTTATCTTATGAAAAAGTGACACAGTGTTGCTGTACATACACATCTGCATTTTTTAAGTGTCATCAAAATGCTTGTAAAAAGAAACATTTTGAAATGCAGAGCTTTCCAATTCTCTGCTGCTTCGTGTGAGCAGGTGATGAATGCTGCAATGCAAGGCATTTGCTACAGTGGTTAAAAAAGAGAATATGCTTATTGAGAAGCTTATTACAGGGGAAGTAGCAGGAACCCTCTATATATAAATATATATTTGTTTAAATCTAAACATACCTGTGCTGATCTTGTTGAATCTGGAAATAGAATTCTTGGGCAGTTGCACAGTAGTTTTTGATGCAGATGTCTTTCATTAACAGGACATATATACTGTGAGAGTTGAAGTGTACATTTGAAGTGTTGAAGTAACATGACTTGGTGACATGGAGGTCAGCCTGGGAGTCATCCTGTGCCGGTTCAGTTGACAATATGGGCTGAGCTGGGATGGTGTCAGCTACATTTCCCCCAACCATTGGGGGGGAGTGGGGGCATAGGTGTCCCAGGTTGGTCCTCCACACACTGGCCTCTTGGGCCACCCTGCACATCCTGGCCAAGTCCCCTACCGCGCCCACCTCTTTGAGCTCGGCCACCTTTGCCTCCCTTACTGCTTGGTCGCCTCCCAACCATGGCACTGATGTTGTGCGTATGGGAGTTGCAGTAAACAATTGTCCAGGGCAATTGGGGTGAAAGGGGTAGGGTACTAGATGGAATTCATACCCTAGTGCTCTAACAAGGCTATCTGTGACCCCTGGGGGAAGATGACGGGTCACGCAACGCACAGGCACCCCGAAAACAATATTAAACGTGCACGCAACCCATGTTATGCCACTTGCGTGGAAAAATGAACCCGCACTACGCTGTGGCACCCAGAAACAAAAAAATAAGCGTACGCATGATACACGCAGGCTACAATGACCTCTGAAGTGGTACGCGACACATGGGGGCAACCACAGTTTGAAAATACGTGCACGACTCACCGTCTGCCTGGAAAAAGAACGTGAAAAAGACGTGCGTTTGCGCGTTGGCAACACCCCCGCCAAAAGGAGAATTGAACGCTGTCTGAGTGAACAGGGAGTACGAACTGGAAACGTTCTGAAGTAATTGCGTCTGAACTAACAAGAAGTACAAGAATCACCCGCTCACTCTCCACAAAAAGCACGTGCGAGAAAATGGCATCATACGCGTGCCTTTTGAGCCAGCCCACACGTGCAATGTCACTTAAGCGCTAAGGCACTTTCCTCCAATTGCACACTGACGTGTTAGTTTTTCACGTACTGATTCACTATGCACCCGTGTTGAGGGAAACGCCAGTGCGCGTTACATCACAGACGCGCTTCCGCGCTAAGGGCCTTTCCTCGAATTACACACTGATGTGCAGTTTTTTCACGTGCCAAATCACTCCGTATCAAGCTGGCCACGCGACAACACACAGAAGACCACACTCCTGCCCAAAAGGCCATTTTCCTGCCCCCCAGAGCCCCGAGCATGCTCCCACCTACCATCTGCTGCTGCCTGCCTGCCTGATACCCACGTGCCCTGCTATTTGGTGCATGCACATCAGCCATCTGCAGGGGTCCAATTGCTGTGTCCACCCCTGCTGGAACAGAAGACTCCTGAATGGGATACCATCGCTCCACAGCCCAGCCCCAGGACCCAGTTGCCCACCCACACTTGCCTCAGGGGTCACCATGTCGGGGCAAACACCATCCAAGACCACTGGCGACCCCCAGCCAGAGTGGCAGAAGGCTACCAGCTTCAGCGATAAGGAAGTTGGTATCCTGGTGGAGCAAGTTCTGGGGCATTATGATGCCCTCTTCACACCATCGCGCGCCAACAAGGAAGGACGAAGGAGGATCTGGACGGGCATAGTGGGTGCCATCAACGCGGAGAGGGTGGCACCCCGCAACATCAAACATGTCCAGAAGCGCTGGGAGGACTACAAGTCCAGGACCCTCAAGAAGTCCCGGCGCCTCTTAGAGGCAGAGGATGCAGTGGGACGCCAGGGCCAGCTTACCAACCAGCAGATGAGGGTCCTGGAGCGCATTCGCCCAATGCTTCACCACCAGATCCTCAGGATGCAGGCCCGTCTGGAGTCGAGCGGTGAGTGGCCATGCATTGCTGTGTGAAACAGGGCATGTTGCAGTGTGCCGGTAGTCAGTTACTTGCCTGTATGTGTGTAACGCTCACCTGATTCTCGCAGAGGCGCCGGTCTTGACTGGGCGACTACCGTATCTTCAAAGGTGATGTGTAGCACCCGGTTGGCTCTTTGGGCTGGACATCTGTGCACTGTATGCCTGACTTCAAGAGTAAGATGTCTGCAGACAGAAAATATGGGATTAATGAACTGGGGTTATTGGGGGTGTCCCTATCTCTTCCCTTTTTGCTCTCCTGTAGACCCCCAAAGGTTAACGCTCTCACCTTAGGTAAGTGAATGCCGAGCTCTCCATCTGCCTCGGGGCAGGGTGCTGTAATCAGTTTCTTCACTGGATCGGTAGCGCAGGCCTCTTGACTTCAGAGGACTGCTGTCCGTCGTTTACTGCACGAATGGTAAGTTTCGAGTAATTCTATTGTCTTTAAAGTCTTTAGCAATGATGTCTCTTATTTTGCAGGTTCCGGCGATGGCGGATGACGGGCTGAAGTGAGTTGAAGATGGAGTCCGTATGATGAATAGAAGCGCCTGGAAGCACGTAAGTAAGCGCTTGTTGCCTGCTTCACGATGCGCTCTAACTGTCTTTTATTTTGCAGGTATGAGTTTGGAGCGGCTGCAGGGTGCCGGAATACCCACTGGGGTTGATGTGGAAAGGAGTAATGGCACGTGAGTATTAAAGTTCCCCAATGTCTTTAAACGCACCTTGTTTTGTCTTTCAGATGCAGGATGCAGCGCCGAAGGCCTCCGGAGAGTGCGAAGAGTCGGTAAGCTTTTGTCTTTCAGATGCCGGAATGCATTGTGAAGACCTCCGGAGCGCACGAAGAGTAGGTAAGCCTTTGTCTTTCAGATGCCGGAATGCTAACCTGTTCTTTCTTGTCTTTATAGGTTTTGCTGAAGACTGGATTCAGGATGGTAAGCCTTTTTCCTTAGGCCCAGGATCCGATGCAGAAGACACGATGAGCGTTCTGCTGCAGAGGATGCAGAATAACGCAAAGCAAGATTCATCCACCGGGTGTGGTTTAAATAGCCTCCTGTAGTGCTTAGGTGTCTCCTTCCACAGCCACGCCTAGGTAAGAAAAGAGTTCCTGCTTTCCAGAAGAGTTCCAGTGTTCTGAATCTAGGGAGTGGCTCCTGCCCCACCCAACAGGAAAAGTAGTTCCAAACAGAAGAGGATCAGAGGCTCAGCTGGCAGGCAAGTAAGCAGCATGGTCTGCTGCAGGTAAGTCCACCCAAGCATTATGAGCCCGGCGCTTCCAGCGCTGGGACTGGACACATTTATGAGCCTGGTGCCACTGGCGCCAGGACTGGGTCCAAAAGGTCCCAATTGGGACTGGTTGGCCCTCGGAACCTGGGTTATGGATCTGCTTCCAAGGGAGTTGGGAACACCCTGACCTTTTGGAAGCAGAGATCATGACAGTACCCCCCTCAAGGCCCCTCCCAAACCGGGCTTCTCCGGGGGTTTTGGCTTGTCAGGAAATGTTCGGTGAAATCTTTTGATTAGGCGAGGAGCGTGGACATATTCAGCAGGTTCCCAGGATCTCTCTTGGGGGCCGTAGCTTTTCCAGTCAATTAGGTAAAATAGTTTAGATTTGGAGATCTTGGAGTCCAGAATGCTTTTGACTTCAAACTCGAGTTCTCCATCAACTAGGATGGGTTTTGGAGATTTAGTTAGTCGGGTTTGAGGTTGCACGGGTTTTAATAGAGAGACGTGGAAGACCGGATGTATCTTCATGTGAGGGGGCAAGTCCAACTTGACCGCTACTGGGTTTACTATGGTAGTGATGGAATAGGGACCAAGGTATCTTGGGTTGAATGTGCGTGGCCCTTTTAGAGGTAGATATTTGGTGGATAACCAGACTTGGTCCCCTACTTGATATTGAGGGGCTTCCTTCCGATGTTGATCTGCTCCTTTCTTGTATTGTTCTTTAGCCCTTTGAAGGTGAGAAACAGCTTCCTCAAAGGCTTGGGTGATTGTAGAATGCAGGTAGTCTACTGCTGGTGTTTCAAGATCTTGGAGGGGATCCAACTCCGAGGTTCGAGGGTGACTGCCGTACAAAAGAAAAAACAGTGTTTTCCCAGTTCCCGAATGGACAGAGTTATTGTAGGCATATTCGGCTATACAAAGGATGTCTTTCCAAGTTTTTTCAGTTTGTTGCAGCATGCAGCGTAAATACTGTTCCAGAGTTTGATTGGTCCTCTCGGTTTGTCCGTCGGTCTGAGGGTGGTGACTGGTCGATAGTCTCACATCAATTTGAGCCGACCGACAGCAACTTCGCCAAAAATGAGAAATAAATTGACTACCTCGATCTGAAATTAGAACCGAAGGAAAACCGTGTAGTCGGACGATGTTTTCGAGGAATTCTCGGGCCAGAGTTGCTGCTGTTGGCAAGCCTTTGAGCGGAATGAAATGCGCCATCTTGGAGAATAAGTCCACGATTACTAGAATCGTATTGTACCCGGAGCATGGAGGTAGATCGGTGATGAAGTCCATAGAAAGCGTATGCCAAGGGCGAGGTGGGATGTCAATAGGGCGTAAGAGGCCTGCTGGTCTTTCCTTTTGACTCTTGTTTTAGGCGCATACTCCACAAGACATTATAAAGTCTCTGATATCTTTTTTCCAAGACGGCCACCAGAAGTAGCGCTTGATCTTTTCTGAGGTCTTGGCCATACCGGGATGACCTTCCATTAAAGAATCGTGATAACAGGAGATTACTTTTTTCTGTAAATCTGTGCTGGGTAGGTATAATCGTTCTTGGAAATACAATAAGTTGTCCTTTACTGCAAAGTCCTTTCCCTGCAGATGCCAATTCTGTATGTCAGCTGGAGTTACAAGTTGCCTGGCTTTATCCTTAACTTCCTCTATGGATTCTGTGGCGATTACACCCAGAATTCTTTGTTCGGGAATGATTGGTACAGGTTTAGGGTTGATCAAGTGTTCTTCCACTCCCATCCGAGAAAGGGCATCAGCTTTACCGTTCTTTGTACCAGGTCGATAGGTAATTATGAAGTCAAACTCGGCAAAGAATAATGCCCAACGGAGTTGTCTAGAGGATTGGGCTTTTGCGGTTTTCAAATATTGCAGGTTTCGGTGATCCGTAATCACAGTAACGGTGTGTCGGGCCCCCTAGCAGATAATGCCGCCAAGCCTTAAAGGCAGACTTGATAGCCAGAAGTTCCTTGTCAGTAATCGTGTAATTGATTTCCGGAGGCGAGAATTTGCGGGACCAAAATGCCACGGGATGCAACTGATTGGTTACCGGGTCCTTTTGTGATAGAACTGCCCCCATGGCAAGGCTTGAAGCATCAGTTTCCACGATGTAGGGGAGTTCGGGGCGAGGGTGTTTTAAGATTGGTGCAGAGATAAATTTAGTCTTCAAATCCTGGAAAGCTTGTTCCGCCTCGGTAGACCATTCAAAACGTTTGTTTTTCTTTAACAAGGCAGTGATGGGCTGGACTATTCGAGTGAATTCGGGGATAAACCTGCGGTAAAAGTTAGCGAAGCCTAACATGCTTTGCACACCCTTTACGGAGGATGGTGATGGCCATTTGAGAACTGCATCGACCTTCTTTGAATCCATACGTACTCCGCCAGGTGATAATATGAACCCCAAGAATTCAACTTCAGTCACGTTGAAAACACATTTTTCCAACTTAGCGAAAAGCTTGTGTTGACGCAATCTTTCGAGGACCATTTTCACGTGTTTCCGATGTTCAGATTCCGATGAAGAATAAACGAGGATGTCGTCAATGTAAACAACAACACACACATCTATGAGCTCTCTGAGGACATCGTTCATAAAATATTGAAAGGCGGCCGGGGCATTGCAAAGTCCGAAGGGCATGACCTGATATTCAAATAGCCCATACTTGGTGCGGAAGGCAGTCTTCCATTCATCGCCCTCTTTTGCTCGTACCAAGTGGTAAGCTCCTCTAAGATCCAGCTTTGTATATATGCATGCTTTTCTGACTTGGTCCAGGAGTTCAGGGATCAAAGGTAACGGATATCTATTCTTAACGGTGATCTGGTTTAGGGAGCGATAATCGATACAAGTTCTAAGGTCTCCTTCCTTTTTTGGAACGAAGAACAAAGCTGAAGAAGCAGGGGACTTGGAAGGACGAATAAACCCATTCGCCAGGTATTGATCCAGGTATTGTCGAAGGTGAAGGTTCTCAGGCTCGGTGAGAGCATAAATTCTACTACAAGGAGGAGTAGATCCAGGTATCAGGTCTATCTGGCAGTCATAAGACCTATGAGGAGGTAGAGTGTTAGCCTGATCCTTCCGGAAAACATCTTGGTATTCAAGGTATTCGGGAGGTAACTGGGGAGTCTCTGAAGAAATTGCTGCCAGTGCAACACCAGGTGGAAGGTGACAAGTAGAGACACATTCTGAAAACTGGACCGTTCTTGCTCGCCAATCGATCAGAGGATTGTGTTTCTCTAACCAAGGTATTCCTAGAATAATCTGAAACTGAGGGGCCTTGATCACATCGAACACGATCTTCTCATGGTGTCCATCTTGACTTACTAGCGTCACCTCTTGAGTGGTATGCGATACTGGCCCGGAGGCTATCTCCGTACCATCCACTGTAGTAATGACGTCCTTTACAGCCTTGGGACAAAGAGTTAGATTCATCCTCAAAACCATTTCATGATCCACATAATTGCCGATGGCACCGCTGTCGACGTAAGCTTCAATTGCATGTAATCGATCCGGATTATCAGGGCTAATGAGGACCATAGGTATCACGAAATGCGAGGTCACGGAACTGGTTTTCACGCTCGGCAAGAGGACCTCTATTCTTGTCGGGCGAGGTCGTTTCCCTGCTCAGAGTTTGTAATTTTGGTAACTGCAGCTCCTACTGCCTTCTTGGCAGGTTTCACCGGACAGTCTCGAAGAAAGTGCCCTGAGTTTCCGCAATATAGGCATAATTGCAACTGTTTTCTCCTTTCTCGCTCCTTTTGTGTTAGAGGACCTTTCAGACCCCCAATTTGCATGGGTTCCCCGGAGTCTACTCCTTTGGAAGGAGTTGGCGGTTTGGAAAATACTCGAGCATCAAACTTGGAACGGTCGGCCTTCCTGTTCTGCAGTCTATGATCTATTTGAACGACCAAGTCTATATAATCCGAACAGTCTTGTGGGGGATTCACTACTTGGGCTAAAACATCTTTGAGCTCTCCACGTAGACCTCTGTAAAACAGCGTAATCCTTTTGTCCTCAGGCCATTGAGTTTCCACTATTAGTCTATTGAAAGATGCAATATAAGCCAAAAGGTCTTGATTACCCTGTCGCAACGAAAGAAGCTCATTGTCCAAGGCCTGTCCCTGTGAATGTCTTGCGAACAGTTTTTCCATACTAAGCTGAAAGGCTTGAAAATCATGGAGAACCGGATCGTCTTGATTAACTAGAGGGATCGACCAGTCTGCCGCATTGCCACTAAGGTACGAAAGTACAAAAGCTACTTTAGCTTGATCAGTTGGAAAGGCTGCTGGCCGGCATAAGAAGTGCAACCGGCACTGATTGATAAATACTGCAAACCTCTTTGGGTCACCAGAAAATCGTTCGGGCGGAGCCAGAGGTACATTCCCAGGTAGGTTGATCTGCACTGGATTCATAGAGGATGTTGAAGGAAGATTTGCCCCTGATGCGGGTAACGGGGTTTGTCCGGCTTGTGACTGTAGCAATTGTCTAGCAAGACCGTCTGTTCTCTCCTTGGAAATAATTAGTTCCCTTCTTAGAGCATTCGTTTCCTGACGAGCTGCATGCACTTCTGCCCTTAGTTCCCCAAGTAACCGGGCTAGGTGGTCAGTATCCGAGATTTCCATAGCGCCTGGGCGAGAGTTTTGCGGTAGGCTTTGCGTTCTGTAACGCTCACCTGATTCTCGCAGAGGCGCCGGTCTTGACTGGGCGACTACTGTATCTTCAAAGGTGATGTGTAGCACCCGGTTGGCTCTTTGGGCTGGACCTCTGTGCACTGTATGCCTGACTTCAAGAGTAAGATGTCTGCAGACAGAAAATATGGGATTAATGAACTGGGGTTATTGGGGGTGTCCGTATCTCTTCCCTTTTTGCTCTCCTGTAGACCCCCAAAGGTTAACGCTCTCACCTTAGGTAAGTGAATGCCGAGCTCTCCATCTGCCTCGGGGCAGGGTGCTGTAATCAGTTTCTTCACTGGATCGGTAGCGCAGGCCTCTTGACTTCAGAGGACTGCTGTCCGTCGTTTACTGCACGAACGGTAAGTTTCGAGTAATTCTATTGTCTTTAAAGTCTTTAGCAATGATGTCTCTTATTTTGCAGGTTCCGGCGATGGCGGATGACGGGCTGAAGTGAGTTGAAGATGGAGTCCGTATGATGAATAGAAACGCCTGGAAGCACGTAAGTAAGCGCTTGTTGCCTGCTTCACGATGCGCTCTAACTGTCTTTTATTTTGCAGGTATGAGTTCGCAGCGGCTGCAGGGTGCCGGAATACCCACTGGGGTTGATGTGGAAAGGAGTAATGGCACGTGAGTATTAAAGTTCCCCAATGTCTTTAAACGCACCTTGTTTTGTCTTTCAGATGCAGGATGCAGCGCCGAAGGCCTCCGGAGAGTGCGAAGAGTCGGTAAGCTTTTGTCTTTCAGATGCCGGAATGCAGTGTGAAGACCTCCGGAGCGCACGAAGAGTAGGTAAGCCTTTGTCTTTCAGATGCCGGAATGACTGAATGTTGCTGAAGACTGGATTCAGGATGGTAAGCCTTTTTCCTTAGGCCCAGGATCCGATGCATAAGACACGATGAGCGTTCTGCTGCAGAGGATGCAGAATAACGCAAAGCAAGATTCATCCACCGGGTGTGGTTTAAATAGCCTCCTGTAGTGCTTAGGTGTCTCCTTCCACAGCCACGCCTAGGTAAGAAAAGAGTTCCTGCTTTCCAGAAGAGTTCCAGTGTTCTGAATCTAGGGAGTGGCTGCTGCCCCACCCAACAGGAAAAGTAGTTCCAAACAGAAGAGGATCAGAGGCTCAGCTGGCAGGCAAGTAAGCAGCATGGTCTGCTGCAGGTAAGTCCACCCAAGCATTATGAACCCGGCGCTTCCAGCGCTGGGACTGGACACATTTATGAGCCTGGTGCCACTGGCGCCAGGACTGGGTCCAAAAGGTCCCAATTGGGACTGGTTGGCCCTCGGAACCTGGGTTATGGATCTGCTTCCAAGGGAGTTGGGAAAACCATGACCTTTTGGAAGCAGAGATCATGACAATGTGTGACATAGGCCATGTATGGATGTGTGTGTGCAGGAACATCATGGTAATGCATGTGAGACCAGTCATGCATGAACCACATGGAGGGTGCATGTGTTTCAATACAACATGGGGAGCAGCATGCGGAATGCACACATGAATGCATGCCTGTCTCTGTTCTTGGACATGGTTGGGGTGTGAGAGATGGGTGCTGCTCTCATGTACATGCATGGTGTACATGTCTGTGTGTCTGAGAAGCGTGTGTGTGACTTTGAAACGCCATGGATGCATGACACATGTCTGTGAAGATGTGTTGATTCACTTATGCAGTCTAGTCATCCTTATATCCACTGTGTCTGTGCTGTACGAGCCCTGATGCATGACCCTCCGGTGATGTGTGTGCATGGGATCAGTATGAGCCATGATGCATGTGAGTTTGAAGCCAACATTTCTGTCAATAGAGGCCCTCGTACATGGATGCTGATGTTGATTGCATGCGCTGTGCTTGTTTCTGCATGTGTGTTGCCTGCATTGACCCATGTGTTGTGGAGGGACACGATGGAAGTGATGTTTGACAGTGCCACTCATGTGGTATTGCTTCCTGTCTAGGGGACTATTGAACAGTACCCTGATGCTTGTGTTCTATGTCTCCCTCTATGCAGCGTCGAGTGAAGAAGAGGGCGGAGACGGCGCTGTGGAGCAAAGCAGCAGGGATGCCTTCACCGGGCGGCGACACAAGGCCCAGCCACCCTCCCAGGAATTGCCATCATCTGGGATCGAGGGGACTGGTGCCGCGTCTGCCACTACGGCTGTAGTGGAAGGGCCGTGTGAGACCCACAGGGGCTTGTGATGGCGGAAGATGGTGCAGAGACATCCAGTTTGGTGGTCTCCAAGGAGGAGGAGGCCGCTACTGAGCTGCACATGGGGCCTGCTGGGGCTAGTACCACTGGTCCAAGTGGTGCAGTCCAGGGCCAGGGGCAGGAGGCAGCACAAGTCACCGCGGAGGGGACTGTGCATGTCACTGTCCCTGACCCTGGGACTGCACCACCATGCACCAGCAGGGATGCCCCGTCCCAGGCCCGTCCTCTGGTAAGGGGGAGGCCCATGTCATCTGGCACTCCACTACCTGCGGATGAGGAGACCCCTGACCGTATGGGTTTCGTCCTGATTGGTGTCATGTTGCGCACGCGTGTCATTCGTGATGACGTGCATGCTTCCTGGGGGGACCACGCACGCCATCACAAAGAGCTGCGTGGCAACGTGGCACAGTTGGGAGGGGCCCTGGTCGGAGGGTTCCTACATGTGTCGAGCACTCTGGCGGCCCTCTCCTCCTCTGTGGAGACTATGCGCCAGTCGTTCTCCCTGCCGTCTTCCGGCTCAGATTCCACCTGGGCCCCCTGTGGCCCTGGCGCGACCAACGCAGCCAGCTTGGTGGAGCTCCCATCCCTGCCACAGTCGGGAGTCGGAGGTCCAGCAGGGGTGGACACCCCAGCAACTGGAGACCAGCAGATAGAGAATGTGGTGGCATCATCGGCCAGGGCACATGGACAGCAGCAGCAGGCTCAAGGTGGGAGCAATGATGGCTTGGGGCCATCAACATCAGAGGGGCAGGCATCGGCCGTAGAGTAGGAGGACCCTGGAATGGGAGTGTCTTCCGTGTGGCGGTGGTGGGCCAGCAGATAGATGCGGAGCGGTGGCGGGCGGAAGAGGCGCGGGTCACCATGGCCAGGGCGGAGTTCTCCATGCGTCGGGCGTTTAGGCGGGCTGAGTGCCTCGAGGCAACTCGCAGGGAGTTGGAACAGGCCATGACTGCATCCCTGCAAGACCTCAGGGCCAGGGCAGAGGCCCGCCTCCAGGACATTGACATGGAGTTCGATGATGCCCTGGCCTGGGACATCACAGAGTGAGCCGTATGACTAGCCCGCCGCCATTGTATATAGTTAGTTAGTGGTAGGTTTCCTTTCTGTTTTTATTTATTTTGGGGTGCTTGGACAATGCCCCACATTTTTGTATGTAGTTCTTCATTAGGTAGTTTTTTTGTTATAGGTTTCATTTCAATGATTGGGCACATGGACCCTGGATTTGTACTTTGTAAATAGTTCGACAATGGATTTAGCTTCTTATTATTTTTTTTCCATGGATCAATGTTTTTTTTAATTGTTTTTGCACTTTGGATTTGTTTTGCCGGACTGACACTTTGGACACATGCTTTTGGATTGCTTTGGATTTTGCTATCATGCATTTTTGGTTTATATTTTGGACATGCAGCTTTTAATTATTTAGTTCCATTTTTGTGTGTTTCATTTCAATCCCTTGCTTTTGTGTTCAATACATTTTTATTTCCTACTTCAATGTGTGGTATTCTCTCTTTGGTTTCATGCACGTACCCTGCTCCCCAAGAACTATCGCATGTGATTCTACACACGCACCCCTCGGAATACACGTACCCTGCTCCCCAAGGCCTATCACATATGATTCTCCACGTGCACCCCTCGGAATACACGTACCCCACTCCCCAAACCCTATCGCGTGTGATTCTCCATGCACCCCTCGGAATACTGTACCCTGCTCCCCAAGGCCTATCGCATGTGATTCTCCACGCGCACCCCTCGGAATACACGTACCCCGCTCCCCAAGGCCTATCGCGTGTGATTCTCCACACGCACCCCTCGGAATACACGTACCCCGCTCCCCAAGGCCTATCGCATGTGATTCTCCACGCGCACCCCTCGGAATACATGTACCCCTCTCCCCAAGCCCTATCGCGTGTGATTCTCCACGAGCACCCCTCGGAATACATGTATCCCGCTCCCTAAGGCCTATCACGTGTGATTCTCCCCACGCACCCCTCGGATACACGTACCCCGCTCCCTAAGGCCTATCGCATGTGATTCTCCACGCACACCCCTCGGAATACACGTACCCGGATCCCCAAGGCCTATCGCATGTGATTCTCCATGCGCACCCCTCGGAATACACGTACCCCACTCCCCAAACCCTATCGCGTGTGATTCTCCATGCGCACCCCTCGGAATACATGTACCCCGCTCCCCAAAGCCTATCGCATGTCATTCTACACGTGCACCCCTCGTAATACACGTACCCCGCTCCTCAAGGCCTATCGCGTGTGATTCTCCACGTGCACCCCTCGGAATACACGTAACCCGCTCCCCAAGGCCTATCGCGTGTTATTCCCCACGCGTACCCCTCAGAATACACGTACCCCACTCCCCAAGGCCGATCGCATGTGATTCTCCCCGCGCAACCCTCGGAATACACGTACCCCACTCCCCAAGCCCTATCGCGTGTGATTCTCCACGCGCACCCCTTGGAATACACGTACCCCGCTCCCTAAGGCCTATCGCGTGTGATTCTCTCCACGCACCACTCGGAATACATGTACCCTGCTCCCCAAGGCCTATCGCATGTGATTCTCCACACGCACCCCTCGGAATACACGTACCCCGCTCCCCAAGGCCTATCGCATGTGATTCTCCACACGCACCCCTTGGAATACACGTACCCCGCTCCCCAAGGCCTATCGCATGTGATTCTCCACGCGCACCCCTCGGAATACACGTACCCCGCTCCCCAAGGCCTATCACGTGTGATTCTCCACGCGCACCCCTCGGAATACACGTAACCCGCTCCCCAAGGCCTATCACGTGTGATTCCCCACGCGTACCCCTCAGAATACACGTACCCCAATCCCCAAGGCCTATCGCATGTGATTCTCCCTGCGCACCCCTCGGAATACACGTACCCCGCTCCCCAAGGCCTACCGCGTGTGATTCTCCACGCGCACCCCTCGGAATACACGTACCCCTCTCCCCAAGCCCTATCGCGTGTGATTCTCCACGCGCACCCCTCGGAATACATGTATCCCGCTCCCTAAGGCCTATCGCGTGTGATTCTCCCCACGCACCCCTCGGAATACACGTACCCCGCTCCCCAAAGCCTATCGCATGTGATTCTCCATGCGCACCCCTCGGAATACACGTACCCCACTCCCCAAGTCCTATCGTGTGTGATTCTCCACGCGCACCCCTCAGAATACACGTACCCTGCTCCCCAAGGTCTATCGCTTGTGATTCTCCATGTGCACCCCTCGGAATACACGTACCCTACTCCCCAAACCCTATTGCATGTGATTCTCCATGCGCATCCCTCGGAATACACGTACCCCGCTCCCCAAGGCCTATCGCGTGTCATTCTGCATGTGCACCCCTCGTAATACAGGTACCCATCTCCCCAAGGCCTGTCGCGTTTGATTCTCCACGTGCACCCCTCGGAATACAAGTAACCCGCTCCACAAGGCCTATCGCGTGTGATTCCCCACGCGTACCCCTCAGAATACACATACCCCACTCCCCAAGGCCTATCGCATGTGATTCTCCCTGCGCACCCCTCGGAATACACGTACCCCGCTCCCCAAGGCCAATCGCGTGTGATTCTCCACGCGCACCCCTCGGAATACACGTACCCCACTCCCCAAACTCTATCGCGTGTGATTCTCCCCACGCACACCTCGGAATACACGTACCCCGCTCCCCAAGGCCTATCGCATGTGATTCTCCACGCGCACCCCTCGGGATACACGTACCCCACTCCCTAAGCCCTATCATGTGTGATTCTCCACGCGCACCCCTCGGAATACACGTACTCCTCTCCCCAAGCCCTATCGCATGTGATTCTCCATGGGCACCCCTCGGAATACATGTATCCTGCTCCCTAAGGCCTATCGCGTGTGATTCTCCCCACACACCCCTTGGAATACACGTACCCCGCTCCCCAAGGCCTATCGCATGTGATTCTCCACGCACACCCCTCGGAATACACGTACCCCGCTCCCCAAGGCCTATCGCATGTGATTCTCCACGCGCACCCCTCGGAATACATGTACCCCACTCCCCAAGCCCTATCGTGTGTGATTCTCCACACGCAACCCTCGGAATACACGTACCCCGCTCCCCAAGGCCTATCGCGTGTGATTCTCCACGTGCACCTCTCGGAATACACGTACCCCACTCCCCAAACCCTATTGCATGTGATTCTCCATGCGCACCCCTCGGAATGCACGTACCCCGCTCCCCAAGGCCTATCACGTGTCATTCTACACGTGCACCCCTCGTAATACATGTACCCGGCTCCCCAAGGCCTATCGCGTGTGATTCTCCACGCGCACCCCTCGGAATACAAGTAACCCGCTCCCCAAGGCCTATCGCGTGTGATTCCCCACGCGTACCCGTCAGAATACACGTACCCCACTCCCCAAGGCCTATCGCATGTGATTCTCCCTGCGCACCCCTCGGAATACACGTACCCCGCTCCCCAAGGCCTATCGCGTGTGATTCTCCACGCGCACTGTTAGGCAGAAACCTGTGCAGTTCCCTTAGGGACCACTGCAAAAGATTTAAGACTACAGGTGTTGGCAGTAAACCCACTTGGTAGCAGTCTGCACCACCCAGATTTACCTGGTAGCTGTGGCTGAGCAGTCAGACTTCCCTCAAGAAGAGTTAGGCAGTATGCAAAGTATACACAATAGGCACTTGTTAGGCGGAAACCTGTGCAGTTCCCTCTGGGACCACTGCAAAAGATTTAGGACTACAGGTGTTTGGCAGTAAACCCACTTGGTAGCAGTCTGTACCACGCAGATTCACTTGGTAGCTGTGGCTGAGCAGTCAGACTTCCCTCAAGAAGAGTTAGGCGGTATGTGGAGTATACAAAATAGGGCAATCTACACAGTAGAACAAGCAAACACGGAACAAGGCTTCGGTGTAAAGATATAAAGGTATTTATTTATAAGAGTACATCTATGGAAAACACTCTGGCACTAATACGGCAAACAACTTCAATCACAATTACTTATACGAAGAAACAGATCAATCCCCCTAACAATAGTTCGACAAGTCTAGGTTCACCGGCATCACTTATTTGCAGACAGAGGTGTATGCTTTAACCTAGATGACACTCTAGTATTCGTTAGGACGGGAGAGAAAAATAAGGCAGGTTATGAAATCAACTCGGTACCAACACTTTACGGACAAATGCAAGGCAAGTAAGGCAGGGTCTACTGCAGATCACAAAGTTCAGAGGCCAGGCCCACTCGGAGAGAGGCAAGGCGATATGTCCCAAAAGTGTCTCAGTGGAAATGCGCTTCGAGTCTTTATCGCAAATTGTTATGGAAAGTTTGGACCAGTTCAGAACAGAAAATTTAAGAAAGCTTGAAGGCGACCCAATGGAAAGGCGAGGATTAAGACACCTCACTCTATCTGGCAGAAAGGGAAGCCAGGTGGACACAGTACCTTGTTTGTGGAGAGACAGCTCCGGCGGGGGCAGTGGTTCCTGGTGGTGGGTGCACGTCGGGTCTTTGCCAAGAGAAGAGATGATCTCATCGTCGAAGGAAAGTTGAAGATCGTTGCACCACCAGGGAAGACACCAGCCGCGGAGTGCTCCGTCACAAGGCACCACCTTTTGGTCACGGTACAGGGGTAGTGGCTATCCGGTTGCCGAGGTGCTCTGCATGGGCAATTCGACCACTGCGTCCTGGAGCGAAGAAAAAGCAAAGGCGACTGGTTGTTCCCACCAGTCAGGGGAAGAGACTCTCCGGCCGGGAGATCTCCTCTGTCATCGGGAAGTGGTGAGTCGGTTCAGCAGGGCCCCACCGGAGGTGTCGTCGTTGCAGGTCAGCTCAGCTTTACCCTCGTCGGATTCTTAGGTCCTGTGGCGACTTCTCAAGATCCAGTCCCAAAAGCGCTGCTTTTATGCAGAAAACCCCCATTCATTCAGCCTAGCTGTCACTCAAAACACGCTAAGTGGTGAGCGGGGTGGCTCACCACTTGGGCCAATCACCCCAGAGTGCGACTTGAGTTGGCAAGGCAACTCAGTCCAGGGTGCCTAAACCCCCTCCCACACCCCTGTGGTAACCCAGACAGAATGGCACCACTTTGGAGGGTCTCTGTACAGAAGCCCGCCAAAAGTGGAACAAAGGCTCAACCTTTGGTTTAGGAGTCACAGAGACGAACACAGACGCCATTTTAAAAACCGAGTTCTGGCAGAAAATACCACTCGATAGACTTAGTTAAGATAAGTAAACCAGTGGTATGTTAGAGATTAACGGGAAAAAGTATTAATCTCCAACAATGGGAAGGATCCCATAGGGTTATATTCGGGGTCGAATATAACAAGTAGTTTCCACTGCCACCAGCCAAAACTCGACGAGGGGGGACGGAACAGGGCCCCCTTGAATAACAGACCCAGGAGTAATCGAATTACCCCTACTAGTACGTCCACAATAGGATGGTTTGTACTAGTTCTGTTAGTAAATTTAGGCCTAGTAAAGCCAATGGTGACTTTACATGCCCGGGGAGACAGTAGTCAGTCCCCGGGTATGGAGTCTATGATGGAGGTCCGCTAGGACGCCCCAGTGCTACGGCACGGAGGTTGCGGTGTAACACACATAGCAAAACATATGAGACCCTATAGAGTAAAATACCCCATAGCCCATAGAACACATTGACATTTAAAGGAATTACACACATTCATGTCCAAGAGTGGGAGAAAAAGAGTCTCACTCTTGGCAGGATGGAAAAACAAACTCCAGAAATCCA
Organism: Ambystoma mexicanum; assembly: GCF_040938575.1. Classification (NCBI taxonomy): domain Eukaryota; kingdom Metazoa; phylum Chordata; class Amphibia; order Caudata; family Ambystomatidae; genus Ambystoma; species Ambystoma mexicanum. Next base: position 798,701,993 of record NC_090937.1, on the reverse strand, counting down.
GCAAAGCTGCTGGGGGACTCACTAGGTTAGGAAATTCAGCCCAAACAGAGAATTTTCCCTAACACTTGCCCCCCCCAGACTAAGGGACAGGAGGATTTAATCCACTCCTGGATGAATCTCATACTTCTAGTCGATGACATACATCCTAGAGAGACTATCAGTGTTTTGGTGGTGACACCCTGACGTGTGCACAATGGTGAAATCAAACCCTTGCAGGCAGATCGACCATCTCAATAGTTTTGGGTTTTTCCCTTTCATTTGCATTAACCATATCAAGGGTTGGTGGTCAGTCTGAATGACAAAAGTAGAACCATAAAAGTATGGCCTAAACTTCTTCAGAGCCCACACAATAGCAAAGCACTCTCTTTCGATTGTTGCCCACCTTGTTTCAGGATCCTTCAGCTTGCGGCTGATGAAGCAAACGGGGTGCTCCCTACCTTTCCCATCCAGTTGACTGAGTACAGCACCTATCCCTACATTTGAAGCATCTGTCTGCACAATGAAGTGTTGGCGGTAATCAGGAGCTCTGAGTACTGGGGCTTGGCAAAGAGCCTTTTTCAGGTTTTCAAAAGCCTGATTGCACTCCTCGTTCCATGTAACCTTTTTAGGAAATTTGGGCGAGGAGATGACATTCAGTGGAGAAGCTATGGTCTCATAGTTCTCGATGAAATTCCTGTAATACCCAGTGAGGCCTAGGAAGGCTCTCACTTGGGTTTGAGTAGTAGGTGTTGTCCAATTTTGCACAGCTTCAATCTTACTGAGCAAAGGCCTTATTTCATCACCTCCTACCTCATGTCCAAGATAGACTACCTTACTCTGTCCAATTTGGCATTTACTCGCCTTTATGGTCAGATTGGCTTGTCCAAGAGCCTGCAAAACATCTCTCAGGTGGGTTACATGTTCTTCCCAGGAATTGCTGAACACTGCTGTGTCATCCAAGTATGCCATGCAGAAGTCCTCCATCCCATTCAGAACCTGGTTTACCATCCGTTGAAACGTAGCAGGTACATTCTTCAATCCGAAAGGCATTACCTTAAACTGGTATAAGCCAACGGGGGTAGAAAATGCAGTTTTCTCCTTGGCATGGTCTGTCAGGGCTATTTGCCAATAGCCTGACGTCAAGTCAAATGTGCTGAGGAACTTTTTATCCACCAACCCATCTGTTCTTGGCAAAGGGTGGGCATCAGTCTTGGTGACTGCATTAAGAGCTCTATAATCCATGCAGAATCTAAGCTCTTTAGATCCGGCCTTTGGTTCTAACACGACTGGGCTAGACCATGGACTAGTAGAGGGCTCTATTACCCCGAGATCGAGCATCTTGCTGACCTCACCTTTGATGTGGGTTCGTACATGTTCTGACATTCGGTATCCTCTGCTTTTGACTGGCAGACAGTCACCAGTTAGTATGTCATGCTGGCCCCAAGGGATCAAGCCTGGTGAGAGCGAGAACAGAGAGGCAAACTGATTCAACATAGATTTGCACTCTTCTTGTTGCTCGGGTGTCAGATTTGAAGAGAGATTTACTCCTTCAATGTTTTCGTCCAAAGGTAAACCTCTGAGGAGATCCGGAAGAGCTTCACTCTCTTCTTCTTCCTCGGTTGATGCTAGAAGCAATGCTCCTACATCAGGTCTTTAGACATACGCTTTGAGTCGGTTGGTTTGGAAGACTGTCGGAGACTCCTTGGGATTGCCCAAGTCCACCAGATGGTTGACCTCTCTGAGTTTACCCACAACTCTGAAGGGTCCCATCCATTTGTCTTGCAAGGCCCTCTGCCTTGTTGGGATCATAACGAGAACAAGCTGGTCTTGAGCGAACTCAACCATGTTAGCCTTTTGATCGTGCCAGTGCTTGACCAATGCTTGTCCAGCTTTCAAGTTATCGCTTGGTTCTGTCATCATGTGCGACATTCTCCTCCGGAGACCTATCACGTAGTCAGTCACTCTGACTGGCTTGGGGGAAGGAGCACTATCCAACCCCTCCTTAATCAGGGCCAATGGACCTCTGACGGGATGACCATAGAGAAGTTTGAAGGGAGAATAACCTACTCCCTCCTGAGGAACTTCTCTATAAGCAAATAGAAGGCATGGCAGTAGAAGGTCCCACTTACGTTTAAGGGGTTCCTCTAAAGAACCTATCATGCTCTTCATGGTTTGGTTGAACCATTCTACCAACCCTTTGGTTTGTGGCTGGTAAGCTGTTGAGAACTTGTAAGTAACTCCACAGGTTTTCCACATGGCCTTCATGTAGTGGGACATAATGTTTGACCCCCTGTCAGAGATTACTTCCTTAGGAAATGGCCACAGCCGGAGCTGTAACAGTCCTCATAGGAATTGCCTCAGGATACCTAGTAGCATGGTCTACTACAACAAGTATACACCTGTTGCCTGAGGAGGTTGGAGGATCAAGGGGACCAACAGTGTCAATCCCTACTCTCTCAAATGGGACTCCCACAACTGGGAGAGGCACTAAAGGTGCCACATTCTTGGAGCCAACCTTACCAGAGATTTGGCAGGTGCGGCAGCTCCTGCAGTGTTTTTCTACTTCGGCCCCCATCTTTGGCCAATAGAAGTAGAGAGAGAGCCTTTCCTTAGTCTTCTTGAAACTCAAGTGACCAGCCAAAGGAATCTCGTGGGCTAACAGCAAGAACTGTGGTCTGTTCTCTTGGGGTACTACAAGCCGCTTGTAGTCTCCAGGTGCAGACTCGGTCAGTTCACTGTAGAAGAGGCCATCTTCCCAGTGCAACCTGTATTTCCCAGGCTCTTGCCCTTCAGCCTGAGCTTCTGCCTGGTGGCGAAGACCTTCCAGAGTTGGACATTCTCTCTGTCCCTTACTGAAGTCTGCCCTGCTGGGTCCACCTTCTGCCAGTAAAGACTGCAGCTCAGGATAGTCAACAGGATCCAGATCTCCAATGAGTTCCTGGCCTTCCATTAGCTCTTCGTCAGAGTCTAATTCTACCACACAGGGTTGTACCTCCCTCTCAGCCTCAGCTGGAGGTGGAGTTACGGGTGTAACTTTGGACAACCGCGGGGAAGTCCTTGTTGGCTGCACTGAAATGCTGGCTGCTGGTTTTGGGGTAGAAGTCTTAGGTTTCCCTTTCGCTTCTGATTTCTTGGAGACAGCGGCCGACAATTCCAGTGGAGCAGGAGTGATTTCTTTCTTCATCATCTCCTGGAGAGTACCGCGCATGGTCCTCTCTCTTGCAGGTCTGGTTAGCTCCTGTAACCGTTTACTAGGAGGTCTGGGAGTATGAGATACAACTCTGAGAGTTTTCAAATCGTTACCCAACAGAACGCGTCCTGGTACCTCACTTTGTATGCTGACAGGTATCTCCACAGTCATGTTGTTACACTGGTTGAGAACTGGTAATTGGGGAAGCATCTGCACAGGCCCTCCAGCTAACTTGGTGAGGCGTTTGGGTGCCTTAGCAACATCCTCAGCCTGAAAAAACGATGTATCCACCACAGTTATGCTGGCCCCAGTGTCCCTAATGGCAGGAGTCTCCTGACCATTCACCTGGACACTGTCCTTATAATACTCTTTAGTATTATCGGGGATAGAATTATAGACATCTAAATTCTGTTGTTCCCACAACCCCAGAGATACTAAAGAAACGCTGGCCGAGACTCCAATGGGTTCATCAGCTAGCAGTAGAAAGTTTCCACTTGCCATTTGGACTTCCTCCTCTGGAGCGAAGGCTAAGGAGACAAGCTGGACCCCTGAAGGTTTACCCTTACATATGGGATCTCCTTTCACGTGGTCAGTTGACCCACAAACAAAGCATTTACCGAATGCTTTCTGGAATGGTGGCTTGTTCTGTCCTCCTTCCGGTTTGGCACCAGAAGACACACTATTCTGCTGCGGTTTTCCTTGTGGCTTACCCTTCTGGTTTTGTTTGGGGCCCTCTTTGGAATTTGGGTTATTCAAATTCTCTTTTGAGTCTTTCTTAGGCTGTTTTCCCTCATCCTTCTTCTGAGTTGTCCCAGAATCCTTATGAGTAGCTCTGTTGGCAACCCATAAGTCAGCAGCCTTAGCCAGCCTCTGGGAATCCAATTCCTTCGAATCAGCCAAGTGCTGTCTGAGCTCAGGAGAACAGGCATCATGAATCGACTCCAACAAAAAAAGATTCTTCATACCCTCATAAGTGTTCACTTTGTAACCCTTAATCCATCCCTCTAAGTTTTTCAACCCTTCACTCTCCCAGGTAGCCCAAGGGGTACCATCATGCTTTTTGGGGGTTCTAAACCTCTTAAGATACTGGGAAGGGGTCTTCCCAAATCTAGCTATCAAAGCTAGTTTCACACTTTCGTAATCCGTTTTATCCGCCTCCCCCAACTCCATTACCACATCAGTCGCAACAGGGGGGAGCCTAGAGAACAACCGGGGAAGTAAATCATTCCCGGTGATATCCTGGAGCCTATGATTGTACTCAAACAGTTTTAACCAATCCAACACATCCAATCTCGGTTCATACATACCCACTAATTCCTTCGGCATCCGGGGTCTTTTGGGACTGGAGCTCCTAGAGGAACCAGAGGAGAGAGAAGCATTTTCCACAGACAACTTTTTCATCTCTAACTCGTGATTAAGTTCTATTTCCCTGAGCCTTAACTCAGCTTGCTTCTGCTCAGCCTGGGCATTCATCCGTCTGAACTCGAGCTCTTGGTTTCTTTCAGATTGAGCCAAGAACCGTTTGTATTCTAATTCGAGCTTCATTTTTTCAAGTTCAAAATAAGCAGGGTTACATGTGGGGCCTGGTATTGGCCCCGTAGTTACATCTGGTAAGGCAGGTAGAGGAGCACGGGAGACAGTTTCGTTAGCCTCTCCTTCCTCTTCAGCCTCTTCATCACTATCATTACTTTGATTTAGATCAACACCGTTACTGTTATCTACATTTGCTGGAGAAGTTGGTTCCTCTGAACCAGTACCCAGACTTTGGTTTTCCAGCAATCTCGCTATCAGTTCTAACTTCTTGCCTCTTACAGAAAGATTCTCTTGCCTACAGAGAGCTCGTAAACTCTCAGTATTTTCACCTGACAAGGACTCTTGACTGTAAACTTCCATAGTAGACATGTTTTTAAAAGTTGATTTTTAGTGCTAAGCTTTGTGGTTAGTTATCCTAAAGTGTCGAAAAGCACTCTAAACTGTATACTCGATACAAATCCCACCGCTGTACACCAGTGTTAGGCGGAAACCTGTGAAGTTCCCTCTGGGACCACTGCAAAAGATTTAGGACTACAGGGGTTTGGCAGTAAACCCACTTGGTAGCAGTCTGTACCACACAGATTCACTTGGTAGCTGTGGCTGAGCAGTCAGACTTCCCTCAAGAAGAGTTAGGCAGTATGTGGAGTATACAAAATAGGGCAATCTACACAGTAGAACAAGCAAACACGGAACAAGGCTTCGGTGTAAAGATATAAAGGTATTTATTTATAACAGCACATCTATGGAAAACACTCTGGCACTAATACGGCAAACAACTTCAATCACAATTACTTATACGAAGAAACAAATCAATGCCCCTAACAATAGTTCGACAAGTCTAGTTTCACCGGCATCACTTATTTGCAGACAGAGGTGTATGCTTTAACCTAGATGACACTCTAGTATTCGTTAGGACGGGAGAGAAAAATAAGGCAGGTTATGAAATCAACTCAGTACCAATACTTTACGGACAAATGCAAGGCAAGTAAGGCAGGGTCTACTGCAGATCACAAAGTTCAGAGGCCAGGCCCACTCGGAGAGAGGCAAGGCGATATGTCCCAAAAGTGTCTCAGTGGAAATGCGCTTCGAGTCTTTATCGCAAATTGTTATGAAAAGTTTGGACCAGTTCAGAACAGAAAGTTTAAGAAAGCTTGAAGGCGACCCAATGGAAAGGCGAGGATTAAGACACCTCACTCTATCCAGCAGAAAGGGAAGCTAGGGGGACACAGTACCTTGTTTGTGGAGAGACAGCTCCGGCGGGGGCAGTGGTTCCTGGTGGTGGGTGCACGTCGGGTCTTTGCCAAGAGAAGAGATGATCTCGTCGTCGAAGGAAAGTTGAAGATCGTTGCACCACCAGGGAAGAGACCAGCCGCAGAGTGCTCCGTCACAAGGCACCACCTTTTGGTCACGGTACAGGGGTAGTGGCTATCCGGTTGCCGAGGTGGCCTGCACGGGCAATTCGACCACTGCGTCCTGGAGCGAAGAAAAAGCAAAGGCGACTGGTTGTTCCCACCAGTCAGGGGAAGAGACTCTCCGGCTGGGAGATCTCCTCTGTCGTCGGGAAGTGGTGAGTCAGTTCAGCAGGGCCCCACCGGAGGTGTCATCGTTGCAGGTCGGCTCAGCGTTACCCTCATCGGATTCTTAGGTCCTGTGGCGACTTCTGAAGATCCAGTCCCAAAAGCCCTGCTTTTATGCAGAAAACCCCATTCATTCAGCCTAGCTGTCAATCAACACATGCTAAGTGGTGAGCGGGAACGCTCACCACTTGGGCCAATCACTCCAGAGTGCGACCGGAGTTGGCAAGGCAACTTGGTCCAGGGTGCCTAAACCCCCTCCCAGACCCCTGTGGTAACCCAGACAGAATGGCACCACTTTGGCGGGTCTCTGTACAGAGGCCCGCCAAAAGTGGAACAAAGGGCTCAACCTTTGGTTTAGGAGTCACAGAGACGAACACAGACGCCATTTTACAAACCGAGTTCTGGCAGAAAATACCATCCGATAAACTTATTTAGGATAAGTAGACCGGTGGTATGTTAGAGATTAACGAGAAAAAGTATCAATCTCCAACAATGGGATGAATCCCATAGGGTTATGTTCGGGGTTGAACATAACAAGTAGTTTCCACTGCCACCAGCCAAAACTCGACGAGGGGGGACGGGACAGTGCCCCCTCGAGTAACAGGTCCAGGAGTAATCGAAGTACCCCTACTAGTACATCCACAATAAGATGGTTTGTACTAGTCCTGTTAGCAAATTTAGGTCTAGTAAAGCCAATGGTGACTTTACATGCCCGGGGAGTCAGTAGTCAGTCCCCGGGTATGGAGTCTATGGTGGAGGTCCGCTAGGACGCCCCAGTGCTACGGCACGTATGGTGCGGTGTAACACACATAGAAAAACATATGAGACTCTATGGAGTAAAAGACCCCATAGCCCATCGAACACATTGACATTTCAAAGGAATTACACACATACATGTCCAAGAGTGGGAGGAAAAGAGTCTCACTCTTGGCAGGATGGAAAAAAACAAACTCCCGAAATCCAGCAAAGCTGCTGGGGGACTCACTAGGTTAGGACATTCAGCCTAAACAGAGAATTCTCCCTAACAGTGGGGGCCTGGTGGAGGCTGCCCCTGCACTGCTGGGGGGTGGGGGTGGTGGTAGACATGGGTGGGGGCCTGGTGGAGGCTGCCCCTGGTGGCTGGGGGGTGGGGGTGGTGGTAGACATGAGTGGGGGCCTGGTGGAGGCTGCCCCTGGTGGCTGGGGAGTGGGGGTGGTGGGAGACATGAGTGGGGGCCTGGTGGAGGCTGCCCCTGCACTGCTGGGGGGTGGGGGTGGTGGGAGACATGGGTGGGGCCTGGTGGAGCCTGCCCCTGCACTGCTGGGGGTTGGGGGTGGTGGGAGACATGAGTGGGGGCCTGGTGGAGGCTGCCCCTGGTGGCTGGTGGGTGGGGGTGGTGGGAGACATGAGTGGGGGCCTGGTGGAGGCTGCCCCTGGTGGCTGGGGGTGGGGGTAGTGGGAGACATGAGTGGGGGCCTGGTGGAGGCTGCCCCTGGTGGCTGGGGGGTGGGGGTGGTGGGAGACATGAGTGGGGGCCTGGTGGAGGCTGCCCTTGCACTGCTGGGGGGTGGGGGTGGTGGGAGACATGGGTGGGAGCCTGGTGGAGGCTGCCCCTGCACTGCTGGGGGGTGGGGGTGGTGGGAGACATGAGTGGGGGCCTGGTGGAGGCTGCCCCCTGTGCGCTGCATTGGTGAATTCAATGCCTTACCCTTGTGCAAGGGGCGTTCCTGGGGGCTTAACTGGCACTGCAGGATGTTCTCTGCGCCAGCGCTCAAAATGGCTTTCATATTCCATGAATATGCAGTGCGCCAGAATGCTGTTTAGCGCACATGGCTGGCGCACGCTGGCGCACACTAGCTCTCTGTGCTGGCTCTGCACTGAAATCTATGAATTACCCTGACAATAACTTAAATTGTGTTTAATTACCCCCCAACCTTTTGATTGGCCGCGACGCCCACGGCCACCGCGGTAGTCCATGGATGGCATGTGCCACATCCAGGTCTTTTGAGGTTGCCTGGCAAGGAAAGGGGACTGCGGTGGCTGCAGACAGTCGTGGAGGACATCAGTGGAACAGTCAATCAGGTTTAATGGGTGTGGCATACAGGAGGAATGGGTAGATGGAACTTTGTCAGGAGGAGTTGTGAGAGGATTGAAAATGGCCATGGTAATGTCTTTCAGCAGGCAGAGTGTTTGGATTTTGGAGGGCTCCTGGGTCAACTGGGTGAAGGTGTATGCTGAGCATTGTGGAATAGCCCAATATCTTGAATTCCCTGAATTGGAAGTGTTCTGGTATAGAATGTGTAACATGAAGTGGGTGGATTTGCTCCCATTAGGTGCAAATATGGTTCAATAGAAGCATTTGGACAGTATTATCATTCATTGCGGTGGGAACAGTTTGGGAAACTTCAGTTTGCAAAGAAGGAGACATTGGGAAAGTTAAAGGAAACATTCCCTAATTCCAAAATAATTTGAGCAGAGACAGATGTGGATGCGTTCCAGTTAATGTGGTGTTTAAATGGAAAAAGCGAGGAGCAACGTCAATAAAGCTGTGTGTGCTTTTGTTTGCGATGTGGGCATGACATTGTTTCACAATGAGAACATTCAATTTGATAGGAGTCAATCTAACTGATGTGGATAATCAGATTCTGTGGAAAACGTTCAAAATGCTTTAAAGCAGTTTTTGTGAAAGTGAGAAGAAATAATGTAAATGACTGAAATGTTTTCTCAGTTCAGTTTGTAAAACAAACAATTTAAAAAAAGATGTAAAAGTGAAAAACGCAATAAACGGTTCTTTTAACAGCCACCCTTCTTGAACGCAAAACAATTACAATGATTTCAATTGTCTCACAGCCAAAATCTTTGGATCTCCACTGTGCTGTCCACAAACTTTGCAGGGTGCACAGGGGCCAGCAACTTTTTTTTGCACTTCTATATTTTATCTGTGAAAGGTGGCTCCCAAAGGAACCTTCTTTTGTATTTTTTCAATTTAGTATATTGTTTTGCATTTTATCTCAGGAGAGGCAAAGTAGGGAGGGAAGAGAGGCAAGGGGCACCAACTACAGGGACAAAGAGGCAGGCAGAGAGAAGAAGATGTTTGGCGTGCCTTAATCAGGTGGGTGGCAGTGTTTCTCATTTTCCTTGACTGCAGCCTCGAAAGCACTACAAAACTGCTCTCTTCTACAGATCAGTACATCACAGTATATGCATAGCACTGTGACCCTCGAAAGGGAAGGGTCAACAGTGTTCTGTAGGGCCTGTGAAGCCGCTGCCCCAAAAGAGTGTCCTTTGTGGTGACAGGAGAAGATGAAGATGATGGGCTGGAGGAAGTCAACCTGCTCTTACCTGAAAAAGGTACCACCTTCATCAGAGCCCTCCGGTGGGTCAATTTGGTGTGGAGCCTCATGGATGTAGTCCCTATGAATACAAGCCAGGTTTCCCACAACTGAGTACAACTTTGAACTCAGTGCATCGAACCTTTCTTGCACGAGCCTTTGGGACATTTTCGACGGTTGTGAAAAATGCCACACCCAGGACTCACTCTGAGTACTGGTGACTTCCTCCACTTGATCCATTCTTCTTCTGATACTCCTCTGTATCACTGCACCTGTTCCTCTCTCCAGGCCCTCTTGGTTGTTGAGATGGTGCTGGTTGTGGGGGTGGCTAGGAAGGATGCATGGCCATTTTCATCAAGATTGCATCTCTTCCTCATAGCTTTCCAAAGCAGTTGCTGTCTCCTGGATAGCCAGATTGAGAATGAGGAAAAATAATGGGTGGGTCTCTTTAGAAGAACCGTCCAGGTTCGTAATGTCTGCGGACTACTGAGTCACAAAAAGGCCTTGAAATGTTGTAAGAAGTTGCCAGATCAACGTAGAATGGGGCTGGGAGCTGTGCAAGGGTAATGCTTCTGTTTGAAACACCCTAGATTGTCTGGAAAAGCACTTTTAAACTGTCTGCAACCACAGACACTGTTCGCAGACACTGGCGTCACGCCGCACAGGCACAGTCATATGATGACATCCCAAGACGTCCGCGACCCCGACGGGCGTCCACGCACATACTCCATCCAGGAATCACGAGGCGCATGCGCCGGGTGTCCGTAGATTGTGCGCAGTGTCCATGGACTAATTCAAAGTGTGTCACACAAAAATGGACATGTCCGGCCCTCCCACCAGTCTGGGGGCACCTCCATTTTGATTTTGGACACCCCCGGGTAGCCATTCTGTCTGCGAACTAATTAAAACTGCAACACACGAAAGCAGACATGGCTGGACATCATGCCTGTCTTGGGGGAACCCCATTTTGACTTGGTAACCCCGGACAGTCGCATAGTCCACAGACTCTTAATGCGATTTTTTTTTAAAGAAGCTAATACCACACACCAATAAACAAAACATTTGTAGTACAAGAAATATATTTATTCAAGAAAGGGATGGGGTATTGGAATGGGAAACATAAATGGGAGACTTAGGAATCTGTGCACAAAAATCATGAGGGCAGGAAGGGAGTGAGGTTTCATCAAATCATCTTTGATTAAAATGTTCAGAATTTGATGACGATGAATGTTGGGGACAAGGGGGACAGGTGCAAGAAGGAAACTGGTCGGGAACATTTTTAATGACATGATTTTTGACATACTGTAAAAGTTCCTTAATATCATTACTTAGTTCATCCGATTTTTTTATAAACGTTCATGATTTCAGTATTTACAGTTGGGGATAGGACTTCTCTTTCTGATTCTTAGGATTGTGAATGATGAACTGGGATGTTTCTTCATGAAAACTATCTACTGTAAGAAAAATAGAAATGATTATTTTAGTAAGAGTAAGGTGTGTACAAAATACATTATTTGGTGACATTACAATATCTATTGTATACCATTTTAATGTTATCATCACTCATTTCTTCTTTTGGGAAGTTCTCCTGTAATCATTCAAGTGTGCTTGCCATTTCTGTGAAAAAAGGGCTTACGTCTTATAACACATGTTTATGTAATGAAAGCTAATAAAACAAAAATAAATACAACACCCTTACTATTTAGTGAGAATGTGTTGTCCAATAAGGACCTGGTGTTTCTTGATCTGTATGCAGAGTTGTAGTGAGGAGATTATATGAGGTGTAGAGTTATGGTTTGTGATTGGTGCATTCAATTCTAATGTGTGTTGTATAAAAAAAGTCATTAGTATTTTTGAACAGCATTGTTTTTACAAAACAATATATTTGCATGTTGTAAACATCAGTTGTGATTTTAGGTACATCTTTATGTTGGTTGATGGGTATGTCTTTCTTAGGTCCTCTCTATGATTCCAAGCCTTGTAAATGCCTCCCAAAATCCGTGGACTACCGGGCTGTCTGCGGACTGTATATCTGCCATATTGGGAGGAGGGGTGTATAATATAGGGACTTTGTAGCAGATTAAAGAGGAACTAGTAAAAACCTATGAAATTCACTGAAAAAACTTTGTTAAAGGGATGTTATGGTTAAGTTGCACTAACAAAAACCTACAAAATTCACTGAAAAAACGTTTTATAAAGGGACGTTATGGTTAAATTGCACTAACAAAAACCCATGAAACTCAGTGAAAAAACGTATTTAAAGGGACATTAGGGTTACAAGTAAAACCGAAAACCCCTTGAAATTCGCCAGTTATGGTATGCTAAGCAACCATATCTCACACCACCTTTGTGCACTGCGAAGACTAACACCCAGGACATCAAAGATGACATCACAAATACAATTTTTACATATGGTAGGCGATATTTTATTCCTTATAATACCTGGCCACACACTGTCACCCACTTTAATACCTGGCCTCTTGCTTAACCACATGTAAAAGATCTTCATTTGGTGATTAATACAATTTATGTGGAATCTGCTTGGATAAAAAAAAGAGCTAACATGCAGCTTGAATGTGTTGCAGTGAAATAGTTGAAACATTTTAATAAAATGCATTGAGCAATATTTCCACTTTGCACTTTAAGATAAGTAATAACATGCAGCTTTTTCCTCACTTCAGCAACGCACAAATTAAACATTCTACCATAAACTGTACCTTGGCAAGTAATTGCTGTAAAGTGTCAGAGAACACTATTTAACAAACAAGGAATTTGAAAAGCTAATAACAGCTTAAATTAACTGCTGCAGTGACAGCTGAATTCTTTGCTGGCTCAAGCAGCAGACATTATGACTTCATAGCATAATAACTGATTACTGAGCAGTTGTGTTGTAATTTTCGTATTGCACAATTACCGTTTAATAAGAATATTATTTTCAGGCTTGTATATGGATATTGCAGGCTGTCATGTGTTATAAGAGTATCACAGTCATGTGCTATCATGAGCCCTGGGAATCTGTACCTTCTGCCCCAAAGGGGTGCCCCCCCCTTTGAGGCTAGGGAGGTGAGCCCACCCTGCAACACCCTCCCTAGGGGTCGAGGCAAGTGAGAACTCACTGGGAAAGACTCACCCTTTGGGAACAAGGACTCTCATTCCTGTGAGGAACTGCCTAAACCATTCACACAACACCGCAATATGTCATCAAAAACAAGAAAGAGAATCTGTCTCTTTAAGGAGAAAACTCCATTTAACTGACATGCAGAGGGAAGTCAAAGCAGAAAGAGAGTGTTAGTAGGGGAATCCACATGACAGCGTGACAGCTGAGGGAGGTGGAGATAAGGAGAACTGCAGTGCGTGCATTTTTTAGAAGTGGTCTGAACGTGAGAAGTGAAATGCTAGAGGCCGAGTGTTCACAGATACTGGAGAGCCAATGAGATGGGAATCCAAGTCCTGGTGGTGGGCAGTGACACCGAAAACAACCACACTGAGCAAACAGTTAGGCGCCCCGTTACCTGCAGCCATACCTGGTCGCGGAAAAGACAAGGCCAAGAGTGGGATGGCAGCAGAGTTCAAGAGAGAGTGAACCTGACCCAAAGAGTAGAAACATAGCGAGTGCAAGTCCAAGAGACTATTCCCTGACAAACCAGAGGAGGCCACCAGGGAATCATGAAAAATCTGGACAAACTCATCCCAGTGAAATTGACAAGATATGGAATAAAAACATGATAACCTGGAATTATAACAATGTGTGGAAGAGAATCACAAACAAAACGCATAAGAGGGACCATTCAACTTTGGATACAAATACCCATGGAACATAACCCATAAAGCAAGAAGCACAGAGTTTCAGAAAGGGAATCCTATGAGTGTGAACTGAAGGCCAGTGGAGCCCATAAAGGAGAATCACTAAGTAAGCAACCTAAGTAAGAGAGGGAAAACATTAACCACCAAGAAACCCTATCCCAGTTCAGCAAATATATGTCACAGCAATCCAAAAGACATATCAGCCTGGATAAAAGGATACGACAGAGGGAAAAAGGGATCAATTGAACATTGTCCAGAGAAAAGAAAGTAAGCCCCAAAACCTTCTGAAGGAGTTACAATAACTGATATAGAAGGTGACAAGAGACTATTTATAAATAGCATACAAAATGATCTTTGGAGTGAAGAAGAAAAGTATTAAGATGAGACAGTCAGGAGAAGGGAGTCATTCTCCTGGCTTTATTTAGTTGGTTAGACTAGTGGTAGGGTCAGGTAGAATATGTCTTGGGACAGCTTTTTATTTGGAGATGCAAGGACTATCTGCATTGGCATCCTCTTTGTGCCTGCCTTGCCCCTCTGTAAGGGCAAACACAAGTGTGGAGGCATAATACCCTTCCTCCTCCTGAGCCATGTACTGGGGGACCCCCTATGTATCTTCCAACTGTAGCTCTTTGATCTGCTTTGGGACGAACAGCTGCATTCACTCCTCACCCTGCTCTGCAGTCCACCACACCTATGCTGCAACTTTCCATGCTGAGGGACCACTACAACCTACAAAACTTCAAGTTTGTTCCACTGACATTTGTTCTCCATCAAGACTGCTGCCACAACAGCCTTGCGATCATTGACATTTTGGCTACAGCTTTACCAGACTCCTCGCCATCTCTTTCCACCAACTCTGGCACAAAGACAGCCACCGCTGGCATCCCCTTTGAAAACCTCTTCCCCTCCTCCTCTGGCAGTGGGAAACCATGTCCTACCTACCTTCCCATTTCCTCTGCTGTCTCCCAATGAGTGTGCACCTCAGGCAATACCTACTGTCATTGCAAATAGGTTGACAGTATGAATGACCCTCACAAACAGGGCAGACTATATCCACCACCAAGATCTTTTTCTTTTTTGAATATTCATCATCCGAGAAGTGAATCTGCTATTCATGCTTGACCCTCACTCCACTCCAAGTGGAATGGTCATACCTGACCCTCATTCTAAGTACAATGCCTATTCTTGCTTCATAATTCAATTCCTTTTTCTAAGGACTCTAGACAAAAAATAAGGGAGCATGGCAAACACATGCGTTCACATGAGTCTTACACAGACAATTTCGAAGTGTTCTCTTGAACACTTAGACAAAGGAAGGGTACTAAAACACAGGAATGATTCTCTGCTTCACAAACAATTGGGAGGGACGTGCATGTTTCAAAAACAAGCATGACTAAATAAGGGAACTTGAGTGTGCTGTTTGGCAGGTGTTGCTACTTGAAGCTGCTGCTGTCGTCCTCGCCTTATGAGCTGTGTTATGCCACATATTCGATCTGAGCATTGTACAGTATTGGAGGCCCCACCCCCAGTTTGCAGTGACCATCATAAATTTCCGGGTCGCGCGCATCTACAAGCGCGCATCCGGAGTGTGCTCTTAGTGCGCTGTTTGTCTGTTTGCTGGGTGAAGGGGTGAAGGGGCCTCAATATGGGGGAGTCACCAGATCCTTTCAGTAACTAAAGTCTGGTTAGGTTTGGAATTTGTGTTAATTGCCAATCTCACTTTTTTGTGTAAACTGCTGACATGAATAGTCACTGTTAAGAGCGGCTTTGTTAAAAAGTGAACTTGTGTCTACTTTGCATGCAGGTGCAGCGTACTAGCATCATATGTGTGGAACAGTTTGGATTAAGTCTCCTCAAACACCCTGAGAACATAACCAGACAGCTGTGAGCTCATGTGCGAGCATCGACTCTCTGTATTCTGTTTATTGTTTAGTATTAAGGCGATTCTTAGCCCGGGGGAGGGTCAGAGAGGAACGATTATTCCGGCAAATGGCTGGGAAAAGACTGGTTGAATTTAGCTAAGTGTATGTGGAACTGAGGTGCTTTGTGTAAATGATTTCCATTTAAATTACTGTCATATCCACATCCAACATTAGAAAAAAGATGCTATCGTCAAGAAAAGACATTTTAACAGTTCTGTTGGTTTTCACTAATCGTAGGGATTGCATCTCCAAGGCTCTGGCGTTGCCTTTACCACCCTCTCCAGATAGTGAGTGTGACTTGTTGGGTTGCAGGCAAATTAGTAGCCCGACAATCCTGCCTTTAGACATCCAAGTACTAGAGGGCCAAGATCCTTCAAAATCATTGTTTGCGGAGTAGAGGGCTTTGAATGAGAGAGGAATGGATAACAATGCAGTGATCGTGTCTGACCATCGGGCTAACCTGAAGGAGCGAGTATTGAACCGCTCTTTTTTGGATACCCCTCCCATCTTCCTGTCAGGTGAAATTAATGTATTGGGTTTTACCGAGCATTTAGAGGGGGATGGCCTGAAGGGTCTAGCAACCGCTCGAGGTCGGAGATGCAATTGCCATCAAACGTTTTTGAGGAGCCAGCCCTATTCAATTTAATTTGGGAATGGAAGGCAGAATTGATGGATGAAATCAAATCTCAGACATCAATCTTGAATGAGGTACTTAAGGTTATGATCTCCATCTCAGGCTGTTGCCTCACTGCCTTGAAGGAGAAAGAGGAAATCATTATTAGTGATCTTTACCCCGGAATTAGTGTAGCCTTAATGGACTGTGGAGCCGGGGTTCGCTTTATCTGCTGGCGCAATAGAGGTTAATCAGACATTAACAGGGGTGGTGTGGAAGGACACTGAGATGGTGTCAGAGCCAGAAAAATTCACTATTGTCAGCTCCAAGACCTCGAAGAAATGAGAAAAAAAAAGAAAATAATGGCTGTCGAACAAAGGGCCTCGAAAATGTCATCACGCAAGTTTATGCGAAGAACGGCATTCCGCATCCTCTTTGATCCGAATGAAGCTGAGGAGGACATTTGTAAAAACCAAAATAAGAGAGAACTATGAGGGAGAACTATGAGGAGGGAGAAGTGGTGAAATTGGACTCAGAGGTGATCTGCAAGAGGGAGATTGAAACTGAAAATGTATTAAGCCCCGTAGGACTGAAAAGAAGGTCTATCCTGAGCTCAACACATGAATAAGAGGATGGTCCTAATCGCTTGTCAGAGGCCTTGAAACATAACAAGAACATAGGAAGAGTAGCAAGGAAACCAACACTTAGGAATCAGGGGAAAGAAAAATGTATGAAATCATTAAACAACAGATTGATGTTCCCCGATCTGATGTACTGTCAGCAGAAAGACACAGTCCCCAGAAGCAGAGAGCAACTGAGAGACTGCATGTAATCAGGTTGTTTATATACCTCAGGGGGGGTCCTCCAGAGTGACGAGAGAGGGTCCACTTGTTTCTCATAAACCTGGAGTTCAACGGTCGTCCATAAGGGATGGGACATTCTTCCACTTCAAGGTGGGTCCACCAAAGTGATGACAGAGAAAGAGGTGAAGTTTTTAGTGAACAATATACTTCTTCATGAAAAGAATATTACCTCCCCTCGATGGACGATCAAGCAGGAAAGTGGGTAACATTGCAACACTCAATGTGAACAGAAATAATCAGCAACCTCCTAGATATGACCCAAGGCAAAGTCTTGGAGAAGCAGAGTGAGAGATTTCGAGGATATACCATGAAGTCTGAGGGGCAGGCTCAGGACGACTCATATATAAGACTTTTTAATCCAGTGTTTCCGGAGGAATCCAACCTTATCCTAAACTACCTAATTGAGCAAGGTGGCCCCCCTGTCCTTAAACAGAGGCTGTATATTTTCATTTTTTGGATGATATCCTGGAATTAAGGTTGATCACTTCAACGGATGTCAAGTTAATTGATTTCATACATCCTTACAGATATGATTATGTTAGACTCATTATACCCTCCCCTTTGGTCTGCTCTACTCTACTTAAGGAGGCAGGAAGTTGGCAAAAGTGGGGTTATGACATTACCAGTTTTAAAGAACCAACTTTGGAACACAAGGAGCAGTGGAATAATGCCACTGCCCCCCAAGGCGGGGGGGCCAAAAAAGGGTGGAGAAGGATGATAGATTTATTTAGATGGATGATGTAGATGGTCCAACTGTGGAAGGCTAGAACTGCTGATGGTTGGCGCTCTCGTTAATAGACTCCATAGTTCCATTGAAAACGTGGAGCCAGCCACTTTAGTCCACACAGGAGTTTTAGTGTGGTGTCCCAGACATTAAGAGGCCATTCACACCTAATTTCCAATGAGGATCTGATAAGAGAAATGCAGTCTTTTGATTTGATACTTTTGCAGGAGACGTAGGCGCAGGGTAATCTACTTTGGGGTGGGTTTGAGGTTACCTGCCATAATCGAATTGAGCAACTGGAGTATCATGGACACTTTCTTGGTTATTTCAATTCATGTAGAGGATTCTGGGGGGTTCAGTGACATGTTGATCATCAATGTATATTGGAATGCACTGGAGAAAGATGAAACTCAATTAGAAACTGCCCTAGATAACTTGAGCACTGTGATTGACGATTGGCTATACATTGCATAGGGTGGTGTTATCATCCTTGCAGGAGATCTGAATGGCAATTGCAATGTGGTCGACTCGGATATAGAGGAGTTATTATATTGTATGGGAAAATCTAACTCTTCATATGTGAGGAAATCAATTTGGGGGGCCCAATGGCTCAATTTTGCAGAGGCATGGGTTTTGGAACGGGTCGGGAATGATACACCAACCTGGAGGGCCAGGGGGGCTGTTCCTTAATTGACTACCTTTCAAAACAAGTGTTTGC
The DNA here is from genome assembly GCF_040938575.1 of Ambystoma mexicanum. Taxonomy (NCBI): domain Eukaryota; kingdom Metazoa; phylum Chordata; class Amphibia; order Caudata; family Ambystomatidae; genus Ambystoma; species Ambystoma mexicanum. The sequence goes on along the minus strand of NC_090937.1, from coordinate 798,683,758 downwards.
CAGGTTACATATATCCTTCCTTGCACAGTGATCAATCAATGCTATGCATACATCTGAAATGGCTCCCGAGGGTTTTCCATTCTGGAGATGTATGCGTGAACCTGGAAGTCAGTGTAAGAGGGAATCAATTAAAAAAGGTCTATGGTTAAGACTGCTGAAATTGAATGTATAGAGATTAAGATGACAAGGCTCTCTAGTTTCGGTCCATCTATTAGGGCAACAGCTGTGAAATATAAGCATGTTCCTGACCTGATGGTGAAAGAATGTAGAGCGGTTTTTCAAAAAGAAGTAAGAAAAATACAAAAAAGGGGAGCTTGAATTCCACTCTTAAATTACAGATAAGGAAAATCAGGCAAACATATAAGGACTGGTTGAAATATTATAGGTCGGTGCTGAATCAAAGAGGCAGTGAACAGATGCCATAATACCCATAACCTTTGGACATTAGTAAATAGCACAGAGGTTCAACAAGTACAGTTAGTTATTAATCCCAGTGCGGAGGATATATGGATAAAACATTTTGAGGACTTATATAGGGCCTCTGCACTGGTGGTTGAAACCAAAAAGGAGGGGAGCTATGAATGGTCCTTGGATATTTCTATTAAAAATATCTCCAGAATTATCGTTAAATCTAAAGTCTCTAAAGCAGCAGGCCCCAACAACCTATTCTATGTGATTCTGAAGCAAGATGTTTGGTCGAAATTAGTAAACGTCTGTTTTAGGGACATGATTTTGAGGAGGTCTGTCCCCCTTTCATAGCAGGTATCTTATGTTATACTTATCTTTAAAAAAAGGGAGCAGGCCATGTCCTATGAATTATAGACCAATTGCTCTAATGGATGTAGAATCAAAGATCTTTGCATCCATTTTATTGGAGCATATACAGAGTTGGAGTGACCACAATAACATATTAGAAAAGACACAAATGGGCTTCAGAAGAAACATGGGAACTGACTGCGGGGGCCTCCTGCTAAAATGCTTACAGAGGAATGCTTGGCGTCGTAATGCGCCACCTGTTTTTGTTGCATACAATGATTTTTCGTTGACCTTTGACATGGTTAATAGAGCTTTGCTGTGGAAAAAGCTATTGGACTTAAGCATCCCTAGGGGCCTGCGGAGTATTCTCATTCATCTACACAACAACACAAAGATGAAGGTTACATTGAACTCTGATGGTTTGATGTCAGCTTGTATTTCTACACACAATGGGCTTCGTCAGGGATGCATACTAGCACCAACACTGTTTAACTTGTATGTTGCTGACGCCGGAAAATCTCTCGATCATAGTGGTCTTATTTCTCCAAAAATAGGGTCTTTTAGAATACAGTGGGCGGCGTATACCAATTACTTTTTTGGGATTGATTGTACACAGATTGGGCTGCAGAGATTGATTAATGCGTTTGGCACTTATATGAAAGGACTTGCGTTAAAAATGTATCCGTCCAAAACAGTTATTTTGCAACTTGGCAAAGGTACTCAGTCCCCTTCTAAGTTTTGCTGGAAATGGGAGGACAAGGTCCTAGCCAGCAAAAGGATCTTGTAATATCTTGGGTATTCTGTCTCTGGCCCTCATTCTAATATCTTCTATCAGAACTGCCTGAAAAAAAAAGCAATTACAGCGGCCAGACATGTATCCCTCTCCAAACAAGGCCATCCACAACTTTCAGGTGAGGAAGAATCCATAGCGGAAATTGGGCATATTTATCATGACACCATGTAGGGAATTCTATCGTATGAAAGTTTTGCCAAGGCCTGGAATTTTATCCATGGATTCTTCCTCATCTGAAAGTTGTGGAAGGCCTTGTTTGGAGGGGGGTACTTTTTTAAAGTACCGAAATGTATACCCATCCAATTAATCAGGTATGAGATGGGATTGCAGTCGGTTGGTAGTATTATGCAGTGGAAACGATTCTCACTACTAAGAAAATGTGAATTGTCCCCAAAAGAGAGTCTCCACAGCCTACTGGGTGAAACCGATTCAGAAGGTTTTATGAATGAATTACGTATGGAAGGTGCTGCAATTCTGCCGCAGTTGGGTTCATCTATTCAAACGCTTCTCCATCAACCCACTAAGATAGAAAATCTAATTATAGCCAATTATTGGCTTGTAAACAATAGTGAAATCATGGAGTTCAAACTATACTTTCAGGTAGTTTCTCCATTCAAATGGTATCCTGGAATGGAGACCTACCTGAAAAAATACCTGAGTAGAAGTTTGCATAATAACATAATGTGCTTCTGTTTTAATGTACTAAGCACTGATGAAATCCTGAACAGTAGGCAACAAGGACAAGTGCCCTTAAATATTGTAAATTCTGCATGATTTTTGTGGTGGAGGAATCCCTATTTCAGCTGTTAATAGCTTGTCCTACTTTGGTATCGGCTTGGTTGCTTTATTTTGCGCAATTTGTGCACGACACACAAGTGTTTAGAGAACAGCTATGGTTGTCTATGTTGCATGGCGACTCGATGTTATTAAAATTGAGAGTGCTGCCTTTTATAAAAAAAATGTATGTGAGTTAACCTGAATGTGGGTTACTGAAGTATTTTTCAGATCGTTTTTATTTTTTGGATATTGTTTGTATACTTTTTATTTGTACCTACCAGGGCCGGGAGGAGAATGCAGCAACAAAGATAGTAGTACGTTTTCTGTTTGTCAGGTTTTAATGAGTAGTAATGTTGGGAAATTATATTAAATTATATTGTCACAAGATCTGTTCAGTTGCATAGAATATGTCTAATGTGTTTAGTAAAAATGTGTATAACTAATTGATTAATTTTTGTAAAGTTTTGTGAAGGTTTAATAAAGCGAAATATTTGGAATAATACAAAAAATATAAATAAGGGAACTGCATATTTTTCATGAATATTATTGGGAAAAATGCAAGAGGGAATAGTACATTTTTGTAATTCATAACCTTTTTTCGAGTGATTCAAATGGACTGTATACCACCACTATTATTTGGTCATTTTAGAGGTCAAGTAATCCTGGCAAAACATCACTTTGCACGATTATACCAGATTGTCAAACAATCTACTCATGTTTGGTTGTCACATCGTGTACCTCAAATGTTAAAGTAGCATTGCCTGTTGAAGGCAGGATTCTGCTAATCCATGCAAGTGTATCCTGGTTTCATGGCATTCAAATTATGTTTTGTTATATTTGTGTTTTCACCTGGCACAACAGTCTCCAGTGCACAAAAGAGCACATTAGAAAATAAAATATAAAACTAAACATTAGGTGCCACATATTGTAATACGAAAAACATAAGGGATAATGGGCCTCATTACAACCTCGCAGTAAACCTGCCAGGATACCGTCAAAGGATTTTACTGTTTCCAGCACTCAATCTGGTGGCATTGCCACCGGATTACGAGTGCCGGCGGGACGGAGTAAATCCCCATTCATGGAGTGCCATAGGACTCCATGAGGGGATTTTCCATGATTACCGGCAATGGCGGTGCCGGTAATGAGGGCTTTGTTTTCTGGTAGGGCGCCTGGCTTATCTCCAGCTGGAGTTAAGCCAATGTGCCCCACCGGCAAACACGTAGTCAGCGGTCCAGTAAAGTGCCAGTATCTGCAAATTCCAGCACTTTTTTACCAGACCGCCCAACTTGTAATGTTTGATACCACCATAAAAGGGGGGAAGTTTCTGTTCTTCACCAAGTGCATAAGAAACTCATAGTGTACCTCAGGAAGAAATACACTATCCCTAAAAGTGATTACTATACCCAGATAGCGGAGGTGTGCCGTCAATCTAAAAGGGATAGCGTAGCATCAAAGTCATTCCTAACAATTGTTAATATGATATGATAGTCTATTCATATAGCGCCTAAACACAATGTGGCTCAAAGCACTTCAAGGCAAAGGAGGGAACAAGGTAAAATAATGGGGGTCATTAGGACCCTGGAGGTAGCCGTGCCAGTAAATACTGGCATGGCTGCCGCCGGAGTCATGAATTTTCCAGCGCTGGGGAATGGGCAATTACCGGGGCATTACAGCCCCGGCGGACCCGGTAATCACCCATTTCTGGGCGTCGGAAAAAATTACTCCCAATTCCCATTTGAGTCCCATTGGACTCAATGGGAATGGGGAGGACGGATGCACCGGCACCTTTCATGAACGATGCCAGTGTATCCGTCAAGGTCTGTGAGCAGGTGCCATTCTGCCCGCCAGGTCAGACCCGGTGGGCTGAAAGGCACCCGCTTGCAGACCTTGTAGTTTGCCGGTCCGGTAACAACGGTGCCGGTAGCTTACCGGCACCATTGTTACCGGACCGGCAAACTTGTACTGAGGCTCAATGACATTCTTACAGGCCATGAAAAGTAAAGATGTGAAATTAACTATCGTACTCGGCCTGACGACATTTCAGATAGTGCAAGAGCTAAGACATCGATAAAGAAGGGAGGGGGAGAGTGTGAAGGAAATGGAAACAGAGAGGCGACTACCGTACTAGGCCTGACAACATTTCTGGTAGAGCCAGAGAAAAACAAAAGGTGAGGTAGAGGGGTCCAGAAATGGAGGAGAGGAACAAAACAAGTGACTATGGTACTAGGCCTGACAAGATTTCAGATAGTGCTGGGGGGGACAAGTAAGGGGAGGGGGTAGCAGACAGACACGGTTGTGATCATACTAGGTCCAGGGACAATTCTGATGGAGTGAGTGCATAGAAGAAGGTAAGGGGAGGAGGGGAGGAGATAGGAAAAGGGAGAAATGGAGAGGAGGAGGGAACAGAGTAAGCCGTCAAAAAGAGTGGAGAAGCAAGAGGGGAGAGCGAATACAATTGCAGAAGCCAGTAGTAACACATAATGTTGCAAACCAGGATATGAGATGAAGATGGGAACAGCATGATTCAGGGCTACCAGGATTCCAAGATGCAAAGGAATTCCAGCATGAGAGTTGAGAAAGGGTGACGCACTGTGAATCAATGAAGTCCATAAAAGTCAAATCCAGCATAGGCCAAAAGACAGTGATAGGGAAACCAGAATGTATCAGGACAGATTCCTGCAGAAGTAGGCTGGAGGGGGAGCAGGGTAGAAGAATTAAGCAAAGCAGGAAACACCTGTGTGCGAGAAGGAAGGGGTGCACAAGGGAACATCACAGGGGGACCAGAGGGGATGGGGATGGCCTGTGGGGACAGAGGGAGTAACACAAGTTGGTGCATGCTTACCTGCTGTCTGAGCAGGGGGTCGGGCCTTGGGTCCTCCTGACCCAAACAGGAATTGCCCTTTTCTTCATCAGCCCTTCGCTTCAGATGCCCGGGTGAGAGATGCCCTTGATCTAAGAGTTAAGAGCAGGACGGAAGAGGCAGGGCTAAGAAGGTGGGTGGTGCTTAGGCCAGGAGACCTAGATCCATGTGCACCTGCTCCCCATCCGCAAAGCAAAAGAGGCTGGAGCGCTCCTTAAGTAGGGAAACAGAGCGGAAACCTGGAAGGCGCCAGGTGGGTAGGGCTTAGGCCAGGTGACCTAGATCCACTTGCACCTGCTCCCCATCTAATAGATATATTTGAATATAGATAGGGATACATCACCCTAGTCTACCCAAATATGACCCACAATTAGGGTGACATTAAAACCATCTGAATGAAAATACATTTAGGTGGGGATTTGATATATTTTTTCTTCCCACATATGAATATTTATTCACAATAGATTCAATGATTGGTAAAAACAATAAACACTAAAAGAAAGGTTGACTGGCTTCTGCAATTGATTTAGTAGTATTGCATTCTTCAGGATCAAAGACAAATGAATCGTCTAGTTTCTGGGTCAAGGGTCAACAAACCACTGGTGGTGTTCCACATCTTTGTAATTTCATTTCATTTCTATACAGAGGGAACATAGAAACACAAACAGCTTAAAATAAAAATGGATTTTTTTGTATTCAGAATTGCGTGATAATAGACAATTTGTGTTTACCTCTGAGTAGACATAATTCATTTTGAGGTTGTTCAGTTGATATAGATTGGAGGTGAATGGGAAGCTGCCATTAGTGCAGAATTCATCTTCTCTACACGTGAAATGAATTGAAACATAAAGGCTGTGTCAATGGTTTTGTAAGCACTAGGTACCAGCGCTAAACAACAACGATATGAAAAGTGATGGTGTGTGCCCTTCATTTGGAAGAAAAAGGAAAGGAACAATTGTTACCATATTTCATGAGCCATAGGCTTCGCTCAGACCACTGACATTACAGAGTGCCATGCCATTATGTGGCAGCTGACTTTTTGGGCACCTAATATACATGTTGTTACAAATATACTTTTTTTTTTTATTTGTTTGTTTTTGGTTTTAAAAGAAAACCTTTACAAAAGAATAGTGCATTTCCTTAGATAAAATTACGAACGGTTCTCGGAAACCAGGGAATAACTAGATTACTGAGAGGCCAGTGAGTGTCGGCCAGGAAGCTCAGTAGGCTGTGTCATCTTTTGATACTTTGTTAGAATAGTAAGTTCCTCTGATACTTTTACTATCGCTACAGTGAGCATGATTTCCTGGCCGGAGATCAGTCTGTTCCAGAATGCATCTTGAATTAGGCTCTCTTCTCTGCTGACGAATCTCCTCAGAAAAGACACTCTTATGGCCCATGTGCCTTCGCACTCCAACAGTAGATGTTTCAAGGTTTGGAGGTTCGAAGTTTGGCAGATTTCGCAGAATTTTATTGCCTTCTCTCCCTGGTTTCTTTGAGCCAATATTTCTCCTGTGTAGGCTAAATTCAGACGTAGTCTGAGAAAGCTGTTCCTTATCTCGCGATCTGGGAATGTTTCCAGGTAACGTGGCATGGTTCCAAGTTTCCTGTCTACTATCAGGAAGGAGTTCGGTGATTTTAGGTTTCTAACTCTTGTGATTGTGTCGATCCAGTCAGCCATTTTTAGATTTTTTTTTACTTTCAAGGGGTTTTGTAGAAGGATTTCTGTTGTTAAATCAAGCTTATGCAGAATCTGTCCGATCTTCTCTTCTAGGCTCGATAGCTGATTTGATTTTGCTTTCTTTAGATGTTGGTTTATATCGAAAAAGAGAGTGGCCTTACTGGCTGTGATTATATTACGGTAGAGTGAGAGAAGTTTCCACTCTGCATAGCAGCTCAATGAGGTCAAGCCTAGTTCGAACCTCAGACTGACTGACGATGTGCACATTGGTAGCCAAATGGATGATTTCCAAATGAGGCCCTCAATTTTGTTCCAATCATAGTTCCACAGCAAAGGTTTTGCCTCCAATCCGTAGAGGAGGACAGGAACTACTTTGCCTACATAGAATTTCTTGAGTGGTAACAATGAAAATTTACAGAATTTTCCGTTTAAGTTTTTCATTTGCGCAATGATTTTCGAGGTCTTGTTGAGAATGGATGAATTCACCTTATTTACAGTTGGATGGGCTAAGACTTCGTATCCCAGGTATATGAGCTCATCTACTCGGGGAATTTCATCGTTGTCCAACACCCAGATCCTTGATGTTACCTTTTTTCTTGGATGTTTGAAAATCAGGACCTTGGATTTTAGTGGGTTGATTATTAAGCCATTTAACTTGGCATATTCATCGAGTTTGGATAAAAGATGTTGCAGTCCTAATGCTGATCCATCCAAAAGAACAAGATCATCCGCATAGGCCAGCCAGTGAAGTCTTCTGCTGTTAATCCTGGGACAGATAAGCGACGCCGAGGCCAGAAAGTCTCCTATGTCTGATAGAAAAAGATTGAAAAGCAGTGGTGCACCCAAGCATCCTTGTCGAACCCCTTTAAGGACCTGGATTGCTTCTGAAAGGTTGCCGGCGTCATCCAGCCTCACTCTGATCGTAGTATTTTTATGTAGTTCGACGAGCATAGCCAGCAGGGGGGCTGGAATTCCCCGTTTGTTCAGTTTCTGCCAGAGGAGTGATCTGTCCACCAGGTCAAATGCCTTGGACAGGTCTACCCATGCCCCATACAGCGGCGAGCCTTCTTTCTCATTCGAGCTTTCCCTCAACAGGTTCAGTGTAAGGCCATTAAGGCTGGTAGAAAGACCCTTCCTGAAACCTGTTTGGTGCGGGGGGAGAATCTCATTTGAGTCCACCCAAAGAGAAAGTTCCCTCATTAATATTCTCATGAATATTTTGCTGTCAATGTCCAAGAGGGCTATGGGTCGATAGCATGTTGGACTTAGCCTATCACCCCCTTTCAAGAATGGAATCATCACTGCATTCTTCCACGATGGTGGAAAAGTTTTTTCCCTCAATATTCCTTGAAAGAGATGGAATAGCAGTTTTGACCAAAGTTTTGGCTGATTTTTTAACACCTGATATGTGAGGCCGTTCGGACCTGCGGCTTTCGAGGTAGAGGATGATGTTATAAGTTCTTCAATGTCATCTTCAGTAAAATCCAGAGACCAGATGATGTTGCTGATGTTAATGTCTCTTGAGCCTGTTGCATCGTAGTTCTTGGCCAGATGTTCTACCCACTTGTGTTCCGACACTAAGTTGCAAAGAGCACTGTTTTGGCCAGTTTCAAGTTGATTTAGAGCTGCCCAAAAGTTTCTGCAATTATTTGTACTGAGAAGCGAAAGCATTTTCTCCCCATCCTCTTGAATTTTTAAATGTTTGTGATTCTTAGACCAGTTTCTATAAATTTGTTTGGTTTTTTTAAGTTTTTGAATACAGCCTAAAGGATCTTCTGCTCTGGTCTGTCTTATACTTCGCAGTGTTTGTCGCAGACTTCTTTTTCTTTTGAAAGTTTCCTCGTCGAAGTGATGGAGATGTGTCTGTTTCCCCACTATTTGTACTTCACTTGGTCGGCAAGTGGACCATATGAACTTTCCGAATTTTTCTGGATGACACTTTTCGGCCACTATTGAGGGATGAATTATTGCTAGCTGATCATTCAAATTTCCCCCCCCATGTTTGTACTTGAGTACTTTCAATTTCCCTTTAGAGCCCTCCAGGTCCTGTCTGATGCGTGGGTTTGCAGAACACTGAATTTCAGGAAAGTAGAGTTCCATCCTCGCGTGATCACTTCCCCCTTCCCAATCTAAGGTGAGATGATGTTGGTGCAGGGTAAGTGATGATGAGGCGAAAATGTAGTCTATGATTGATTGCAACCTTCCCTGCCGCCATGTTGGTCCGGGGTTGTCCGTACTGCTATCTTCTATAGATATCATGTCGAGATCCCATGATTGGAAGAAGTCCCACCATTGTTTACCTTTCTGTGTGGTACTGTGTTTAGGTGAACTGTTTTTCCTATTTCCTACACTAATGAGATCTGTGTTCAGGTCCCCTGCTACAACAATCTGTGCTCCTATGTGATTCATCTTGACCCTAGAGAAGAGTTCATTTAGAATTTCTATGAAATCTCGGAGTTTGGAAATGGCTGGGTTCCAATAGATGTTTACCAAAATGAGATTGGCCTGGCCATCATTCTGTCTTATCTCTGCTTTACTGGCCTGAATGCCCACTGGGTTATTACATAGCGTGACCACATTTTTAATGGCGGAATTTTTGGTTGCTATTAACATTCCTCCTGCTGGTCTTCCTTTGGCTTTTTGAGAGGCCATGAGGTTTTGCACTGTGAAGCCCTCTATCTCGATAGAGTTAGCTAACCATGTCTCCTGGAATAATAAGATATCATTGCGCTCTAAGAGGTCGTTTTTGAGTTGCTTTTTCTTCAAAAAGCTTGGGCCTCAGGTGTTCCAGGAGACTAATCTGAGGCCTCTCTGACTAAAGACTGTTCTGTTCCTCGCCCAGTTTCTGGAGGATTTGCGAGATGATTTCTGGGAGTTTAGTTATCAGATCGTCTTTTAATCTGCGGCCACTTGTTGCGTTGCTTTGGAGCCCTCTAGTAGTTCCGGCAGTACCCACAGCAGTGGGTGCACGTTCCTCTACGGTCTGGTTATACCACCGGTAATTTCCAGATATTCCTTCTTCCTCTGATTCATAAACCCAGAGCCCTTCTTTAGCCAGATCATCTTTATTATTGATAAGCGCCTGTTGTGCCTTTCTTGAGGTGAGAGCTATCTCCACGAAGAATTTGTCCTCCCTAAATGGGAAGGCTAAATATTCAATGTCCTCTGAATCAAAAAGAAAGAGATTGTAATTCTTTTGAATTTCTGACAATAGGACAGATCTGCATAGTGATGTCCTTGTACTCTGATTCTCTAGTCTAAGCCACAACCTTGGGATTGTAAAGTTTGATGCCGCTACTTCCTCTTTTCCTACCATAGGGGTTTGTTGTTTTTGTTCGTTTTTCTCTCTTTCTCCATTTTGAGGAAACCTTTCCAGGTTTTTAAATTTCCCGGACCCGTTCCAGCAGACAACTTCATTGAATGAGAAGCTTGGTGATGTCACATCTTTAATGGCTGACACGGGAAGTGTATTTTTTTCTTGTAATGCAGGAGCTTTTTTGCCTGACGGTTTCAGAAAAATAGGGGCCATTTTTATGAATGCTTGCTTGGGCTCCCCGCTAAGTTCCTTTCTTGGTTCTTTATGTAAATTTTGTTTTAGAAATATTGGAGCAATCTTGATGTTTGTAGAGACCGGTGTGCATTTTTGATTGTCGGAAGCTGCGGGTAATGGAAATATAAGATCCGTTTGCATACCAAAGTTTGATGTTTGAACCTTGATTTTACTAGGACTCTCTCTGCCCGTTGAGCACGTCTTTTTGCCCTGGGTTGTCTCAGGAACACTCTTGCTTACGAGGGCATCTTGTGCTTTTGATGTTTGTGAAAGGTTAGTAACTGGAGATGCAATAACGATGAAATCAGCTGTCTTTTCAGCTGTGGGAGTAGTGAGATTTTTCAGGAATGTGTTTATCCCTGCTTTCTTTTTTGCCTTATTTTTCTGGTTTTTGGGTTTCTTCGTTGTTTCCCCTGAAGGTTGAGAAGAGGTAGCCTCTCTTTTTTTGCCCTTTTTGTGACATTTTCTCCTTCTCAGTATCTGTGGAGCCTCGATATTCTGATTCGAACTGTCGGTTTTCTTTTCTTCCTCCTCTTGGGTTTTATGAGGGCTGTTGTTAATGACTTCTATATAGTCAATATCTACATTTGCCAGCCTTCGAAATTCTTCCAAGATTGAGTCTGAGAGTGGTGTATCATCGAAGAGATCTTTTGGCCCTTCTTCGTTTAGAGTCTTGTTCAGTGTTTGCAGTTTTTGAATTTCCGAGGGGATTGTCTTTATGAGTTCGTGAGTGGTTAAATTACTTTTTGCCCCCTCCTTCAGTAGGCTTTGAATTTGGGCGATGTCTTGCCCCTGTTTGATGCCCTCTATTTGTGTTTCCTTTAGGATTGGAATCAGAATGCTATTCAAGATATTGTTTACAGCAACCATAGATGATTCATTTTTCGCAATTTCCTGCGACATTTCCAAGAGATGTCCTGCTTGTGTTTGCACCTCTGTTCTTAATAATTCGAACACTGAGACCAGAGAATTTATAACATAGCTCAGGGCTGCCAATGTGTTTTCTGATGCCAATGGAGGACCTTCTGGTGAGATGGCCAATGGCTCTTCTTGTTGGCTGCGGTTTCTCAGTAAGATTGCCCTGGTTCCTTGAGTTTTGTTTGTTGGGGTGGTATTTGCTTCTGACCCCTCTGTTGATGTATTTGTGGCCGGGGTATTGGTTTTATGTGTTGGTAAATGCCAGGTAGTGTCAATAATGCCCTCTAGGTCATTGGTGCTCTTATTCCTTTTCCTGGGGAAGTGATCGTTAATTCTTGTCTGGATTTTTTCTGTTGTCAGAGTGTACTCTAACCCTCTTTTCCAGATTTTTTGAATGTTAAGATTGGGGAATCTTTCCGCTGGAGTTTGTTGTGCGTCAAAATGGGTTTGAGTCTCCTGTGTGGCTACTGGATCTACTTCTGAGACAATAGATGCCCCCCTCCCTGCCTCTAGGTAAGACCCCTCTTGTACATCCATGTCTTCTTCAAGAGGCGAGCTGCGCAGTCTCATTACGGTTGTTGTACTTATTGCTTGATAGTGTAGGTGCGCGCAAACGCGCTAGTTAAATACCTGTTGGGTGCGCCTCAGACCGCCAAACAGCCGCACAACAGCCGGTGGGCTTGTCTCCTGCCGGGCTTAACGCCGCAAGGGTGGTAAACTCCGTCCTTTGAGTCCGCCCCAGATCACGTGATCAGATCACGTGTCCAAGCGAAGCCGCGCCTCCTCCAGGAAGTGCGTTGCAGTGATCGTTGCTGGCAGGAGTCTGTGAGAGAACTCGCAGTGCCAGATAGGATGTAGAAGGTAGGTCCGCTTCCAATCTCAGCGCTTTTGTGACTGAGAACACAGCGGAACGGGCGGCAAACTCCGTCCTTTGAGTCCGCCCCAGATCACGTGATCAGATCACGTGTCCAAGCGAAGCTGCGCCTCCTCCAGGAAGTGCGTTGCAGTGATCGTTGCTGGCAGGAGTCTGTGAGAGAACTCGCAGTGCCAGATAGGATGTAGAAGGTAGGTCCGCTTCCAATCTCAGCGCTTTTGTGACTGAGAACACATGTTGTTACAAATATACATGCAACGTCATTATATGTGGCGTCTAACAGCACGTGTTGCACTGTCGCGTCATCATTTGTGTCTGTCTAGATTGAAAATCACTGTGTATTACAGTAACATTTTTGAAGCGTTGAGAGTGCACATTATAAAGACTCTGTTTAACAGACAATGACTATTTTCTTTTTTCTGATTTTTACAGGAAAATGTGTTAGTGTCGATATCATAAACAGTTATGAACCGGATGCAGAATATTAAAGTATTGAAAATGCATATGGTAGTCATGCATATTGGCACAACTCACAGTTGACCAATTTACCTAGTGGCAAGAAAATGACATTTAATGTCCTCTTTGATTCCTCTCCTGTCAGTTTCAAGTCTAGAAATCCACATTTGTTCTCTTCGTAGGGACAGTGTGAGTGACTTATGCACTTGGTAAAGTACAGCAATTTCCCCCTTTTTTGGACATATCTCAATACAACAATTTTATTTTATTAATATTATCAACATCGTCACCTGTGAATGCCATAAAGTAACACATTGCATTGGGTATCTTAATAATAGCTGTACAGTTTTTGTTTTCTTACCTGAATCAGCACAGACGTCCACACCATTTTCCACAGCAGCCAACTGGAATCCGGGAGTGCAAGAACAAGATATCCATCCATCAGTCACTCTATTACAGTATTGGTGGTCATACTCTGTACTCCACAATGGCTTCACTAGATCGAAACATACAACAGTTAAATTCCTTTTACAGTTATACTAACAGAAAAGTCATTTTACAGTGATTATAATGAGCCTTGCTATTAAACATACATGAATTCAGTATATTGAAGAGTTTATCTTAGTGGGGTAGGAAATAAAGGTCTAACAAAACTGCTTGATGAAAATAGTGGGGCAGTGAGATAGGTATTAGATTGCCACTGACTCACATAGTTGAAGTTGTCAAGAGCAGAATTGCTTTCACAGTCATATGTTGCACTTGAAAAAAGGCTTTAATTCACATAGAAGTTACTGGTAATAATTTTGACTTACTCTTGGGTTAATGTAGATGAGAAAACATTTGTTTTACAAACAAGTTACTAGGAGTGACTCAGACATACTCCTGACTGTATAGTAATGTGTACGTTATGTTACTTTATTTTATGTTAATATGCGTGTATACTGTGCCAAATGAAAATCCTAGTACTTTCAAAGCACCTAGGCTTGCCAGTGGTGTGGCATACTCTGCCCCACCCCCCAGTTGAATCCAAACCTTAGCCTGCTGGAGGAAAGACAACGAGCAAGGCGACGATAAGAGAATGGGAACGCAGGCAACTGATGCTATAAAGACAGGATTGGAAGGATTCAGTTGGGGAGTCCTATTAGGTGGACCATAGTTCTGCATAAGGGAGGAGGTGTACATGTCCCAAAGTTCTGTGATAATTGGGTTGTGTTTTCAACCCACATTCGGAGAATTTGAAATAAGTACTCAATGTAATGTTGGATACATGAGGGGCTTCAGAGTGTGCCTAGGCAATTCTAGAGGTTTTGTGGTTTATTTGCCTGGGTATCTTTGTACATTGTACCCCAGGTGAAACGTCAGAATGATAATTGTGTGACTTCCTTGCTTGAGCTAAGAGTGGCATCCTCAAGAATAGACTGTGTATACAGGTGAATGAATGTGCTGGTAACAGAAGGTAAGGGAACAGAGTATGGAAAAAATTAAAACGTCTGGTCCCTCAATGTCAAAAGAGTGCTATTACAAGGGTGTTCCATGTCATATCATGCTAAAATGTATTTTACTTCATGGCGAGAGAGGCGGGTGACTTACTTTGAAATAGGCTTCAAACACATAGACATATACATATATAGTGGTAAAATACAGCACACAGTCTTTATGCAGCTTATTTTAATTAGACTGCAAGAACGGCAGAGTTGGATGTGTGAAAACCCGAGTAGCTAGCTTTAGAAGGGACTTCTGTCAAAAGTGTTCCCTTCCCAACCTGGGCTGCAATGACCTTGTCCTTGTAATAGAGGGAAGCATGTGGATCTGGAATCCAAGCAGGAGCATCAGGCCTGCTTACCCACATACATTTGCAGGACTACTTTGGGCGTTAAACTGAGTGATGCTCCTGTATATTATTTGGGTCTTTTTGGAGTATTGTCTGCCACCTTGTGGCTGCTTCAAAAACCCCAACATTTAACATGAATGTGAAATGACACAACGAGTCATGGCATAATATAGCCTAACAGTATTTGACCTAACCAATTGCTTTTCCACTCTTCCATCACCATTTTCATGAATGCTCACCACCCATGGCAATGTTCTAGAAAGTTACCACAGTCCTAAGGAGAAAAAAGTGCCTCTGCACACTTCTTGATATTTATTGGGACTTGGTCCTCCAATGCCTTGTTGTTATAGTTGGTCACTGTGTCTTCACTTTGACGAGACGTCACTTCTGGTGTGGTGAATGTGCCTTGATTGATTATTGTGCGCAGTGTGTCCTTCAGTGGTTCTTCCAGTTTCTCTGATGGAGACGGTCCTCAGTTACCCTTCTTTGCCTAAAGACTACTGCTTGTGGTTGCCCTTCTCAGGTGTCAGAGATAAGAATTCTCCCCCCTCAATGGGAATATCTATTAAACGTCCCCCAGGTCTGAGCTCATTCCCCCGTTAACTAACTCAATCTTAATCTCTGGTTCCTGGGGATATAATTCAGCACTCTGCTGCCTTTTCAACCTTGAGGGGATTTAGTGCTACAACTTGATTTACTGTTGATAGGGAATTTGACGCCTGAAGTGATATTCGCAATTCTCTGGCTTATAGCAATTTCTGGGCCCAGATTCTAACTAGGCATCCTATGTGAGTCGGCAGTGCCAAAGTATGCAGTTTGGTGGGGGGGTGGGGGGGTTCAAGGATGAAAGTGAAGTCATAACATGTCTCACTATCTAAGTTGCAAGATTGCATTCTAGGGAAGGAGAGGGTGCGTAATGGGGAAGAGCGGTAAGAAGCACATGTACTGGGTTGCACAGAATGGTAGTAGTAGAACTTTGTATTAACTTAATGTTATTAACTGTGTCAATGCCTACATATGAGGTTATGGTAATTAATGAAGATAAGCTGTCTGAGGAGAGGAACTGAAGGATTCTAGTGCCTTTCCTCAGATGAGGTGGGTACACAGGTTATTTATTACATATGGACGTTTGTGAAGTTTGTGAAGTTGTGTTCTTGTCAGAATGGTATGTGTGTCTGTGAACCATTTGAGGTTTGTTCCACAAAGTGACATATCCGGAGGGAAAGTGCAAAGATAAGCTTTAACTTTTGAAAGATCTAAGACATTTGGTTTTAGCTTATAAAATAAATAATAATAAAACATAGACCACATTACACCCTTGAGCAAAATACTCTGGCTTCACCTCCTGGCTAGGATCTGGGTAAATACCACATCCCCCACCTACAAGGCAACACCACTGGAATGCCAGTCACCTGCCAGCCAAAATAAAAACATTGAGTGGTTTACGGTCACCTCACAGTAAGGCCATCAGCAGACTGGAAACAAGAGTGGATTGCAAGGAGAGAAGAGGAAACAGTCCTCAGCCTGCTATTTTATGGTCCTCTTGAGTGCTGTCCCACTGTCAAAACAGACTGCTCCAAGTCTTCTTCAGTTTAGGAAAAAGCAAGGCACGTGGCTCGTCCAACAACACCTTGTGTAACCTAGATTCAAGTTATTTTGTGAACACTCCCATTTTTATATTGTACTGTGATATTTTTTGCTAATTTTTAATTGATTCTAGATACCAATGTTTTGCCCTATGACCTGTACAGTGCTTCATTGCTCCAAAGCTAGGTTTGTGCAATAATAATAATAATAATAATAATAATAATAATAATAATAATAATAATAATAACTGGCATCATAACCATTGCCATAATAATGTATTTATGTAAGGTTATTACCTTGTTCTTTGGAAGTTATTCTAATGTCTGCATTTATCTTCATTTTTGACAGTTCTCAGACTACTCATGGCAGAGGTATGAGAAATCACAGAGTCAAGGGTAAAAGGCCCTGAGAACTGAAGGATAAAGAATTGAAAGGAAGGCCTAATGAACCAAGTGCTAAGGTTGGTGGATATATTATGGTCTACTGCTTGAGAGGTTGGAGGGTGTGGTGAATTGTTCTGGTTCACCTGTGGCTTGGCTGGGGTCCTTTTTGCTACCAAGGACAGCAAGAGTGGCCCGAGGGGGTTTCAGCCTGACTCTGAAATACTGTCTTGTGGAGTTCCGGCAGGTAGCTTGTCTCTCTCACATGTTATTTAATCTATATACTCGTCCTTTGTTTGATCTCCTGGACAACGGCGGCGCCGAAACACAGGTGGTCTTTCAACTTTCAGGCATTTTTAATAAGGACTTAGCTGAGATTGGCCGACTTTATGAGCTTATTCAGAGATGGATGAATACCAACTCACTTGCATTAAATAATGGAAAACCCAAATTGATGTTAGTTGGCTCCAGCCAACGTTTTCTCTAGGCTGGACCCTAGTTAGTCCCAATTTCAAATAGCAGACTCTGTCATTCGAACCTGCTCCAGGCTGACGACTGTTGGAGTCTATTTAGACTCTAATTTAAAAATGAAAAAAAAAACATGTTCCTCAGAATAAAGTCACGTGTGCATACACAACAAATCTTGTCAGACAGATAAAACCATATCTATCTGCAAAGAATGTATCCTCATTGGCTACTGTTATTATTAACTCTAGGATAGTTTACTGACACAGCCTTCTCATCTGCACCTTTAAGACTAACCTTACGATATGGCAGACCTCTCAATGTTGTAACAGCTGTCTGTGGCCTCAGGCGCTCTGAATATTTTAACGCAAGCCTGACAGTCTCTACACTGGCTTCTGGTGCAACAGCGTATCTATTATAAAATACTTACTATGACATACAAATGTCTAGCTAATATAGATCCTCTTTGTTTAGTTGAAAGATTGGCTAAACCACTGAATATTTGCTCTCTTCGATCTACTAAGCTTAATAAACTGTTCCAACCAAAATGCAAACTGAACAATCGAGCAGGTACTACCTTTGAATTCTATGCTCCTTCTCTTTGGAACTCTCTGCCTTCGCACCTTCGTAATGTCCAGCGTTATCACAGTTTAAAAAAGCTGTTAAAACTTTTCTTTTTAATTGTAACAATTATATCGTTCTTGTGTCACTTCTATTTGTTCTATGGTTGACCGGCTCTTTTCCCCCTACTGGACTTGCACACGGAGGCCTTTGGGGGAGTTGAGCTATATAAGCAATACTAATAATAATAATAATAATAATAATAATAATAATAATAATAATAATAATAATAATCAATTAGAACAGTCATTAATTAGCAGGTGAATCACAAGGGCAGACTGAGGAGGGAACTGAGAAGATGCCAAGGTAGGTCTCGATCCCTGCAGGGATGGGTCCACCACATAGGATAATCAGCAGATAGTGTTGAACAACAGTACTTACATAGCTGTCAGGTTTCCCAGTTCCATGTGGAATCTTTGAGCCCTGCCCTGTTTTTTTCTCTCCACACGGCATGCTGGGACTTGTGGGCCCAACCTTGCAATGGGAAAAACAAAACTACAAGTTCCAGCATGCAATTGGAAGCAAAAACCAGAACTGGCTCAAGGT
This sequence comes from Ambystoma mexicanum, assembly GCF_040938575.1. Taxonomy (NCBI): domain Eukaryota; kingdom Metazoa; phylum Chordata; class Amphibia; order Caudata; family Ambystomatidae; genus Ambystoma; species Ambystoma mexicanum. The sequence continues at coordinate 798,665,660 of NC_090937.1, read as the reverse complement.
GCCATACATGGGACTGGTAAACATGGCAGGGAAGTATTCGGTTTTTGTAAAAGGCAGAGCTGATGATTTAGATGTTAAAAGGGTTTGATAGTACAACTGCAAAACTATCTGATATCCCCCATCCCCTATGGCCGCTGGAAATCACTATCTGAAAAGGCAAATTGTGATGCAGCCCCTTTAATGCTGTGGAATGTGTGGAAGGAACCGGCTCTTACAATCATCACTACATGCATAATATACCTGTCAGGAAATTGTGCACTTTCTCTAGCCAATACTAATCAATCCCATCACCTCTTTGTTTTCTTTAAAATGTACAAATGATTCAGTAGCCTATACATGGGCGTAGGACATGAGGGGCATAGGGGGGAAAACCCTGTCCACAGTTTTAAGTGGGAGGATATAATATCTTTTATCCCCCCAGATTATTTGTGTCACTGCCATAAAATATGTAAGCACTGGCGTAACTGGGGCCCCCACACCTCCCACGGTACACAGGGCCCATACATGTCCTGGTACGGGTCCTTCAGAAAAAGAAAATATATATTTTTTTAAATATCTTTTTTTTACAATTTTTTTTAAAAAACTGGAGAAAAAAATGGTTTCTTTTTTAAGTCATTCTGCCTTCATATAGATGTTTTTCTACAAATAATGTCTTTATGAAGGCAGAGTGACTAAAAAAAGATTCTATTTCTTTATGTCTGAGGGCTCCCCCACCTCATGACGTGGACGCCTAAAGGCTAGTGGCCTCCAAGGCATGGGGCGGGGAGCCCTATCACTTCAAAAAGAAATAGGGCCTCATTACGAGGTTGGCGGTAAACCGCTGGTGTAACCTTGGGTTGCCGCCGACCTCGTAATACCATTTCCGACACCTAGACTCCCTGTGGTACCGGAACAGTACAAGTCCTTGCAGACTGGGAAGGTAAGTGCCGGAAAATGTTAGTCCCCATGAGTTCATGGAAGCACCGGCACTGCCACTAATGGTCCCTGTGCTTCTGTGATGAGTCTGCATACTGGGGCCGCTGCACCTGCCAGGGTCAGACCTATCGGGTGCTGCGGTCCCAGCTGGCATTCTCTGAGTGTGGTGGTCCGGATACAAGGGTGCCGGAAAGCTTAGCAGCACCCTTGTTTCCGGACCGCCACACTTATAATGAGGCCCATAGTTTATGTTTGCAGTAACTCTGCCTTCATAAAAAAAATATTTCTGTTCCGGTTTGGTCCTTTAATGGAAATAATTTCTTTATGAAGTTAGAGTGACTTCAAAAAGAAACCATTTCTTTTTGAAGTAATGGGACTCCCCTCCCCCCCATGACACAGAGGCCTTCCGATCCTCTGCAGATGACGGGAATAAGCATTCCTGGCTACTGCAGGGAGCTGAAGGTGTCGTTTCCTGGACCAACGGGTTAAAGGTAAGAAAATGTATTTTCTTTAAATGTGTGTTCATGCATGTAAGTGTGTGTATATGTATGTATATAATGTAATGTGCATTAATTAGATAATGCATGATACAGCCTGGATATGCCTGTGTGAGTGTATGGTGAAAGTGTTCACACTCAAATGTATGGGTGGCTGGGTGTGCGTGTGTGAGTGTACAGTGAAAAGGTACACACTTAAATATATGGGTGGCTGCCTGGGTGGGCCTGTATGGTGAAAGGGTATACACTTAAATGTATGGGTGGCTGGGTGTGCTTGTGTGTGCGTGTATGTGTATGGTGAATGGTGTGTGTGCTTGTGTTCAGGGGCTCAACAAAACCTAAATTGCGGGAGACCGCTAACACTTCAAATGTTGGGAGAGGCGCTAATTTCACATGCGGTTGGGGAGTGGCACATTTATTTGTGTGGGGGCATCTAACTTCTTTACGCATTCTATTGAGACTATTCTAGTGCAGCTTCAATGTTACAAGCAGTTACCTCTCTCCTTTAAGTCTGAAAGCATCCACTTATCGACTGCTGTGAGAATGAGCGGTCTCCTGTCCCCTCTCTACCCTTCCAATCACTCCCCTGGCATTAAAGTACTGAACCTATATCATGATTTCAACTGCCTAAAAACGAACAGTAAAATGCTTTATGTTAGTATTTGCTGGGCCTTTAGGAACAAACACAGGCGGCATTTAACATCTACATCCTGTACTGTTTGGCAACGGATTTGTAGGTCAGCCAGGTCGAGTCAACATAGCCCAAAATTTCAGGGGGTGGGGAAGAGGACTAAAGCCCAGTCAGATCAATGGTGTTGTACCACAGCTTGTGTTTAATGCCATGATTACTTATTGATAATCTTCATTACTTGTATCCCCATTCTTCCTCATCCCAATAATAGTGTATGAGGCACTTTGCCTCATACACAAGTATTGGGATGAGGTAGTGGGACATGGAGGTAATGCCTGGCTTAGTTACCTGTAATCTTCATTACTTCTAGCTCCACTCTTCCTCGTCCTTGTACTTATCTATGCGGGAAAGTGCCTCATACGTCAGGACTCAGACAAGGAAGAGGGATGTGGAGGTAATTCTGGGCCTATGTGCTGATTTTGGGGGTTGGAGCAGATGGTTGGAGGGGGGAATAGTGGGGGGCAGGGATTGTGGGATAAATCGTAATGGTAATCCACATCCAGGCTAAGCAGGCATGATATGTGGTATCAGTGGCTAGAGAGGCATTTTGGTGCAGCCAGTCTAGTCATTTCTTAGTTTGGCTTGACTTTCTTTAACTCGGCATCACTGATTAAGCAGTTCTGCTAAGTGTAATTAGCGGGCTAGAATTGGCTTGTGGTTGCTGCCAGACTAGCCATTTCTCACTGTGGCATTGTACATGTACTTGTACGTGTCCAGACTGGTCTGCATTGTACAGCCAGTTGGACATGTTTTCATTGTGGCATGTCATTTGTAATATCAAAGCATTCCATTAATGAAAACATGAATGTTCCTGTGCACTGTTGGTGACATGCATGTATTGGATTTTTGGACTGGTGTTACCCAACAAAACAATTGCCAACACTCTGGCTTTTTAGCCAATTTTTCTCAGAAAGTGTGCTGTTTAATGCATTAAAACACACACGTATGTATGCTGCTCCAAGCACAGTGTGCAACGTACCCTTGAAGCAGCAGGCTCGTGTGTATTGTGCAAGCGTGGTAATCTAGGCCAGCCCAGAGGGTGGCGCGTCCCATGATTTGTTGTCGAACTGGAGGGGGCCCCCTCAGCATGGCTTGCAGGGGGGCCCCCAAAGGTAGTGTTACGCCACTGCATGTAAGCTTGCAAAAGTTAAAGTAGTTTACTTTTACTTTTGCAAGCTTACAGTAGACAGACTGTCTGTAAATTCTGCTGCTGCCCCGCGCCTGCGCATAATGAACGTGCCCAGGCCGGGCGGAACAAACAAAATGCACGTGCGCTGCCTGCGAGGTGCACTTCTGCGTAGCCTCAGCGTTTGTTTTTCAGAACGAAGGAGAAACCAGGCAGCGACGCGTGCTGCAGTGACTCTGTGCTCATGACAGCATGTGTATAATCGAGGGAGACAGAGTGAGAACAGGCTGAGCAGGGAACAGCTATCTTAAGGTAAGTTAGTCAAGTGCCCCCCTTCCTCTCCGAGGGGCAGGGCGCCATGGGGAGGATTTATTGTAGAGAATGTGTGGCGGTGCCAATGTCAGATATAGTTTCTAAACACGCGCAGTACATTGCAAAACTGATCAGGGAATCTTGGCCTCTTAATGTTTCAATGAAACATTAAGAGACCAGGATTCCCTCATCAGTTTGCAATGTGCCGTGCATGTTTATAAACTGCATATCTGACGCTGGCAGTGGATTTATTTGGGGTGAATTCAATGTGCCAATGTCAGAAATACAGTTTTTAAACATGTGCGGTGCATTGCAAAACTCATCAGGGAATCCTGGCTTCTTAATGTTTCATTAGTATTCCCTGATCAGTTTGCAACGTTCCGCACGTGTTATAAACTGTATATCTGACGTTGGCAGTGGCACGCTTTCATGAATTGAAAAACCTGAGGCCCTGCCAGTGCACCCTCATGTTTTTCAATTCATGAAAATGTGCCAAAGCCCCTGCCAAAGAGGAACATCACATGATTCGGAATGGCTCTTTATTAGTTCCTTACTGTTGGGGTTCCAGGGCTCACATTTAAGCTCCAAGCATTGGCCAACATGGGCTTGCAAGGCTGCACAATCAAATACGGAAGCCATTCACCTATATAGCAGAGGATCAAGGGTGCACAATAGGAGCAAGTATATATTGACATGTATATGCAGTTCCTATACAAATGCCAGAACACTGTTTAATACATTATGCATTGCCTTTTTTAAGGAGAAGGGCGTGACAATAATTTTTGCTGCTTACACTATACTATTGCCCCTAAACTGTCAGGTTACTTTGAGATTGTTTCTAGTTTATTTCCTTAGAGTTGGATCACGCTGACTGCACCTGATATGTATCGCTGCAAAAAAATTTACAAATTCTATGTATCTGTAACTGCTTCCCAAAATGAGACCCGGTCCCTCAGCTGGAGGTGACATCTATTGCTGTGACACATTGTCCTTCACACTAACTCAACATGCTTAGCATACATGGAGCAACAAGAAACTCTGTTAGAACATTTACGATTGAGGCATTTCCTTATAGTGTACAGTTCTGCCAGAATATAACAAAATGGCTTAAAGACTTGCACAAAAAGGCCTGTTCCTGACACCTATCCTTCTGTGTTCCTTTGTAATTATGTAGCCAGTAGTTATCTTATTACCTTCTTTTCATTTACCCCCTCTTGGAATTATGTCATGCCTATGCCTCTAATGTCATGCCTATGACTTCAATCTACTTCCATGTATCTGCTTGTTCTATGTCCTTTATTATATCATATGTAATGTACTACCCTGTGATGTAACTAAACTGTACATTATCTTAAACTCTGCGCCCTGATACCCACGGGTCTGGTGCTCAATACAAGTAATAAAACAAACACAAAGACTGCCCGCTGAGTCACTTCTAGGTGATCCCAAGTAAACATATATAGAAAATAATGCACAGTGGGGGTGTCACACGATTAGCCCAGGATCACACAATCTGGCGAAGACTGAGTTTTCTACCAGATGTCCCTGTACCCCAGGCCAGGCTTGCAAAGTGCACACACTGCCTGAGATATCAGCCTGACATTGTATATGAAATCCTCATGAAACCATATAAAGTAAAATGAGGATGAGCCAATCTCAACAAGGGCCGCTAAGTGGGATGTGTGCTCTTTTCCATAGTAATGTCTAAGGTAGGCAAGGGAAAACACGTGATGTATACGCTAATATTGGTAAGCCTCACTTAAGGCGCACCCCTCCACATCTTCCCACCAACTCACGCCTGCTTGAAGTTTGGATGGTACTACACCTAAAGCTTGGTCTCTGACATGAGGGTTTCCTGCATATCGCTAGTTCAAACCCAGCAGCAGGGTCCACTTAACCTTTCATAAATTCAGTGTTGTTCAAATGAGGGTAATAATACCTGTTATTACATTGCCTAGAAGCTGAAAGCATCTAGCATGAAGCGCTATGACCAATGTGTTATTATATTCCATAAAGCAAACTATTACCAGCACAGACCTGAACTCTGTCCCTACCCAAAATAAACCATTTGTTGGTGCCTATCCTGTGCATCTCTTAAAAGAAAATCAAGCACTAATCTTCTGTAGGTCTTGGCTAAGCTTCACCCTGTTTTATTTGGCCTGGCTGTTTCTGTCAGCGTACTTGAGTGGTCGCAGTACGTGGATTTAGTTACTTCCGTGTCTGTCCCCCCATCCAAATATCCATGCTGCTGACTATTTCTTAAGAGTTAATGCTTGCAGGTATCAATGGGCCCTTTTAAGGTCATTGATCTGGCATGCCTGTTTCAGCTTATTCTGAGAAGCTATATGGAGTGGTTGGTCATGCAAGGCGTGCAAGAGAAAACCTGTGAAGTGTAAGCCAGGATATCAAGGGTGCTCTGAAGACGGAGGAGAAAGTGCTGAGTAACTGTAGATGAGAGTTGTGGGGTGCTGGCCATGGGGGAATGGGAAGAAAGGACTGGGATGCAGCAGAGTGTGGGACTGCAAAGTGAAAAAGGGTAGAAAGGGTGCAGAGGACAGAAAAAGAGAGGAGCAAGGGAGGGGAGAGATGGGAACAAGAACAGAGTGCAGATGAAAGATAGGGATGGTTTGCAGCACAGGGTAACCAGTGTGTGCAGGGGAGAGAAGGGTGCAGGAAAGACCAGAACACAGGTAGAGTGGTGTAGGGCAGAAATGGCATAAGAGGTGCTTCGGGTTTTGCAAATGAGAGAGAAGTACAGACAAGTGAGAAAGTGCAGAGGGCAGTGTGTCAGAGGAGTGACTCGGTGTGGGGTGCATGGAATGGACTTGGGAGAAAAGGGTGTACAGCAGACGAGAATGTGGAGTAGAAAAGAGTACAGAGGGGATATTTGTACAAGGAAGAATGGTGCCTCACCTCATGTTCCCAGATAAAGGGTTCAGTCATGAATGTGTCTTCTTCTAACGCTTGATCCATGCTCACGAGGCCTGCACGAGGACGATTAGAAGTTGTTTGTTGAAATAATTGCAGATATATACACTACACCATATCTGTCTGCACATTGATTGGCCCTGATAATACACAAAGTGGCCCCCCTCTCCCAGCATGGGGAGGATTTATAAGAGGGAACTGCCCCTGTGACATCTGCGCTGCTGTCTGGTTCCTCTCCAGGAAGAGACAGTCAAGGCATGCTGTTCCTGTATCAACTCCCTTTTCACTCAATCCTACCTGCAGCCTAGGTCTGAAGTCAGGACTAACCTTAAATGAGGTATATATTCACCTCTGACCTGTCCTGTAGTGGGAGCTGGTGCCAGGGTGCGTAGCATCTTGCCTTGCAACACAGAATCATGTTATTTGGGCTATTTTAGCAACTTTCATGGGTTTTTGGTGGATGGATGCCACGCGGGCAGCAGACTAATTTTACATTTTACGTCATAATCTATTCCTTTAAAAAAACACTAGAATGATCTATAAATGGCACATAAAGTGCCAGTTCTGGTTTAGATAAAGCCACTGACTTAGGGCTGTTTACTACAAATCCCTGTGTAGTTAATAACTTAATTGGAGCTGGGAACATACCACTGGTGTAATACAAATGTCTTATCAAGGGATGCCTTCATCCACTCCTTTTCTCCTTAATTGTTTTTTTTTGCACTTGCACTATCTGAAATTTCGTCAGGCTGATTATGATAGTTATTCTTCACATTCTTAATTGTTTCAAGGACCTGTAGGAATGTAACTGTATTTCTCCCATGCTCCCTCCCCCCTTGAAGTGCTTTGAAACACATTGTGCATAGGCGCTATACAAATAAACAATCAATCAAAAATCAATCAATCACTCTATTAGCACTATGCATTTCCTTCATTGGAGTCCTGCTGAAAATGAGCAAGGACTCCAATGAAGGAAAGCCAAGTGTTTGCTTGTCTATACGTATTGGGCATTTTCCAGGCACTGCTATTAAATGTTCAGGTACTTGCACCATTTTGCAGCTGCTACCATCAGTGGGTACCTAATACCAGTATTGCGGTGCTTGGTAAGGGCTTTTTCCATGCCTACATTAAATCTTAAATGGTTGGCGTTGCTAACACTGGTTTTAAAATAGGGATGCAACTGCATTTTTGGGACCCACTACTAGCTGAATAATGAGTTGTAGACAAGTTTTAATAGAGGCCACCATAACCCATCTGGGTGACCCAGAATAAAATAAAGCAGAGCCTCGAGATTCAAAACAGCACTTGTTCCGCTATCCATGTAAATCCAGTGAATACCCTTGTGCCGAGGTATGATTGCAGCACATACACTGCTGTAAAGGGGCACACTCATGTTCCATCATTGAGGGTTCAAGTGGAATAGGATAGGAAGGGTTGGCAAAACTCCATAAAGCATCTGCACTTAAAGCGCAGGTGAGAGTATTATACAAGATCTCTCTAAAGGTCCATTGCTGGGAGGATTGTGTACTCTGAACTGCTTTTCTTTTTCTTAATTTTCTTCAATTGTCTTTCCTTCTTTTCTCTTGATTTATACAGTGATGATATAAGATATATGTAAGTTAATACGTACTGCTGTTTTAATGTTGTGAAAAGTCTAGTTCTTTGACTAAAACACAGCAAATAAATAAAAAAAGCAAAGTCCCCAAGGTGTTCCCTGCCCCCCCCAGATGTTATGGCTCTCCTACGCCCCTGCTGTTATTACTTGTTTGGGAGTTTTCTAAACTGGGACTGCATTGCAGTTTACCTTGAACATTGTCATTATTCATGCCTACTGACATTATGCAACATCAGGATTACAACATCAAATATGAAATGCAATCTTCTTTGGAATATTTATTTGCACTATCATTCGTGTTAGTTGTGAGAGAATGTGTCTTAAATAGCTGTTAGCACCCGAGGACGGGGGAGCCTACCAATCAGGTTGCTTGGATGGGGACTGAATCGCATGATCACACCCCGTGTTCTGAGCAATCTGATGTCTGCTTCCCTGCCTGAAAATCCCCCCCACCAATCCCTCCCCTTAAGCCACCGTATCCTCACCTCTCCGTCCTCCTACCCCACTCTTTTGGCTGTGGCAATCACCGCCACTGCAACAGCCTGCATCCTGGCCTGCTGGTCTCCATGAAAATGGAGGAGGGCATCTGCATGGAGCACAGCCTTCTGGCTCCACGGGGGCCATCTTAAATAAGTATTTGTCTGAATGAATGGGACACCATGCGGCGTCCCGGTCATTCAAACCAAATACATTGCTGTTAGCACCCTGGGTTTCCAGATCTAAAACCCAGGGTGATAATAGCAACAACACCAGATCACCAGATATTCGTAAGGCTCGATACCTTGGGCCCTGGGTCATTACCACCCGTTCTGGCCCTCTGGATCGGGTGTTATGGCTATACGAATTGTATTCTAAGAGATGTTCCTCTGTGTAACTGCAAAACCTTCTATTTCACTACTCTGATTATCCAGCCCTCTATCTTTTTTTCATCTCTTTCTACTCGATTCCCTTTACATATAGTTCTCTTCTTTCCCCTGTCCCACCCTCCTTCCCCCTGGCTGCCACCTCTGCGTTTATTTCCACATCTGTCTATATCACTCTCTCCTGGTCCATCAAGCCCTGTCACTCGTTCCCAATTTCTCCGTGATTCTGTACATCAGGCTCCCATATTCTCCATAAATAATTTTCTCGCCTGCTCTTCTGTATTATCAGTCCCTTTACCAGCCTTCCCTTGTTGCCCACATCCTCACACTTACTTTGTGCATCTCTATAACACCTCTTCTCGTCTCTCTCGCTCTCTATTGCTCTCTCCATGATTCACTCCTTATGTCTTTCTCACATAGCTCGACATACTATATTTCCCTCTCTATCATGTCCCCAATGCCCATCCAACCATCCCTTCCCTTCTTGATACCTATCTCTCTCTTCTTCTTGTCCACCACTAATTGTTCCTCTTTCCCACCCATCACTCTCTATGCCAGTGCCTTACACTGCACTCCTCTTTTCTCCTTTCCCTTTATCACAATCTCAGTCACTATTTCTTTCAAACCCTTCCTCCCTTTTCTTTCCCCTTCTCTCTTTCACCCCTTAATCTCGCCATTGACATTGAAAGTGAGTTTTTCTCGTGCAGGTGGTTAGCATCTATGATTTGTAATGTAAGGAAAGCAAAGCAAAGCGTGTTTAACATTCCGAGAACTGCATTTTTAAGTCAAAGGACCTTAATCACAGTGGGTCAGGCTTATACTATGATTAAGCTGCACTTTGCCATGCCATCTGTTGCACTCGATCTCATGCAGCCCATGAGGGCATTACACATACGTCATCCATTAAACAAAACCGTGTAAGCTTTTACCCAGGACACCCAGAAATGACAAAATGACATGAATAGTGATCAGAAAAACTAAAAATGCTGTGGCATCATTTTAGGACTTTGATGGGGTTAAATGGGCTAGGCAATCAACAGAAATGGCCATTGTGCAAGTGATATGCCCAAGAAAAAGGGTACCTGAAGGAACTGTACACATTAATGGAAAGCGTGGGGATTCGACCTGCTTTATTGAGGAAGAGGATGTGTCATGGCACTCTGCTTTCGAAGGACTCTCCCTGAATGAAGCAGTTCCGTAAGACACAATGACCCAGATATCATGACAACGGAAGTTACAAACATACAGAATTCTCGAGCTAAGAAACCTCCCTAAAGAATCGAAATCATAATAAATTGTACATTAAATGCCACTCAAGTACACGCAGAAGTTATATTTGCTATTTCTTCTGAAGAGCTGATTGAAAATGGATGCTTGTGCAGAGGATATGCGGACATGAAAGAGGATAAGGGTTGAATTTGTATCAAATTGGAACCATTTCATACTCATTTCAATACAATGGTTTTTGTGAGGATAAGAGGAAATTAAGAGTTGTTTTTAGAATAAATTGGAATAAACTGCTGTTAACGTGTGTTCTGCAAATCTGCCAATCCTGCTTATGTACATTATAGTACCAGCAGCTGCACCGTTGCCACCCCCACCCGGCGCGCTTAGGATTGACAGAAGTCCAAGTCCTAGCACCGAACATGCCATGGACGAACAAAGTAACAATCCGTCCTAAAATCAGGGGGCTTTGTTAAAGAGGAATGTGTTGCACAAGCATGGAAGAAATAAGGAAATCCAGATGAGTATGCAAAGACCTAACTAAAGGATGAATGGTGGGACAGACAGTGAACAAACTGGTAAAGCCTGCAAAGGAAAATTACACCAGCCCTGTGGCTGGTGCCCAGTAAGTGTAACACCAGGGTGACCGCTAAGAAAGAAACACGAAACCAGGGGCTCTAACTTCAAGGCCATCTTCTTTAATTATGAACTGGAAGCACTGAATTCAGAACTGGGGATACCAAGAAATTATAGGGCCCAGTATTGCATCTGAATCTAAACAGGTTCTTCAAAAACATTAATCATCATTGGCTGAGTCACTGAAATCACCTATTTCTGAACGTGTACCATTAATCAGAGAGTGTCTCATCATGGTACAACTCCATACTCGTTCTGTTAGATAAAACACAAAGATACAAGTTCCCAAATCTTAAAGACCAATATGTTTTATTGGTTGTGATGGAAAAATCTTCTCCAAGCTGCTGCTCAATTTCATCAATAATAAGCGTTAAAGTGAAAAGGTGTTCTCATCCTAGCAAAGTGGTGTCATGGCAGGGAAGTCGCCCTCAGGCCAGGCCTTTATTGTGAACACTGAAAAACAGAGAAAATTGCCCAAATACATGTCCAAGTATATGTGGTATTCATCAACTCTACCACAGCATTTGGCCCAGGTATTCAATAACTCTACCACAGCATTTGGCCCTGAGTGCAAGACAATGGATCAGGAGAAAATGTTGGCCCAAAGGACAGTTGCTGCTTCCAGAAAGTGGCTTCTCCAACTTCATCCAAATTAATCTAAATGGTAGGAGCAAAGCAAAAGCAGGAGAGCATAAACATGAAATTTAACATCGCAGGAAACAAACTTCAAAGGGCGGGCTTCGAAATGGCTGGAATCTGGGGGCTATTTATCTCCTGTTTCTACCCTAGGAGAGGCTGGTTAGCTTCAAAACAATGGTTACCAGGACCTACATTTTGCTTCCCTGGCCAACAGGTGGCTTACAAGCATGCACATGTGACATTACCTTTGAGTGTTTGAAAATGTAAATAAAGATGAATTAGGACACATCTAGGACCCGTTTACATATAATGGAACACACACAATGGGCAAATAGTTAAAGTGGGCATCTCATGTGGAAGTAAAATTTGCAGCACATTTGTAGTCACTCTTGGTTCCCCGCAGTAGCTCCTGCCTTCTGTGTGATGCCTGACAATCAGTAGATGGCTTAAGCTCCTGATCATTGAAAATTTTTTGAACCGTGAAAGGGTATACAAGCAGACCTACCTGGGCCTGAAAGTACGGTTACCTTGCTATTGTAAAGCTGTCTTGTGACACCAGCAACCGAGGCAGAATTTTCAGCAGGAGGAATTCAGAGATTTGAAAATATCCATTGCCAAATAAAACTACGATTGCATATATCGTCCTGTACAAATTAGGGAGGACACTTTTGCATGTCTCTGAGTCTTCAGGCAAATTGAACGAAACGATGAAACCAGAAGAAAGATGAACATTGTGCATACACAAGCAGAGATGTGAATTACAAAAATATGTCAACGTGGGAAAGTTCCAATGAAAACATTTGTGTAAATCATGCCCTAAATATTCTACCCATAAATCTATTTGAAGGTAATCAGTGCATGTGAAAAATACAGTATATGCTATTCTCAGGCATAACATTCCGCTTTCGATTCAGTATCCTCCATGCTACACATATGTATTCAGACTATTTGTCATTGTAGTCACTTTGAAAAATCAACAAAAAAAATCAAAGTGAAACGCTTTAGAGAAGAACAAATCTAAAGAAAACATATAATAAACATATGAAATCGTGAAGGGCGTAGCTTTGAATTCTCCTTCTGAAGACACTTGTTAAAAACAATCTCAGTGGATTGATTGATGTCTCGTATTGTTATTTTCATACATGAACAGAAAGAACATGATAAATCATTGGACAATGGACCATGTGTATCTTTACAGAATGGTTGCACCAGATCAAGTGGAATCTTCTATGGTATTAGCACTATGGCAAGGACAGTCCTCGTGCAAAAGAACATATACTTTCAATGTATTTTTGCAGTACTGCAATGTTTTCCCTACTGCTAAAAGTCTACAATATGAGTGCTTAGGTAATCATTGACCCGCTGCAAACATTAATTTAAACATTCTAATGTGTGCCCTAGTTCTAAACTGTTTTTAAGGATTTGCAATGTTTCTATAATGACTTCACGGGTATCCCTAAAACAGGAGTCTGAAACCATTGGCTTTTCAGATGTGTTTGACTGCAATCGAATTCATCCCTCATCAATGGTGAAGGAACATGGGAGGTATAGTCCAAAACATCTTGGGGGACATAGTTTGCAACAACTTGTAGAATGTGCCACAGTGTTTAATTCTACTGACAGGGCTCTTAAATGAAGCACGTGGAGTGTCAATTCCACTGGTCACCGCACGAATTGACACTATGGAGTTTAATAATCACTGATAGACAAGCAAGTCCAGGAAAATGGTAAATGTGTTTTTTTCTACTGTTATTGTTCTCAAGACAAATATTCAAACACAGAATGGTTTGCTAAGGCCAGTATGTCAGACCTTCTGGGCACTGATTACCTTGTATTCCGGTACCTCTTGGGGGATAATGCTTAAATACACACCAACTCAATATAGCATCCATTCTATCTACGATAATTGAGAACGAATGGCATTTGGACATATCAATTATTTTTTATCCTAAACAGTCAATGCATAGTGACAATGTACCACTTCTTTATTGAACAACCTCCATCAAATACTGCAATGGGTGAATGCACCTGCACATGTGTTCCCTTATCATAGCACACAGGGGTACACTTTTCTCTGGCATCTACTTGCTCGGCTTCACCTAAGAGTACAAGAGGCTTGAACACTTGCCCATTAAGTTAGAGCCCATAGGTGTCAGGTGTACCCACCCATATTAACACACAGCACAACCCTAAGTTCATATTTCTCCATAGAGGCAACACAAATGCTCATTCTGCTTTTCTTTCTAGCACAAATCACGTCATACATTTGATTAATCCCACCTTCTCTCATTTCAGAGCTATTAAACCTGCTTAAACATGTGCTATATGCCTCACAAAGTCCTTCAATCAAGCTGATTCTGAATCTCGGGATTATCCTGCCATACTTCATCACTATGCCTGTTGAAGTATCACATTTTAGGACCTCATCTCTGCTACAACTTCTAACTAAGCTTGCATTGCTCCATGCCTGGGTTCCATTCCACAGTAGACCATGTCTTCAGAAAAGTTCCACCTCCTTTATTGTAAACAGTGAGAACTGTGGGGGCCGTTACAAAAGCTGAAATGCTGCTGTTTGTTACTTCTTCTAGATATTTCCTTATTGTTTTAATTAAGAAAGTGTTTTCAGAACTAGCTTCACCACTTATATACAAGAGTAGAGGTTTGGGATTTGCACAAGTGCAAGTTTTATTTTCATGTTTTAGTCCATGATCAATTTCTTCAGTGACTTCCAGGTAAATGGTGAGTTGTTCATCATTGAGCTGTGCTTTGAGCACTGACAAATCTTCTTTAGTTTGTTTGGATTGATTCATGGTGTTTTCGACCTTATTTATTGCTGTTTCTGCCTCATTTTGGATAAGTGAATGGTTCTTGGCTCCTGTAACAAAAGGCTGGCTGACTTCATGTGTGTCTTTGTCTAGTACATTTTCTATTTCTTTGTGTTGGTGTTCATTGGCCAACATTTGTTTGCACTGTTTAAAATGTCATTTTTTATACTGCTTTCATTTGCCTTGAATGTCACTTCAAATGTGTCATGGCCACTTAACAATTCTTCGTCTTTTCTCCAAGGTTTGAATAGTTGTAATAGGGCCATGTAATAAAATAATCTACGCTGTGGAGATTTAAAGGATAACTTTACATGGTTAAAAAGGCTGAGTTTGCTAAGCTTTACTAGGCTTCCTTCACAATTTAAGACATAGTATTTGTCAGTTGTCTCATCTAACATAACATTATTTTTGTAGCAATAGTTTTGGACTATGTCACATAGGCACATCTTTTCCAAATCAGTACATCTGTTTGGATAGTGTGTGTAAATTAAATTGGTTTTTAAAATATATTGGCTGTTGAGATCACTTTTGGCAATATTTTCAATTTCTTCATAGGATTTAAGTAATTTTTTGTGAAGAAGCTGAACCAAAATTTAGCCAGAGAATGTTTTCAGATTTCCCATACAAGGCTGTGCCTGATACATTATCTTCTGCTTCGTAGGGCCTGGATTATCTGTGTGACAGCATTTTGATACCAAAGCTGTACAATTTTTGTGACAGTGATGTGTCAGATGAAATGTCATCCCAACGGTGGATGTGCACCAGGCAGGAGGCCATGATTTGTAAAGTTATAATTTTACTTTTGTCTTTTAGTTTTACATATTGATTGAGGAATTGTAAAGATTTGAATGACTGTTGGCACACATTTCATATTGAGCTGCATGTCCACTAGTATACTTGATGTTTTTTCTAGTAAGGTTTCTTTTGCCATAATGGTGTCTGCTAGCACTTCCATGGCATTTGGGTTTGGTTGCTCTTGTGTATATGCTTCTTTATTGAAGTATGGTTCTGTGCTAGTGGCGTGAAACCATTCACCTGCAAAGAAGTTAGAAACATTTTCTATATTGGCTTTGCATATGTTTACACACTGTCTTTGTAGTTTCTTTATTCATTTAGTATGTGGTTACATTCTGTTTAAAACTAATATGAAGAATTGCCTCATTAGTTTAAAGGAACTGTTGTTGGGAATGAACCAGGGTCCTCCCGAACCCCCAATCACTTTAGAATTAGGCAAGACGTCTGTAAGGTGGTATAATGGATTAGGGATGGAGGAGGGGCACCGGGAAGGCTCTCTCATGCAAATATAATAACACACACAGACATAGGCAAGCACTGGAGAAGGTAGTTATTGTCTGAATATAAGGCACAGTTTACTATAAGTTGGATAGATATGTAATGTCAGATCCCAGGCATTTTAAAAGCTTAGCTAGTGCTGTATATGAGTCAAACTCCCCCTCCTTCCCAGAAGGAATGTGGCCTGTGGGACTCAAAATAGACCGCAGGCTTAGTGTGCAGTGTTTGTCACCATGGCCAGTAAGAACTGACTCACCCGGTGTCCACTGTCCATCAAGGGTTCATGTGCGTTAAAATAGGACTAGCATGTTTAGTACGGCAAAGTGCATTTAGAAATAAAAATGATAAGTCTAAATTATAGAGAAAACTACCGGAGCCAGATAAATTTGAGCAGGATTAGTGGAATATGGATAGAATGACTGGAAAATGTTTGAACACGGATAACAATGTTTAGTTTTTCCTTGGGCTAGGCTTCGAGGTTTGTAAAAGTCTGTAGAGCTACAGTGTGTTTTTGCATATTTAGCCAAATGGAAGAAAGCATGATCTACAGAGTGCTTTTGCATAGCTAGCAAAATGTGGAACAGCATGCCCTGACAAAACCACTGACAATGAAGAAAGAAGGCTTTGCAGCAACCCCATTATAGAAAAAGAACGTATTGAGATGAAGCCATGATCCAGCTCCAGTGACATCACCATGGCAAGCGGGACCCAAAAAAACCCTGCTTGAGACCACGCTGGCAGGAAAGGAATGGGGAGAGTTTGTTTGTTTGTTTATCATTTATAGGGCTAAACCCTTAGGTAGCTGGGCGCACAACATGACAAGAATACTTAAAGCATGGTTACAGTTTGCTTAGTTACAGGTATATACAGATACACAGGATATTTACAGGCACAGTAACACAGTTACAACAGTTAATGGATGAGAGGCAGGACATGAGAACAGGGATCTGAGGTCATGGGTCTAGTGGTCATTGTGGCGTAGCCAGGTGCGGGTGTTGCATCTAAAACTGTCATATGACTGGTCCCTTCTTAGCTCAACTGGTAGTGCGTTCCATTGCTGAGCTGCTTGTACAGGGAGGCTGTTGCCTCCTGTTTTTTTTTTTAGACGGAATCTGGGTATTTGGAGACAATAGGAGTTGGCTGTCCTGGTTGGTCATGCAGAGGATTTTCTTGTAATTCTTTCCTTCAGGTATGGGCGGGCTGCATTATTTAGACATGTGAAGGTTAATGTAACAGTTTTGAAGAGGATCCTATCGCTGACCTTTAGCCAATTGTAGTTTCTCCTAACGTTAGAGGTATGCTCTCTAGTAGGGAGGTTCAGGGCTGTTCTGAACGCATTATTTTGCAGTGTTTGTAGTTTGTTGATGATGTACTTATTAGCTCTTACATACAGTGCATTGCAGTAGTCCAATTTTGATAGGATGAGGGAATTGGCTAAAATAATACATCTTGCTAGTGAGAGGAAGGGTCTGCATGCTTTAATAAGTTTGCCAGTGTAGGCGGTGGATGAGGCCAGGGAATTTACTTGTTTTTTTGGGGATAGTGTGGAATCCAGATAGTCGCCAAGAGTCTTCACTTCTTTGGCAACTGAAATTATATTGCCGTCAATGTTGAAGGCACTGTAGTTGGTGTCAAGTTTTTTTAGGTTGTTTGAAGAGCCAAGGATAAGGATCTCTGTTTTATTGTCGTTCAGGCAGAGGCCATGGGATGCCATCCATGCCTGAATGAGGATGTACATTTCGTTTACTAAGGCTGTATCCGCAGTGAAATTGCCCGAAAGGGGAATGAGGATCTGAGTGTCATCTGCATAATTAGTGTAGGTGACACCCAGTCTGTCCAATTTGTCGAATAAAGGCTTAGTAAAGATATTACGCATAGTTGGTGAGACACATGAGCCCTGGGGAACTCCACATGTTGTTTAGTAGGGTCTGCCAAAGCTGAGGTGGAGAAGACTTGCATACTTATATTGTCAAGAAAGGATTGGACCCAGGTTATAGCTTCACTTGAGAAGTGGGCGGCCGATGCTAGGTGTTTGCAAAGTTCTACATGGCCCACCAAGTCGAATGCCACCGACAGATCAAGGAGGAGTAGCATAGCTGTCTTTCCTTTGTCGTTAAGCGCATCGATTTGGGCTTTGAGATCTATTAGTGCAGTCTCTCTGCCGTGCTGAGGTCTGAACCCAGATTGTCGTGCGCCTAATAGTTGGTTGGTCTCAAGGTACTTTTGAATTTGAAGATAGGCCACTCTATCTATTATCTTCAGGAGGAACGGGACTGTTGTGATGGGGCTGTAGTTTGTGGGGATGGAGGGGTCTAAGTTTTGTTTTTTAAGCAGGGGTAGAACCCAGGATTCTGTTAATCTGCTTGGGACAGTGTTGGATAAAAAGGAGGCATTGATGAGTTTAGTGATAAAGGGTGCTAGGTCTCTGGCTGCATCCTTAATTATTTGGGCCGGGCATGTGTTGCCTTTGCAATTTGATGGCTTTAGTGAGGCAATGATTTCCTGAATGGAGACTTTAGAGAATTGGAATGGTGCTAGGTTGGGTTTGTTAATAGGACTGGAGATAATAGGAGTTTCCATGATTGGAAGTGAGGCTTTTTTTTGTTGCAATATTGGATTGTAATGTTTTTATTTTATTGGCTAAGGCATTTTGGATATTAGTACACCATTACTTGTCTTTAGGTAAGTTATCCGGTAGAGGTGTGGGAGATTCTAATTCTCGCAGGATCACAAACACTTCCTTAGTATTGGAGCATGCTTTGGAGATTCTTTCATTGTAAACTTCTTTTTTGGTTTGGATAATTTCTTTCTTATAGTTGCTGGCACAAAGTTTGAGTTTTAGTTTATTTTCTTCCATTAGGGTGTGGTGTCATATGGTTTCTAACTTTCTTTTTTCCATTCTAAGTTCTTTTAAGTGAGGGGTGAACCAATTGTTGAGGTGGGTCTGTTGTTTACTTTTGCAGTTCTTAAGTGGGGCAACGGTGTCTAGGGCCTTGGCCATAGTATCATTGTAGGAGTCCACCAGCGTATCTGGGTCAGAGTTACTTGGCAAGGCATTAATCACTGGAAGGAGAAGAGGTAAGATGTTGTCAGGTGTGTTATTTGTCCTTGATCTAGTAGGGAGAGAAGGTGCCATTATTTTTTCTTTGTTAACTTCCTTGTTGAGTATTAAACTGAAGTCAATTAGGAAGTGGTCAGTCTAAGGCTGGGTGTAATTTTAGTGATCGTGGTTGGGCAATTTGAAGTGGCTACCCAGTCTAATGTCCTCCCTTTATCGTGGGTTGGGGTGAGGACTTTTTGGGTGAGGCCATGTTCATCAAGCATGGTGGCTATTGCTTGAGCTTGTTTGTCATCCGGGTCGTTATATCCTAAGTTGGGGTTGCCTAGGATCATTATCTGAGATTACTTTTTTGTATTGCTAGCTAAGAGGCTAGATATGTCCTCTTCAAACGAGCCTAAGGGTCCTGGTGGCCTATATATAAGGTGAATGGTTAGAGTGCAACATGGGGATATAGGCAGTTTCGCTGATAGTAGTTCAGAGGATTTTAGTGGGGGTAGCGTGGATAGCCTTAGATCCAGGTTGGTTTTAGCAATGATAGCTAAGCCACCTCCTCTAACGTTAGGTCGGTCTATTCTTAGGAGTTGGTACACTTTAGGTATCGCTAATGAGAGCGCTGGACCCGCTGCATCATGTAGCCATGTTTCTGTGACCGCTAGAAGATCGAGGTTATCTGATGTTAGGATATCAGCTATTTCAGTGGCAAGGGCCACAACGGATCTAGCATTGATCAATGCACCCGCTATTGTAATTGTTTTGGGTAGGCTTTGGGTGTAGCGTGGCTAAAATCAACATTTCACAGTTGGCTGAGTTAGGCATAGGCTATGACCAGTGCTCACAGAAGAGCTAAAAGCCACATTTCACAGAAAGGCTAAAATCATCATTTCACTGCAGGGTTAAAATCCACATTTCGCAATGGGCTGAGTTAGGTATAGGCTATAACAAGTGCTAACAGAAGGGCTAAAGGCAGCATTTCACAGTGGGGCTAAAAAGCACATTTCACAGTGGGGCTAAAAAGCACAATTCACAATGGGGCTAAGAAGCACAAATTCACAGTGGGGCTAAAAGGCACAATTCACAATGGGGCAAAGAAGCACAATTCACAGAGGGGCTATGAAGCACGTTTCACAGTGGGGCAAAAAAGCACAATTTACAGTAGGGCTAAGAAGCACAATTCACAGTAGGGCTAAGAAGCACAATTCGCAGTGGGGCTAAGAAGCACAATTCACAGTGGGGCTAAGAAGCACAATTCACAGTGGGGCTAAGCAGCATGTTTCACAGTGAGGCTAAAAAGCACAATTCAAAATAGGGCTAAGAAGCACAATTCACAGTGGTGCTAAGAAGCACAATTCACGATGGGGCTAAGAAGCACGTTTCACAGCGGGGCTAAGAAACACAATTCACAGTGGGGCTAAGAAGCATGTTTCACAGTGGGGCTAAAAAGCACAATTTGCAGTGGGGCTAAGAAGCACAAATTGAAGTGCGGCTAAGAAGCACAATTCACAATCGGGTTAAAATCAACATTTCACAGATGGCTGAAATTAGGCTAGAGTTACGTGGTTAGTGTAGTCATAGAGGGGCTTTGAGCCCCATGTTTACAGATGGCTGCAATCAATGCATGCATAGTGGGCTGAGTTAAACGTAGGCTAAGAACAGTGTAGACAGAGAGGTTAATGTCAGTGTGTTAGCGATGGCTAGACAGTATAAAGCGTAATGGCAAGCATGAATGGCAAGACACACGTGCTGGAGCAGGGCATAGTATAGCGAGTACAAATGTTCATTGTTTAAGGTCTATGTGGGATGGTACGGGTAGGTGGGGCAATGGCCAAGTTATAGCAACGTCATGCCATTCTAGGCGGTGGCAGGATAGCCTCTTAGGGGGGATGTTTCCTCAGGGCTCACGGGGATCATGTAGTGCGAGTGTTCTGGTAGGCGGCGCAGGTTAACGTGGGTTTAAAGCATAGGCTCTTACCAGATATCTGCTGGATGGGGGCGATGCTGGCGGAGTAGCCTGGTGCCTGGCCTACTGCCCATCCGGCTCCAGACAAGCTCACGACAGGTGTAGGTGCCTTGGTGAGTGCCTTTGTGTGGGCCGGCTCGAGCCTGCCGGCTCATGATTGGCTGCAGAAGAGGGGCTGTTGGCCAATGGTGAAGGGCGATGGGGCCAGAGGTCTGCTTCAGGGACTGGTTGGCGAAGCAGCATTGCAGGCGGCCATATTGGACTGGATTTCTTCCTCGTGGAAGCTAATGGCGATTTGCATAACGCTATAATGCAGGCTGTTAGCTGCAAACTGGCAAGTGGAGGGGGCTATCCGCAGGCTCAGGATAAATTGTAGATGTCTCCCAGTAATATTTAAGAATATTACCGGCTTCAAGCAGCGGGCTTCAAAGTTCTGCAGAATTAGGCAGGCACACTAATATCAAGTGCAGTGCGCATCGGAGGGTACCTCTGAGCGGGCACTACTCCTGCAGTGGGGGGAGCTCCAGCTCCTCCTGGGGACAAGGCAGCACTGTGTGGTAGGAGAAGACCATCCAGGCAGCAGAGTCCTTTGCTACCATCCTCATTTTGTATGATTAAACTTGTTATCCTTAGAGGATTGCCTTTGTGCCTTATTTCCATAGAGGGGTATATTCATTCTGGTGTGAGCATAATTAGGGACAGCCTTACAAGTGGTGACTATCCCAATGTGATCCCAGTTCTCCCCGTACTTTGCCGGAAGGCTCCAGGCCACTTCTCCAGGAAATAGAGCCAGGGCCACCGACAGCGACCGGTCCCCCAAATCAAAAAACACGAGTTTCCTGAACGGTTTTAGAAGGAGCCATTTTAATGGAAATCCTCTATGCTCTCTGAAGCGGGGCATGGCTCCAGAGAGAAGGATAGGCCAGTATTGGACCATGTAACAGAGGAAACTCGGGTGAACATGCACATTTAAGCAGACTTTTGTAAGAGATAACAAGAAGGGGACATGTGTGTGTGTGACAATATGTGGGGTGTGAATGGATGAAGTACGAGGTAAATGACATAGAGTGGATAGGTCTTTTGGTGGTGTGTTAAGGTATAGATTGAATAGGATCTTTGGTGTTGTGTTATGGTATAGATTGGATCGGATTTCAGGTGATGTGTTAAGGTATAGATTGGATAGGAGGTGGGTTATGTATTGAAATTGTCATGTATTTCTGTTTTCTACTTTTTATAACAGAAAAAGGGAGCCTCAGCGTATAAAGACTGGGAAGAAAGGGAGCCTCGGTGTATAAAGCCTGGGAGGTAGGGGATCCTCAGCCATAATAGGTTGAGAAGGTAGTGCCACGCAGAAATCTTTTATGATGATAAAAGCAATTGGATCCTCAGCATGTAACAAGCTGAGAAGGAAGTATTACGAGAATATAAGGAAAAAATAAGTAGTGGCTCGGTATTAGGAATGGGCCTGGCTTTTAGTCAATTGTTTTAATATATTTTCTCTTGCTGTCTTTTGTGGAACAAAAGAAGGAAGTTGGATCACCCGCGGTGTGCGTGTGTGAAAACAAAGTGTGAAAGGAAAAAGTGGGTTGTTCTGTATATTTGTGTAACAAGCAGCAGCGTGCGCAGCATAGCAGTAAGGTCTAACTGAAGCATAACGGATGTGCACTATATTATGGGGGAACAAACCCCAGCAAGACACCTGCATAGGGCCCTGCCACTGTACTTTGACAGGATAGATACATATCATAAACAATGGATGTTGTAAACAAAGGAAGAGGGGATGTCCTGCCCCTGGCCAGAGCAGGGCTCCCATAACAGAAACACGCTAGAAAAACTGGGCATCTTATTAGCAGCAAAATATAAGGGAAATAAGTTACAAAAAAGAAAAGAGATTTTAGATCTATGGTATTTATTCGAGGATATGGAATATTAGGAAGATAAAAAAGTGATCAATGTAAGGGGATATACCACATAACGCCTAAACCTGCAGTAGGGTATAAAAATCCAGTCTTTAAGCCTCTAGAAATAGCGAAATTGTCGACAACAGTATTATCAGGATCAGCATATAGAGGGAGGGACTCAAGAGCTTTTGCACCTCCACCTCCATATAACCCATCCACAAGCGCTGACATGCCCGTAGCATCAGTGTACCCAGGGGGTTCACAAGTAGATAGGAACAATGATTTAAGACCATTGCGGGAAAGGTTGGTCAGGTTAAAAGAACCTGGAGAAGTACCACCAGAAATAAGGGTACCGTTGCAGAAAATAGAGGATTGGAAGTCAGGAGATTTTTTGGTTAGATGCATCCATGGAGCAACAGTATGTTTTTAAGATAATAAGATTGAATTAAATTTGAGATCATTACATACTAGATAGTGATGTTTCGTTATACAGCGTCAGGGTGAAAGTTATATTATATATTGTAAATATAAAGAAATGTAATGAGTAACATTAACATCCTAATTTTTTTATACAGATTTTTTGTAAGATGCCAACAAGAAAACAAAAACATTGTTTTATTAGGAAGCATCGTCTTCAGGGAAGTAGTAGTGTTGTTACATCTGTAGATCCAAATATTGTAAATAATACAATAGTACCTGTTAACAACAAAACTTTAAAAAATTTGCAATTTGAAATGGGAGATGTGCCAATTGAATGTATCGATGGATCCAAGAATGTTTTATTGATAGAAAGAAAACATAAAGGGCTTCATTCCGAGTTGGGCGCAAAGGGATTACCGGCACCTGTAAGGACACCGATGCCGGTAAACCCTTTGCGCCCTATTCCGAGGTCCCTTAGCGGGTCCCTCCTTTAACGCCTGGTCTGACCAGGCGTTATGGACGGGACTGGTTAAGGGACTTGAGAGCTAATAACGGTACCGCAAATTGCGGTACCGTTATTAGCTACTTCCCCATTCCCATTGAGCCCTATGGTGGCTCAAATGGGAATGGGGAATGGATTTTTCAATGGGGACTTACTGGTCCCGCAAAGGTCAGACTACACTGTTAAGTCCCCATTGATCCAAGGCAGAGTCGGTACCGGCGTGGGAGGGAGTCATGGCGCAAATAGCGCCATGACTACCTCCATACTCGGAATGAGGGCGAAAGTGAATCAAATGTGTTGTTAGCTAGTAAAAAAAGAAAGATTTTTAGAAGAAAAGGTAGGAAATGTGATGTCAATTTCAAACAGTGGAATAATGATATACATAAGAAAATGTATCACTCTCAGGTTTTTGCAAATCTTTGAAGAAGTGTGAAACAAAAATCTAGATACAGGGTAAAACGTTTTTTGCAAAAGAAAAAGATAGAAGTAATAATTAAAAACACATTTGATATGAAAGGAAAACTGTTTATTTTCGTATTGAATTACTTATGATGACAATACCTTTCTATACAAATATAGAATGAGTTCATGCATTTACATGTGACAACTTTTGTGATGTGTTTGGTGGAGAGTAGAAACATACTTCACATACAGAAAGATTGTTTAATGAGGAGAGTTACATTCAAGGAAAGAATGTTCTCTTAGCTATTGATGAGAGTGGATCTTGCTATGAAGTACACAATGGTGTTCTCTGTTTTTTGATCGTTTAGTCCACAGACATATCCACTCGCCTGCAGATTCAAGTAGAAAATAAATGTGTTAAAGGGATATTATAGTTAAGTTGTTATAAAAAAAACCTATTAAATTCATGGAAAACACGTTGTCAAAGGGACGTTATGATTGCAAGGCAAAAAGGAAAAGCAAAAGAAATGTGCCAGTTATGGTAAACTATGCAATTATAACTCCCGCCAGAATAACACCCATGACATCAAAGATGATGTCATAAATGTCATAATTGATGACATCGCTGATGGAGGGTAGCATAGGCTGCCAAGGAAGCCATCCTGGGAACAAGCATATTGCTCTGTATGGTGGACACAGTACATTTTGTTTTGCATCTCTTGTAGAAAAAACACAATGAGCCAATGACTGGATAGTCTTCTATTCGGATAGTCCTGTCAACATGTTGTCAACAAACATATCATTTTGCAGTGGTGGCTTGTTTATCTCTCCAGTTTCAGAGCAGGTGAGAGAGGGGCAATGAGCATCATGAGAAAGGGGAAGGGAAGAAGCACAAAAGGAGCAGCAGAGGAATGACCTAGACGACCACCAAAGGAGGGGCAGTGATGAGCAAGAAAGTAGGATTGATGAGGGAAGAAGTGGGAGTTGGTACAAGGGTCAAGAGAAGAGGATGGATGAGTCAGAAGAGGGGTTGTTTAATTTGTATTTGTTTTATTTGTATAGCGCAAACCAGGCCCGAAGGCTACCGGGCGCATATCTTGAGACAATGGTTACAACAGGGTATTGCATTACAAGACATAAATAGGACATAAAGTTTGAACATATGAATACACACACAATACAGATTCGTGATCAAGTACAATCAAAGGCATGCTTATCGAGCTGTCAATTCGTCTTCGGATGAGACTAGCCACAGTTTGGCTTTGTGTTTGAAGGAATTCAGGGAGGGCAAGTTTCTGATAGGGAGAGGTACAGAGTTCCAGAGTTTGGCTGCCAGAACTGGGAAGCTGGCCCCACCGGCTGTTTGGAGCTTGAATCTAGGGATCAGTAGGCTCTGGCTGGCGGAAGACTTTAGTGATTGAGGTGGGGTATACTGGGTAAACCTGGAGGATAGATAGCTCGGGGCCTGGTTGTGCAAGCATTTGTAAGTCAGGGCAAGAGATTTTAGTGAAATACTTTGGGTTACTGACAGCCAGTGAAGGTTCTTCAGAGATATGGGCTGATCTAGGGATGTTGATGGCAGTTCGGATTGCGTTATTTTGTGCAATCTGGAGTTTGTCGATGTTACCTTGGTTGGTGCCTTGGTGCAGTGCATTACAGTAACCCAGTTTGGATATGACCAAGGTCCTAGCAAGTGTGATGCAGTTCTGAGAGGAGAGAAAAGGGCGACAGGCTGTGATCAACTTGCAAGTGTAAGCAGAGGCGGAGGCTACTGCGTTAGTTTGTCTGTGGAGGGAGAGAGTGGAATCTAGGTACATACCAAGTGTTTTAGTATCTCTGGAAACTTTTATGGGGTTACCATCGATATTTAAGGCGTTGAACATAGGGTTCAACTTGTTGAGTCTTTGCTGTGTTCCAAGGATGAGGAGCTCAGTCTTATCGTCATTAAGACAGAGCTCGTGTTGTGCCATCCAGGTTTGGACGACGTGGTATTTGTCATTTAAAGCTTTCAAGTCTACCGTGTAGTCACCCGTGATAGGGATGAGTATCTGGGTGTCATCGGCATAATTGGTGTAGGTGACACCCAGATAATCAAGCACATCGAACAGGGGTTTGGTGAAAACATTGTAGACCGTAGGGGATACGCAGGACCCTTGGGGGACACCGCAAGGGACTGGCGCAGGGTCAGCAGAGGAGATGGGGGAGAATACCCTCATGTGTCTATTATCCAGGAATTATTTGATCCAGTTAGTGGCAATATCAGAAAAGTAAGCTGCCGTTTTTAGATGATGACAGAGGATTTGGTGGTTGACCAAGTCGAAGGCAGCAGATAGGTCTAGTAATAGTAGCAGGGCTAATTTACCTTTGTCTTTGAGGTCCTCAATTTGAGTTTTGAGGTCTAGAAGGGCTGTCTCCGTGCCGTGCTTAGGTCTGAAGCCAGATTGTCTAGAGCCTAGAAGGTTGTTAGTTTCCTGGTAGTTCTGTATCTGTAGATACGCTGCTCAGTCTAAGATTTTCAGGAGAAAAGGGACAGTCGTGATAGGCCTATAGTTGGTGGGCACCTCAGGATCCAGGGTGTTTTTTTTTTGTTGAGAAGCGCATTATGTATATTGTTGCACCAGTATATAGTGCATGCGTCGGGAGCGGGTGATGGTGATTCTAATTCTTTAAGGATTTTGAAGAGTTCTTTAGTGTTAGATTCTGCTTGGGATATGCGTATGTTATACGTCTCTTTCTTGGCTTGAAAGATGGCTTCCTTGTAGTTGAGTGAGGTGATAAGGAGGGAGGCTTTATTAGTCGAAGTAGGATGGCTTTTCCACAGTGCTTCGGCCTTCCGCTTTTCTTTACGTAGCTTGTTAAACTGTGGGGTAAACCAGGAATTCAGGTGGGACTGTTGTTTGGCTTTGCAAGTTTTTAGTGGGGCTATGGTCTCAATGGCTTTGAGCAGGGTGCTGTTGAAGGTATCTACTAGGACGGTGGCGTCCTTATGTAGCGTGGTGCAGGTATTCAGAATAGGGAGGATGAGGGGAAGCAGTTTCTCCCTGGTGATGTCCTTTTTGTTTCTAGTGGGTATAGCCGGGGCTAAAGTAGGTGTAGACTGATGGATGGTAGCTGCTATGAGGAAGGTAATGACATGATGGTCGGACCAGATGCAAGCATTATTGGAGCTGACAGTGATATTACAGTTGAGGTCTGCTATCCAGTCTAGCGTTCTGCCCTTGTTGTGGGTAGGATCACGAATGCGCTGCTGGAAGCCTAAGTTGGAAAGGGAAGTGGCAATCATTGGGATCGGCAAGGCCAAGATTAAGGTCACCTAGTAGCAATACTTGAGAGTTGGGCTTCATATTGGCAGACAATGTGGATGTAACATCATCGGTGAAAGAACCAAGTGGACCTGGAGGTCTGGATATAAGGTGGAGTGTAGCTGTGTTGGTTGGTGAGAGGGATAGCTTCACTGAGAGGGATTCAGCGGAACTGAGTTGGGCGTTGGGGATAGTTCTCATGGTGATCAAGTCTCTGTGGATGAATGCAACTCCTCCTCCTTTAGACAAGTTGGATTGACGATCATTTCTAATAATGGTGTAAACTTTAGGTATGGATAGTCCGAGGAGTGGGCCAGAGGCCTCATGTAACCATGTTTAGGTAATGGCTAAGAAGTCAAGGTTTTGTACACTAATAAGGTCTGAGATATCCAGCGCGTGGGCAGTGAGGGACCTGGCATTGATGAGGGCTCCCTTGAGTGTAGTGGATGGTGAGATGGAGGAAGGGCTGCTTGGGGGTGTGAGTGGGATGGGCTGTGGGGACGCAATGTGGCTGTGCGGTGTGCATGGTGGTCGAGGTAGACTGGACCTAAGTCTAGTATTCCTATGTTGGCCAGTGCAGTGAAGTGAATTGAATTCCAGTGAAGTGAAGTGAATTCCTAAGTTGGCCAGTCCAGTGAAGTCGGAATAGGGGGTTGTGGAAGAGCCAGACAAGTGGGAGGTAATGGAGTCAGAAATAAGTGAGATGGAGGAAGATATAGGGCAGTAGTTGGTAGATTTCAGTTGTGGTAGGAAGTAGCGGGAGGAGAGTCTGGTAGGTTGTGGTGGCAATGAGTTGGTGTGAAGCTGGCAGGAAGTGATGGATGCATATTTGTGTGGTCTTTAGATCATTGGCCTTTGATGCAGTATTTCAATTTCAGTGGATGCCTTCCCACCCCTTGTTAGTTGAAATTTTGTCTGTTCACATTTTGTCAGTCTTTCATTTCATATGCATCATGATTCGCATGATGTTGTATGACCGGCTGCACATGTTTTAATGATTCACTTGTTTGGCTTATTCATGAGTATATGTGATTAGTTTGCAGATGCTAGCATTTTACATGGTTCTTCCTCAACTATGCCTTCTTATATTCAAAAATATGTACTGACATGGGGATAGATTGTTGGCTGACATTAATGGGCTATATGGATTGAAGTTGCAACTTCCCTTTGTCCTACACATGGATGTCTGCATGACGTTGTCCTTTCCGGCAGCATCCAGGTGACATTGTTAGCACTATATTACGGTACAAATCCAGTGTATCTAGTTCTGGACTATTCTGTCAATCTTTTAAGTTCGTTGGTGTTAAGTGCCAATGTGTTTCTGCTTCTGATGACACAAGGTTGGTGATTATGTCTTCCTTTATTAGGTAGGTTTTGAGCACACGTGTGTCTGCTGCATATGGGTTGCAGTATTATCATGCAACGTGGTGCTACTGGAAAATAGTGAATAAAGATGACAGCTTGTGCCATGGGGAATCGAGTGCATGCGGGGTGGATATTCTTTGGGATGGCACCAGGGATGTCTGTGTTGTTTCATTGGAGTTATCAATCTTCTTCTGAGTTGGTTGGCACGTCCGTGGTTGTTGAGCTCTCCCAAGCCCTTTAGACACATTTGAACTGTACATGCGTGTCACAGCAAATGCAATACATGACCCTTTCCCATTATTTGTATTAATGCTACATGCACACCTAAGTATATCTTTTTTTCCCTGGAGATTATACGGTATATGTTGTGCTTGTTTTTGTATTGAACTGGATGTGCAAACTGCTGCTGAGGCACTGCCATAGCGTGTCTCCCTGAGCACTGTGTGGCTTCTTTCATCTTAGGAATCAAGCCCTTTGACCTCTGAAAATAAAGAAACAGAAAGAGATCATTTTTATATGCAGCAGACGTCTCCTTCGCACAAGAAACCTAAGTAAGCATAAACACAGGTGGCATTAACATTGTGTTTATATTCACTTTTTTTTTTTTTTAAACTTTGGTTTTATTGGCATTTTATTAGTTGTACAAGCCAGGCTGAGTAACCCATAAGGCACACAAAGCGATTTACTGTCCCGTTCTACCTTTAACCCCCCCTACCCTCCGCCTCCCTCCCACAATGCCCCCCCCCGCAATCCTGTAGTAACTTCAAACGAGAGAGACAATGAGCGGCTTTATCCTCCCCTGTGCTCAGGAGACAATGTGTTAGGTGGCAATTTTTTACGACTGTGGTCGATGGCGCCATTCCCCCTGGTCGTGGGCATTCAAAGCGAGCCCAGCTGGGCTCCGGGCCCTCCTCCCCTCCCTCGGTGCGGCCCAATGTCTCAAGTCAGTGTATGTCCCATCCCCAAGATTGTTGCACCCCATACCAATGAGCCATGAAGGTCCCTGAGTCATTGTTCACCATGGCTGTGAGTTTGTCCATCAAGAACATATTCTTTACTTTCTTCAGCCATTCCTCCTTGGAGGGGAGTTCCGGGCTCTTCCACTTCTGAGCCAGGGCCACCCTCCCCGCCCGCAGCATTGTTTCCATCACCCTTGGATATCTATATATTTCCATATCTTCCGGGGGTACCCCCAGCAACATTGACAAAGGGTCCTGAGGGAGAGGTTCGTCCGACACCTCCGCGATCCAGGTCCGTACTCTTTCCCAGAAGACCTGAACTTTCGGACAGAGCCACCACATGTGCTTCCTGGATCCCCTCTGGCCACAACCCCTTGGACACATTGGAATAACACCTGGGAACATTTTAGACAGTTTTACTGGGTCCCTATGCCACCCCTGCAGTACCTTGAAGTTATGCTCCATATCTGCGGTGAACAAGTTCCCATGGAAAGCGATTTT
This sequence comes from Ambystoma mexicanum, assembly GCF_040938575.1. Taxonomy (NCBI): domain Eukaryota; kingdom Metazoa; phylum Chordata; class Amphibia; order Caudata; family Ambystomatidae; genus Ambystoma; species Ambystoma mexicanum. The sequence continues at coordinate 798,635,726 of NC_090937.1, read as the reverse complement.
GAAAATTCTTGACCAGGTGTCTTCCGAAATGACCTCTTCCACCAAATCATCCCAGAATGAGCGGAAGCCCCTTCTCCCGGGGAGGTTGAAAGTGTTCAAGATTTTATACATGTTCGACACCGCGCCCTTTCTCGAGGTCGCTGTATCCAAGAACTTTTCAAAGGGGGTCAGCTGCCTCCTCAAGTTTTGGCCCCATGATTGGTCACACAGTATGCCCTTGATGCGGAGGTATTCAAAAATGGTGAGGGACCCCCGGCCGAGGGCCACCCTCAGGTCCTCATATGAGAGAAACTCTCCCTCCCTGAACATCTGCCCAGCCCATTCCATCCCCAAGTCGGACCAGATCTGGGAATTCCGAAACCCCCTCCCGCCCAGGTCAAGGGGGAGTCCCCAAAGGGAGGACATCGGGGACGGCCATGAAGTGAGGTAGGCTGTCTGTGGGCCTTCCTTACAGATTTCCCAAAGAACTCCCAGGGTCGGGTGACCTCTTAACTTCCCCGGGATAGCTTTGCGTGGGGCCCACAGGAGGTCCCTAACCTTCAGGGGGTGGGCGTCCATGTCCTCCAAGTAAGACCAGTATGTCCCCATCCCTTCTTTCATGTGTTCCAAGAGTACCCTCAACTGTGCAGCCCGGAAGTACAGGCGGAAATCAGAGAGCCCAAATCCCCCCTCCTCCCTCGGCAATGTCAGGGTCGCCCTCCCGGTCCTCGGGGTTTTCCCCTGCCATATAAATTCTTGGACAGCGTTTTGTAGGACCCTGAAGGTCTGCTCTGGGATGATGGTGGGGAGCGCTGTGAACAGGTACAAAAGCCTCGGTAAGACATTCATCTTGACCGCTGTCATCCGGCCGTACCAGGACAGGATCATCCTGTCCCATCTCCTCAGGTCCGACCTGATCCCTGCAATTATTGGGTCATAGTTAGTGCAGGCTAGTTTAGATAGGTCCCTAGTTAGCAGGACTCCCAGGTATCGGATGAAGGTCTTTCCCAGCGCGATTCCCTCGAACCTGTCCAGGGGGTCCAACTCGGGGTCTCGTACTTTCATTGGGAGCAGGACTGATTTGGTTGTGTTGATTCTCAGTCCGGAGAAGCGGCCAAATGTGGACACCAGGGACAAAAAGGGGGGGAGCAAAGTGGCCGGGTCCACCAGATAAGCAAGGATGTCGTCTGCAAAGAGGGATAGCTTGAATTCTACATCGCCTCTGCTAATCCCCCTGATGCCCGCATGCGCTCTGATCGCTATAGCTAACAGTTCTATCGTGAGGACGTATATCAAGGGGGAGAGGGGACAACCCTGCCTGGTCCCTCGTGAAAGTGCGAAGGACTCGGACAACCTCCCATTCACCTGGACCCTCGCTGTGGGGGCTCTATAGAGTGCCGATACCCAGCTCCTAATGTGCGACCCGAAGCCCATTTTCTGGAGAAGGAGTTCCATGTACCTCCACTCCACTCTGTCAAAAGCTTTTTCGGAGTCTAGAGAGAGGACACATGCGTCCAGGTCAGATTCCTGTACGAAATGGAGCAGATCTATTGTTTTACGGATATTGTCTGACCCCTGTCTCCCTCTTATGAAGCCCACCTGGTCCCCATGAACCAACCTTGGCATTATCCCCTCCATCCGCCTCCCCACCACCTTGGCCAAGATCTTGACGTCCATGTTCAATAATGATATTGGGCGGTATGAGGAGCACTCAGCGGGATCTTTCCCCTCCTTGGGCAGTACAGCTATAATGGCTCCCATCATGGAGTCGGGGAGAGTACCTCCTTTGAGGACAGAATTGAAGACCCTCGCCAGATGCGGGGCCAAGCTGGAGCGGAACCTCTTGTAAAAGTACACTGTATAACCATCCTCCCACCTTCATCCCGCTAATCACTTTGTCTATCTCCTCCTCGGTGACCGGACCCTCTAACCCCTCCGACATCTCTTTTGTTAGGGCCGGAACTTGAATAGATTCCAGGAAGCCCTCTGTCTGGGCATCCCCCTCGTCATATTCTGTGGTATATAGTTTCTCATAGTAGTGGCGGAAGGCCTCTCCTATGTGGGGAGCGTCATAACCGATCGTCCCCTGGGCGTCCTTCACTGCCTTGACCATTCTGCTTCGTTGGACTTCCCTCAGTTTCCAGGCTAGGATACTATCTGCCTTATCCCCTTTGTCGTAATATTTTTGTTTCACCATCTGGAGGCTCCTCTCCGTTTTGTGCAGGAGGAGGTTTTTAAGTTGGAGTCTATAATCCTCCAGGGCAGTGACCTGGTCACGCTCAAGCGGCCGTTCCGGAAGGCCACCAGGCCGGAGCTGGGCTATCTTATCCCTTAGGGTCTTTTCCAGGGCCTCCCTTTCTCTTTTCTTCTGGGCTCCTATTTTAATGAGCACGCCTCGTAGGGTCGCCTTGAAGGCGTCCCACAGTGTGTGTATGCCGACTTCCCCATTGTCATTCAAGTCAAAGAACTCCCTTATGGCATCTAGCACTTCCTGTGCAACGACCTCGTCTTTGAGAAGGGAGTCATTGCATTTCCAGCGGCCTCTGCGTTCCGCATGCCAGCCCTCAGCTATTATGACGCGGGCCATGTCATGGTCCGGCCAGGGGATCGAGTCCACACTGTAGCCTGAGACGTGTGGGCGAAGCGTCTCGTCCACCAGAATGTAATCAATTCTGGAGAATGAGGTATGAATGGCCGAGTAGTACGTGAACGAGGGGACGTCGGACCTGGGGGATGGAATCGTGTCGACCAGGCCCAGCTCGGTGTTGACCCTCCGGAAACAGCGTGCCGTGGCCTCGTCCACCGGTCTGACGGTAGGAGGGCCAAGTCGCTTCCTATCTAAGGCCGGATCTAGGACCATGTTGAAATCCCCCCCTACCACTATTCTACCGTGAACAAAGAGTTTAAGCCTATCCTTTACTTCCTCCCAGAACTGGGCTTGGCCTTCATTTGGGCCATATACAACTGCGAGGATTATGGGGGCCCCCTGTAGTGAGCCCCTCACCATTAGGTAGCGGCCCTCGGGGTCCTTCAGGGTCGCCTCCTGCTCAAAGCCTATGCTCCTTGATAGCAGAATGGCCACTCCCCTCTTCTTAGACCTATGTGATGCACAAAAAATCTCGCTGATCCCTTCTCCCCTCATCTTGGGTTCCTTCCCCCGGGCCCAATGAGTCTCCTGCAAGAAAAGCAGGTCTAGCTTAGCTCTTCTGAACTCCCTGCAAACCCGGGACCTCTTTGTGGGGGTGTTCAGACCTCTCACATTCAGGGTGCCCACCCCCAGGGCCGGCAAGCCATCAGCCATTATCTATGGAACTCTCCCGACTGGCCACCCACGTCATGTCAAAAAACCTGTCTCGCTTCATTTGTCTCGCTTCTAGATTGCTTGGATTCTCCCTACCCCCTTCCCCGGGGCCCTAAAACTGACCCCAAACATCCCCTCCTCCCCTCTCCCTGAAAAAACAACCCCTGCCAACTTGAAAGAACCCCCCACCCCCCTACCCGACGTCCAGCCAGTAAGTTCCGCCATCACTGGCATGTGGCCGGACCACCAGCCTGACCTCCCCTGGCTAGGCCCACAGTACAATGCTCATCTCCTTGAGCCCCCCTTTCCCCCCCGACCTCTTCCCCATCAGTTGCCCACTGTATACTTGCTGTTCCAGGGGACAGAGTTGTCACTAGGACCTCACGTACTTCCACACCTGTCCCGCAGCTTGTCGGGGCCCCCCCGCCGTCAGCCCTCCGAGTCCATTTGCTCTCTCTCCTGGGCGGGAGGCGGAGTGTTCAATTTTTTGTATTTTCGCGAGGCTGTTTTCCTTCTCCTGGGTCCTGGCTGACCTGGCCCACCCCTGGCCAGTGCCTCCGGGCCGATTGGGCTTCTTCGGGGGGCTGGGTCCACCACGTAGTCGTGTATGGCTCCTCTAATGTCCTCTTCTGTGACCAACGTAGTGCGTTGGCCCATGTATTCGAAGGACAGGGAGAAAGGATACCCCCACCTGTAGCACACCCCCTTCTCCTTGAGTAGCTGCGTCAGGGGACGGCACATTCTGCGCTTCGCCAAGGTGTAGGCGGAGAGGTCCTGAAAAATAGTGATCTGGGCATTGTTGTAAGTGATTACCCCAGTCTTCCTCACTTCTTCTAAAACCTTGGTCTTTTCCGTATAGTAGTGGAAACGGGTTAGGACAGATCGGGGGGTCCCCGCCCTGCCCCCTGCTCTATGCACCCTGTCGAATGTAGGTTCCGTGGTCATCTCCTCTGCGAAAAGAAGGGCAATAATGTCTTTCACGACTCGGGTTAGGTCTTTCTCTGTCTCCCCCTCCGTTTCCGGAATCCCGAAAAATCTTAAGTTGTTCCTCCTTTCCCTGTTTTCAAAGTCGTCAAATTGTCTGGCCTTCTCCTCATCCCTTTTCTCCAAGGCCGAGAGCCTCATGTCAAATTGGACCTCCTGTGCCGTTGACGAGGACTGGTTGGTTCTACTCGTAGGAGTCTCTCCTCCACTTTGTCCACCCTCTGGTCCATTTTTTCGAACTTCTGGGCGATGTCTGATCGCATTTCCCTAATTTCCTGTAGGATGGAGGCGAAGCCCCTCTCCATCGCCGTCGAGGATTCCGTCATGATTCCCGGGTGGGTCGGATCACTGGAGCCCGTGTGGCTGTTGTTGCGCTCCCTCGTCTCCCTGTACCTAAACGCTTGCAGAGATTCTAGCCAGTTCATGCGATCCCCCTCTGTGCCCCCCTCGGGGTCCGCCGCTGGCCAAGAGCCCCCACGTCTTGGTGCGGGCCCGTGGGGAGGGGGGGGGCTGCCAACGTCGTGTTCCGGCCTCTGTTTGCTGTCTGAGGTCTCCACCCGGGGGGGGAGTCAGGCGGGCACATGCCCCGGGGTTGTCACCGGGGGCCACCACCTGGTTAAGCCTGTTCTCTGTGCCTCTGGGCTCACTGGGTTCCTTGTTGGGTGGGCGAGCGGTATCCCCTCTCCCCAGTGTGTTTGCGCTGGGCGGCAAGGCCAAGGCCCCAGTGGGTCTGTGGTGGTGGAGGTGGGGTGTGCTGCGGGGGTAGCCCTGGCAGCCGCCGATCCCAGGTGTGTTCCCCTTTTCCTGCAACAGTTTCCTGGGTGTACAAGGGGGCGACTTTTTCAGGTCCCGGGTGCAGGGCCTGGGGCCGCCGGTAGGGTCCTCCCGGCCCGGTGCGGGAGCAAGCGCTGGGGGCCCGTCTCCCCTCTCGGGGAGCTATTGCCCAGAGTGGGCCCGGCGTGTGGAACTGGTACTTGCGGGAGGGGCTGTTTCCGCTCGTCCGGCGCTTCACTTTTTCGGGCCGCTTCCTCCTGCCGGGGTCTGGCAGGGGAGGGCCCGGGCCGATCCTTTAAGGTGTTCCGCTGGAGTCTGTCTGGGGATGGCCCGGTACGCGCCTTCTGGGTCGGCGGGGTGCTGCACTCCGGCTGGCGGCCGGGGACCTCTGCTGGGCTCCGCTCGTCCGCAGGCCTCTCCCCGTCCTCACTCGCTCGGCCGACACGGCCCGGACTCCGGTTCCCGGGGGGCGGCGAGATCCGCTCCTTCGTGTCGGCGTCTCACGGGGGGGTCACCAGTCGATGGCCTGTTAGCTGTTCCGCCTGGGGGGTCCGGGGGGGGCTCAATCCCGCTAAAAGGCCCTGTCCTGGCGGGAGCTCGGCACTAGGCAGCCATTGCCTCTGCGCCCCCTGGTGGTCTCCTATATATATATTCCCTTTTTACGAAATTCCTTCGTATTTGAGCAACATGGGGAACTTAGAATTTGCCGTTCTTATCGAAATGGATGGCATCTGATTGTTGCTCAGTAGGATAATACCATTGATGCAGATATCTGAATGCACCATGGAAGCCACCAGATGCACTATTTTGTCAGTGAAGTCAAATGGTGACATTTTACTTTTAGCATGAGTAATGGTGACAGCTGTCACCCAGCAGCAATTCTGGGTGTGCTGTGGTTGTGCAAGTCAAAGCGATTAAAACGCTGAAATACGAGACAGGCATTACGCGTTAGGTCTTGAGCGTTGTAATATAAAACAAAAGGATGCTGTAGTTATCGGAATCAGGATATTGGCAGGCTCTCTAACCTTTAGAACGAAAGGAAAGCAAACTAGGAATATCCATCAAAACCGGGTTTATTATCCTAGAACGCGCTTATATGGCTGGAACCGGGCCCCAAACCCGAACTGTTTGCGATGTGGGGAGGAGGAGGGAACCTTCATTCATATCTTGTGGACATGTCCCCGGATACAAACTTTTTGGAACGCATGTTGTAGGGAACTCTCTCGAGTTCTGAACCGAACCCTGCCACTGGACCCAAAGACTCTGCTCCTGGGTGTGCCTGGCGAGATGGAATCTAATAAGTGGGAGATATTACTCCTACACACGGCGATGGGACTGATCAAGCGCAACATAGCGCAGAAATGGGGAGCCCCTGACTCCCCAACATTGGACCAATGGAAATTAGATATGGACAGATGCGCTATGATGGAGCATAGGATTTATTCAGCACGAGGCTGTCCCAACAAAGCCTTGAAAATATGGGACAGATGGGAAGAAGGAGCGACCTGAGAACCCCTCCCACAGCCTGTGGGATGTGCACTGGGTGTTTTGTTTTGTTTTGTTTTCTATTAGCATATGTAACTGTATTACATACTACTACACGTTTTGAGGAAGCCGTTCGACTTCTGATGCTATGGTACTACCTCCATTGATTCAGAATGACCATGACAGTCTTTAAGTTGATTTGTTTGCTTGTTGCTTTATTGTGATTATTTTATTATGTTAAAAAACAATAAAATACTTTATAAAAAAAAAAAGGTACAGAAACGTTGGCCGTGAACAGGTAGTTTGGAACACATTAACACAATGCTCGCCTGTTAAACATATTTACAAACCGTAAGTATTGCAAGTTTTCATTTAAAATGTGAAGAAAAAAATTCATACTAGAGTAACCAGGTGCACACATTCTTCCAAACAAGCATATGTCATACCGATATTCCATGCATACACACATGCACATGATGTAGTTCATGTTCTCAAATTGTATGTTTATTTGCTACCTTCACACATATTTCATAAATCTGCTGTGCACACACACACCTGTATACACAAAGACTGTCCACACACATTCTGTACAGTTATGCTGAACACATGCATCACGCATACATGAAACTAACCATGCGACACGCATACACAAATACGTATATACACACAAATACCTTCCCTAAAGTCAGAGGGCCACTCTTAGGTGGGACCTGTCAGATCCTGTGAGCACTCGTGTGCAGCATAGGGCGTGGTTGGTACTGGAAGTGGCCTTCGGTGTGCAGTCCTGCATATCCCAGGCACAAGACTGCATACCACACCGATTTAATAATGAGCAAAATAAGAGAAAGTGAAGAGCAAAGCAAAATTAGCACTGCCTACATTTCTCTATGGACAAAAACTATATGTGGTGCAGAATTGCACTTATCCTCAGACAATGTATGTGCTGTGACTTTCTGTGATCCAACCCTTATAAACCAGTGCCACATGCTTTTGCTATTAGGACTGTCATTGGAAAAGTAGAATATTTACCACTAAATAACAAATGAAAAAGGGCCACCCAATGAATAAGGACGCTAAAGAGTTTTTTCGAATATACGTTATATTTCTGATTTTCAAATGAAATATATTGACTGTGGTTTAAATACATTTGTATTTATTTTTCAAGAACCACAACATTGATACTAAAAATGATACATTTTGGAGATGGGCATTGTTTGGGCTGGGCCTGGTCAAGTTTCTGACTGAAGCTTAGCTTGGTTGGAGGTTCAAGCCACTAGCCTACAAAATCTTGTCCGTGCACGGATAAAAAATGGTCCACATTCAGTAAACCACTAGCAATCGGCTCCAGATCAGTAATGGATGAGGTGTCCTTTCCTGCCAGTGGGGTCCACGTGTCTCCTTCTCCTCCAGTATCAATGTGCCCCTCACACTTAACTGCCATTGTCTCACAGCTGCTCATCTCCTGGGGGATGGTGTCCCCAGATGCAGATAACTGTTTCTGATTCTTCGGCACATAGCCTATGGGGGTCATTACGAGTTGGGCGGTAAGGGTTAACGGTCACCGGTAAGGAGACCGGTGCCGGAAATCCCTTACCGCCCTATTCCGAGGTCCCTTAGCGGGTCCCAGCAGGAACGGCTGGTCTGACCAGCCGTTCTTTACGGGACCCGTTAAGGGACCTTGGAGCTAATAACAGGCCCGCAATTGGCAGGCCCGTTATTAGCGCCTTCCCCATTCCCATTGATCCCTATGGGGGCTCAAATGGGAATGGGGAATGGTAAACTGAATGGGGAACTACCGGGTCTGCACAGGTCGGAATATCCCGGTAAGTCCCCATTCTGCCAGACCGGACCCGGACCCGAGTTTGGAGGCAACCATGGCGCTTGTAGTGCCATGGCTACCTCTAAACTCGGAATGAGGCACTATGTCCCCTCTTTGTACTGATTTGTGCTACATCACTCTGAACCTGTGACTAAGGAGCAGGCAGTATGCACAATCAGGATCAGATTATCGACTTCACTCCTCTCTTGCTCTGCTGCAGAACTGCTCTCTCCCACTTCTATGGGAGGAATTTTCAGCACTGTTCTGCCACCTCCTTAGTTCTCAGTGCTCTTAAGGGGACATCCAAGCACAACACTTGGCCACTCCTGTCCTTAACACTTTCATGGATAGTTGGGATTTTTAAACAAAACTAATTAAGCGGGGGTGCACTGCCAATTCCTGACAGGTAAACGTTTTAATACCAATTTAAAAATTCAAATGTGTTTCAGGTGCCCTAGGCCGAAAGGACATAAAAAAAACAAATGCATACGAGAAATGACCCATGGGTTATACAGATAACCCACTTGCACTCCGGGGTGGGAGAAACATACTTTCAAAATGTATGCAATTGTCCAAAATTCAAAGATAATTCTTAGTGCAATCTCAAAGTGGCCTCATACCATTCAGGCTCTCAGTTTAAACATGATTCCCAACATAATTCAACCCACATACATATAATCCATAGCGGGGTAAAACATGATGGAGATAGGTTTCAAAGAGCACAACTAACAGCCTGTGTGAGAATCAGACACGTAAATGCAGTCTTCAATATGGTTCCTAAATTGTCCCAACGAATTTCGGATAGATCTACCTATCCATCTTCAGGGGATACACCCAGTGGTCAGAGTGAATTAAAAGAAGCAGTAGATAATATGTTCCCCGCTGGCCAGCGCCCGCTCCCACAAACCCCATCACCCTGCCCCCTCCCAAACTCAATCCAAACCTCAAACAAACACACCTGCTACTTAAGGGATTGTTCAGTGCAGTGCACTGGAGTGCAAGTTTCAACTTCTTCCTACACCTTTATTTTAAAACTAAACCATTCCGGATTCGTTTCTAATTAAAATGAAAGTATAGAAACAGTAAAACCTTTTTTTTAAAGTAGAGGAGCACTGCTCCCAACCGCTCCCGCCCTCTTCGACAACCGGATACACTGCTGTCATTCAATTTTAGCCTACAAAAGGCACTTTCGTTTTAGAAACTCATAAATGTATGCAAGATTTATAATAATTCATAGGGGACTATAACATGACTGTGCCCCCATCACTGCGACCTCTGAAAATGATGACTTTTTTTATTTTGACCCCCTTTACACCACATTTATATGTGGGGGTAATAGTATATAATGCAAGTAGGGAGGGCTGAGGAGGTCCCCCCCTCATATATATGTGGTGTAAAGGGGGTCCAAATAAAAATTAAGCAGTTTAGGGGTCACAGTGATGGGGGTCGCAGTAATCACACAGATTCATTCATAGCATTGCAGCACTGACACTGTATGAAACTAACCTTGCTGAGCTCCAAATGTTCCAAAACAGACAACCTAAAACCAAGGAATATCACATCAGAAGTCTCTTCACTCAAAGAAAACCATCAACAGACGGTCAACAAGTCTTCTCACCCCACAATCTTCAATCAATCCTAAGTGTCAGTAATCCTTTTTCCCGGATCTAAAAGGAAATGGAATTCAATCCTGATAAATAGCGCCCTCGACCCTCATACCGCACTCATCAGGTCTACAAACACCCAGCCTGTTACTTACTCAGAACCCTGAGTTTCAGGGCACAGAGCATGGAGGTGGTAACAACCAGCTCCATGCTTGGCGCCCGTCATGTAAGGCCAACATCCACAACTACATGACCACAGCAAACCCGTTCCATTGTAGTGCGTGAACGCAGCAGCTATCTTAAAAGGGAAATTTCAGTTAGTAATATACATGCACATTCAAAACTATCAGTACCTCAAAGTGATATCAAGCGCTCGCATGCTAGGACATTCTGCTATATAACATGATTTGCCTTACATTCCTTTGAATACATCTAATAATATCAGGAAAATCCCAACCTCAGGGATAAAAAATGTCTGTGTGTTCCACTATGATTGCCATCAATTCGATCTTGCACCTTTCTATTTTTAGCGTTACAGTAGTATAGACTTCAACACAGGTCATGTGTTATATTTGAACCATCTAACTTCATTCGAAAAGACATCCATCAATGGTTAAACTACTCAGTGAAACCGTGTCTAGATACAGCAGCCATCATGGAGAACAATAAGACCATAGCTGACATATCCCACAACAGATATAACTACTAAATTACACAATAGTTATTACTTACAATATGCAGCATTCTTTTTCTTGCCCAACATTCTTTGCTACTCATCAGAATTAAGTAAAAATAGCCCAACTGGTCCAAAACCTTAATTATCTTGTGTGGAATTAACAATATTAATATGTGGCAATCTCATGTCACTTTTTACAAACAGGTAATTGACAGATCATTCAACTTTACCTAGCACTGTATATCAAATCAAAAACAATTTGTTTTATGCCATAAATGTAATGATGCTATAAATGTTACCAGACTGTTCACAATCTTTGGAACAATTCACTTCAAGTCCAGTATGTTACATGTCATCACTTTAATCGCCACCAAGGAGTTTAAGTTATTTTTAGGTCAACATGATATGATATGATATGATATGATGATATGATATGGCATTTATAACGTGCCTATACACAAGTGTTTCAAGGCGCGAAGAGGCAAAGGGGGGGGAACAAAGGGAGGACAGACAACGATCCTACTAGGCCAGGTGTCATTCAGATCGTGCAAGTGCATGGGAAGAGGGGAAAGAAAAGTGCAAGAGCATCAATCCAAAATATCTCCCTTTGTTGTAATCTTTTCTGGCAGTCTCCCCCTCTCTTTGGCACAACTACCTGCTCTAAGATAATACATTGTAACTGCTATATGTTGTCTGGCCTCAACAAAATGTACTGCTACCGGAGATTTAAGAAGATTCAATCTGATGGTAGATGTGTGCTCTGAAAAGCAGATTTTAGCCTTTTGTGCTGTCGTCCCCACATACAAGTCACATTAACCGATATACAGTGTTTTTTGCATTGCACGTACAAGAGTGTCTCAGTGTGATCTTTTTACCAGCACATGGATGTGTGACAACCTTAACTTTGAGGACATTCCCACAATGCTGACAATTGTGGCAAGTTGTGTACCATTAAATTGTTGTACCAAACGATTGCTTACATCAAACTCAGCTTGTACCAGAATGTTACTAATAGATTTGCTCTTCATGTATGCTAATACATGAGGATCAGGAAATAACCTGTCCAATGTGGGATCTAATCCCAAAACTTGCCAATTCTGTTTCACCATATGTTTAATGTTAGAACTCTGTAGTGAAAAAGTAGTCACATACATTAGTGGTGGATGTGCCTTAGCCAGTTTTTCAGTTAACAGCGACTCCCTGTTCAACCCATTGTAACACAGTATTGATCATGACTAAATCATACTTTTGAGTCAGGAATTTATGTTTTAAACTTTCAGCTTGAATCTTATATTCACCTATATTAAAAATGTTTGGACGATATCTGAGAAATGTAATACGGGGCACGCTGCCAGGAGTGCATTTAGGATGAAAGCTTGTGGCTAACCATAAGCTGTTTCGATCAGTGGGTTTGGTAAAGATAGCTGATTTTAAAACATTTCCTTCATTGTATAAGTTTACATCCCCAAAAAATTATGTCTGTATAACTGAATGTTGAAGTGAATTTAATGCAAGATTGTACATGATTCATGGGTTCAAACAAATCCAACAACTCTTGCTCTTGACCTGTCGATACCCCAAAAAATCATCAATGTACCTCAAGTAAACAGCTAAATGTTGCATCCATCTCATTGAATTCAATATGTACCCAGTTTTCAAGTGAAGCGTGAATACATTAGCATAACTTGGTGCCAGGGCAGCACCCATAGATATTCCAGACACCTGTAGAAACAACCATTCCCCAAAATAAAATAAATGTTACTCAACACGATTTTCAGTAGAGTCAAGACAAAGGCTTTTTCTCGGCCTTACAAATGTCAGTAGATAGCAGCAGCCATTCCATGGCCTCCAATCCTCCTTCATGCACTATGTTAGTATAAACTTTTCCTGTATCAATTCTTGTATTGCTTACCATCCCTGTTGTCTTCCAGAGGTCAAGGAAAGGTAATGCATCTGTATCATAATTACAAGTGACCGTCAAGTTAGGATTGCATTGTTCAAGCCAAACCAGACATTCTTGTAGTGTCTCTATCTTACCCCCTCAGATAAAGAAAATGTAATCAATATAGAATTTTCAACCTGGCCGCTGACAGGAACAGTTGCCAGATTGAGATGTTGGTGGCATGTGAGATACATTCATGCACAGTCCTCTCCGTGTTTGGATCAATTGTCTATAATGATTGCATCATCTCCACTCAGCTGCTGAGACTGACACATGTGTATGGATGTGTGGTCATAGCAATTTAGTGTATCTGACTATCCAGCTCAACGATGGGACCTGTCAGGCCACTGAATGGGGAGCATACATGGTATGCCATTGTGACATTTGTTTATTTTGGGAGCAAGAGCTGTGCTGCTTGATCCTCAGCAAAAGGTGCATATGCATGTGCATTGCTTTCATGTTGGACTGTCAGGGGTGCATGTTGAAAGATGTGGCTTGCTGGTGATGTCCCTATGGTTCTACAGGAACATTTGGCCAAGTGCCTTTTCTATGGCCCTGTCTACAGGATCCACTTGGGTCACAGCTTCATTGTGATTGTGATGTGAAATTAGATATTGTCATGTGGATGTGGCCAGACATTAATGTGCAATGTTCAAATGTGTATGTTTCATCATTGTGACTTGTCATTTTGCCTTCAGTTGTTAGACTGGATTCTTTCTGACTTCCGAGTATGGGCCTGTGTGTGTGATGCAGTTGTTTGTTGACTATTGCTGACAGCATGCTACTGATACAATTTGGGAGTGTATACATGCATTGGTACTGATGATTGATTCCTATGTTCTTTGTTCCTTTTGCCACAGTTGCAGAGACTGCAGAAGAGGGTACGACCTATGTTGTGGATCTGCATGCCAGGGGCAAGCCCTGTAGACCCCAGGTATGTCAGTTATATCCACCTCCTCTGCAGACAATGTGCCTGTGGGAGTGTCCCATTCAGATAGCAATGCTGCTGGGGAGAAGTCCCAAGATAGCATCGTTGTGGTTGACACCTAAGCAGCAGAGGGACACGGTGGTGGTAGTGATGTTACCACACAGAGGCCCCAAGGCATGGAGACATCATTGGAGGTGTCTGGGTTGATAGATGAGACAAGAATGCAGTTGCAGGCCTGCCCACAGTGCCAGGTATGGGTACCAAGATGGATGTGCAGGCTGCACACCTGGCCCTGAGACAGGAGGCTGTGCAGTGCACCATGGAGGGGTCAGCACAACCTCTTGTCCCAGGGCCATCTGCTGCAGCACTACCCACCTTCACTGATGTATCCACCCAAACAGAGCCCACACTTCCACCGATGTGGCCAGCTACTGCTGATGGTGGCTTGAGGAGGCAGGCATTTATACATGATGTTGTGCAAGCAACTCATGAGCTGCTTGTAGAGCATCAGGGGCATATGGCCTGCCTCTTGTCCCAACTGGCAACAACACTGTTTTCTGGTGGCCTCACTGGACAGGCCACTGCAATTTCCCCCTCCTCATCATCTGTGCTCCAGTCAACCTCAACTGAGGCCTCCATGCCCGCTACCATCGTGGCCTCCTGTGCCCCTGTCCCAGCATTGGACAGTCCGGATGAGCCTGTGTCCCTGGTGGAAGAGGAAGTCTGTACCATGGCAGTTGTGGTGGTCACTGAGCTTGCCCAGGAACCTTCAGGGGAACAGGATGTGGAGGAACAACAGGCACTTGATGGCAGTGCAGGTGCTGTACTGCTCCAACACAGTCTGCCATCCAGTCAGAGGGAGTATCTGCAGCAGGATATATTGTCGCTGAGGAGGCAAATCCTGGATGGCATTCTGATCAGGCGGAGGCATTGAGCTGCACACATGGTGCAAGTGAGGCAGGAGGCACAATGGCACCAGCAGGCATGGTGTTGATACAGATGGAATTTGTGAAGCATCAGGACGAAAAGAGGCAATGGGCACATGAGGCGGCAATTGCCTGAGAGATTCGTGCAGGGCAATGGGGGAGATTGAGTCTAAGATGAGGGCGGCCCTGCAAGCCCTCATGGAAACAATGGAGGCCAACCTGCAAGAGACAAATGTGGATTGGGAATTGCCCTTGGCTGGGGCATTGCCCAAGATTAGCACTGATTAGTCCGCTGACTCTTGTACAGAGTTCACTACTTTTTGTATTTGAATTTATTGGCTTGCTGGTGTTGCCTGCATATGAGCTTCTTTGTCCATGTATACCTTTTGTTTCCTGTGGCTGTCATGTGTGTTTATGGCACACTCTGTGGGTCATGTTGGTACTGGCCTATTGCTACGGGACATGTGTTCATGCTTCTAGCATGTCTGATGTCAAGTATGATGCCTTCGTGGCCAATGTATGTGGTGGTTGATGTAGGGAGGTGCACGAAAAATGGTTATATCGGGAAACTAGTGTCGGAAGGGTGAATTACCCTCATAATATCATCAGGTTACAGAGGTCCAAAGAGAAGGACTCTAGATTGAAGAATGTTTTGCAAGATGACAGCCACCCATCAAGTCATAGGTTGCTTCGAGAGGGAAAAAATCTCTCGTCGTGATGACTCAAGCGTCTAGTAACTGGCATGAATGGTTTAAGGGCATTGGGATTTCCTGTGCTGACTTTATTGACCCAAATGTCTAGAAATCATTTTCATGCGGGTGATTGTCTGGATAAAATATTTGCTAAAAGCAAGGTGATACAAGTAATCACATTGATGGTTTGTTGCAAAAGCCAAAACAAATTGCTTGTTCCACACTGAAAGTGCTAGAAACCCATTAGTTACTGGGTTGCGGTCTTGAGTATCTTGATACCTCCTCCTTGTTTAGGAGATATCTTGCGAAGTTGTGGAGGAGCCACAACTGGTCAGGTCGACTGGTTTCGATGGTTATATATGATTGTGAACCATCTTCTTCAGGACAATGGATTTCTTCCTATGGTGGCGCAGTCGCTTTCTGTCCTCGTGGTTAGGACAGCATGTACAAGCCTAAACAGGCTACAACGAATCCTGTAGAAGGAGACATAATGAAACATTGCAAAAGAGGACGTGAGAAACCTCTACTTGCAAAGTTGCATTGCAAACTCTAACAGAACATACTTAATCCAGTCTCGGTAGCTATTGATGCTGGGTGCAAGTGCTTATTAAATTGTCGAGCATGGCCACTTGTGCCATATAACCGTTTTTTTGTGTACTATAATAACCCTACGGTTAGGGATGACATTAACTTTTTCTGGCCCGAAGAGACGATAATTTGCCCTGTTGTTTATTCCTGATGTAGGGAGGTGACATGTTTAGAGTTGCAAAGGTTTTACATGTTTAAGTAATACATCTGTTGCTTAGCAACTTCTGTGCTTTGTGTACAGGCATGATGTTCATTTATGCACAAGGTGTACATGTGTGTGTCAGCCCTGTGCGCTGTGCTTTGCATTGCACTTCATTTGTGCATTATTTTATGGGTGTTGATTCATGGTGGTGGTTATTTGAAGTAGTCATTGTGGCATTTCTTTGACTGACTTTTCACCAACAGGGAAGGGAGCATTGCAAGGGTGTGGGTTTCAAACTATGGTTGCGTGATGCCATTTATGGTGCTGAAGCATTGCATGTTTGCTTTCGGCGTATCAGTGATGGTTGATTATGAATTGTATTGTGTTTTAACTGGTGCCAATGTGGGTAGACTTTTTGTAATAGCAGTTATTTTTCCAAAGATGTTTTGGGTCTCTAATTAAGGATATGTTCACATTAGTTCAGGTGTCTACCCAGATGTTTTCCATTGCAGGGATACTTGAGGAAACTGGAGAGAGCTCATTCACCTCTCTAGGTTTTTCATTCTTCTACGTTGTGGGCCTCATTATAAGTCAGGCGGTAAGGGGTTAATGGTGCCGGCACCACCTGATTACGTGGTCCCCTCGCGGGACCCGCTCTGCACGTCTGGTTCTACCAGACGTGCAGAGCGGGTCCCGCGAGGGGAAGATTGAGCAAACAACGGGCCGCTCGTAATCAGCCCGTTGTTTGCTCCCTCTCCCATTCCTATTCAGCCCTATGGGGGCTGAAATGGGAATGGGGAAAGTCCGGACCCGGGTTCCTGAAGGGAGGAAGTACCGGGCCCTCCGAACTTGGAATGGCCCGGTAATTCCCCATTCTGTGAACCCGGACCCGATTTTGGTGGCAGCCATGCCGTCAATAGCGGCATGGCTACCGTCAAAGTCGTAATGACGGCCTGTGTTCCTTAACACTATCACAAGGGTTTAGGGGACCTGTGCCACTTCCTTGTCCATGTGGATGTGCTCACACTTCCATAACTGAGATAACTTATTGTGAATGATTAAAATTGTTGTTTTATGCCATTGAGTCAATAGGCTCCTGACCTCAAATGAGGACTATATCACATGAAGGCAAAATGAGCACAGTGCAGCAGCAGCAACTATTTGGTTGGCTGTTGTTGTGCAACTCAGTGTCATCCAAGGGGTAGACCATGGGACAGGCCGCTGTCCTGGAAGCATCAGCACTGCTTTCAAGTTATTGTATAGGAAGTGGATATGGGCCAGGTGTAGTTCATGGAAGATGCAAGCCAGGAGAGTTGAGGAAGGTAAGTGTTCAAAAAGGAACTATGTCATGGGTGGTCATGGTGCATAGCTGGCAAGTGTCCTTGCACTTTCAAACATTGTAAGTCTAATAAGGCCATTGAACTGTACAATGCATGCAAGCCAGTTCAGCGGCTTCTAGGGTCTGTGAGTGGATTTGGGATCCATTACTGTTTTGTATGTGACTGTTCCCTTTGCACAACAGATCCTGAGTGTGGACCAGTGTGTTCAGCAGCCAACATGTGAGTGTGATGTTTAGTTTGATGCCTTCATGGCCAATGTACATATGTGGACAATGGTAGATGTGGGGTGATGACATGTTTGGAGTTGCACATGTTTCACTTTTTTGTCATTCACATCTGTTGCTTGGCTACTTCCATGCTTTGCAGCATAGGCATGTTGGTCATTAATGCCCAGGATGTGTGTGGGTGTGTCAAACATGTATGCTGGGGTTGACATGGCAATTGTTTTGTACATGTGTTTGTGGGTGTTGAGTCATGTTGGCAGTTGTTTGAGGTAGGCATGGTGGCATTACTTGGATTGACTTGTGAATATGGCCATGTGGACATGTGTTTCACAAGTCGGAATGGGACCATCACAAGGGTAGGGTTAGCAAGGGATGTTTGCTTGATGCCATTTGAGGGGCATTGCGAGTTTGCTGCTGGTGCTTCAGTGTTGGTTGAGTATATTTTGGATTGTCTGTCTAATTTTGGCTATGTGGGGAGTCATTTGGAGATGTAAGGTATATTTCATGATAATGTTTTGGGTCTCTTATTGAGGATGAGTACTCACTTGTGTAGGTGTCTGGCCAGATGTTCCACAGAGCAGGAATGTTTGAGGTATCCGTTGACAGCTCATTCATGTCTGCCCATTCGCTTCTCAAGATTTCAGTTTCTTGGACGTTGTGTTCCTTTATGCTACCACAGTTGTTTAGGTGGCCCATTAGCACTTGCATATCCAGGTGGATGTGTTCACACTTCAAAAACAGGTATATCTTATTGGCATTGGGGATGATGAGAAGGCATATGGTCTCACTCTGATTCACGGGGCTACACACCTCACATGTTGAGTTTGTCAACTGAACATCACAGGACCAAAGTGTAGCTGCAGTAACAATGTGGTTGGCTGTTGTTGTGCAGTTGATTGAGATCCAAGGGGATAGCCATGGAAGATGTGACTGTCCTGATTCACCAGCACTGCTTCCAAGTGATCATGATGGAGGAAGTTGTCTGCCAGGTGTAGTTCCTGGAAGACACAGGCCAGAGGAGTTGTGGTAGGATTGTACACCACAGTGTTCGGGGCCATGGGTGTTCAGGATGCATAGCTGTCAAGTGTAGTTGCTGTTACAATGATTGTGTGCCAGCCTACTGTTTTGTCTGTTCACCAGGCAACATATTTGTACATCTGAGGTGATCCGATTGTTGTGTGCCTACATGCAAGGGCTAAGGGGGGACGTCTAGTGAGCTGATGTCAGGCAAGTATTGTTGCCAAATTACATTGAAGTGTATGTGGTCTATTTAGGTGAAATGGGTGTTAGGCAGAATTATATGCAGTACCCTTTGGGAACACCACACACAATGAAGACTACAAGTGACAGTGCAAATTCATCTTTGGTACAAGCCTGTACTACATAGTAAAGTGGTAGCGATGGCTGAGCAGCCAGACTTATTTTTTTTTTTTTTTTTTTTTTTTATTTATTTGATTTAATTGTATTACAATTTTTACAAAAAAGGGAATCCGACCAATGATGGGTTATTGAATTGTTCGTTCTTAGTTCCAAATGGGGTCTTTTAACAAAAAGGCCAATTTCACAAGTTCAATTTTTCCAGAAACAGAGAGAGACCGATGGTGCATCTTCTGTTATTACCGCTAGCCAATAAGGCCCATAGGTTTTCTAAATCGAGGGTGCGATAATTCTTCAAAGGATCGGCCAAGAAGCGGAGTCTGTTCCCTATTAGGCCCGGGCATTCGAGGATCAGATGTTTGGTAGTCTCCCCGGTGTCCGATGCTTCACAAAACCGACAGTTGTTTGAGCTGGATTGATTTCGAGTCGCTAGGACTTCGTTAGTTTTCAATTGGTTCAGTCTGAACCTTAAAAAAGTTCTGCTTAGCCGTTTGTCCGGGAATTTGCGTAGATATCCACGTACCCCGTCGAGTTTCATCGGCATGCTGGGTAAGTTGGCTGTCATCGAATAGTTGTTTGCAACTTCCAGGGTGTTTATCCAGTCAGCTTCAAGAAGTTTCTTTGATACCTGGTTGGGGTTTTGTATTAATGTTTCCAGATTAAGGTTTAGTTCTTGGAGAATGGAGAGGTTGTATTGGGCCCGTTTGGTCAACATTGTGTTGATCCCGTTGTGAGTTTCTCTCCTAATAAGGTCCAAAACTCTGTTTTTTGGGGAGTCAAAGACTTTGCGATATAGCATGATGGTCGATCTCATCTTTAAAGCCCGGAGAGAGGATAAACACAATTCTCTTCTTATCAGTGTTATCGGTGTCGAGGTGGCCGGGTTTAGGACACCCCGCCAGAAGAAACCTTCAAGTTTGGGCCAGATTGAGTCGGGGATCAGTGGCATTGCGTCCATGCCATAAATCAGGACAGGAACGACTTTAGCTTTGTAAAATCTTTTAACGGGAATGATGGAAAATCTTCCGTGCTTCCTGTCCACTGCTTTGGCCTGCGCCGTAAGCTTCTTCAGTTTTGTCCAAAGGGCCTCCTGCATGACTTGTTCTTCCTTGTCATTGCTGATCATAATGCCCAGGTATTTAAAGGCCTCGACAGTTTCCAGCTTCTTTCCCTCTCCATACCAAGTGGTTTTTTTCCGTCTTGTAGCTGCTGTTCCCAGTATTCAAATTTTTGTTTTTTCTTTATTCAGTCTTAAGTTGTTTTCCGCCATATAGTGTGTTAAATTGTCTAATTGGCGCTGCAGGCCTATGGGCGTTAAGTCCATGAGGATGATGTCATCTGCATAGAGTAGTCTCTCGATTTTTGAGCCTCCTAAGGAAGGGGGGAAACTTCTAATCAGTTCCGACGATTTCTTGTAGTCCGCTATGTATGCGTTGTACAGGGCTGGTGCTAGCGGGCATCCCTGCTTTACGCCCTTTGATGTAGGTATTTCCCTTGACAATCTGCCTTCGGCGCTTAGTCGCACCCGTATTGACGTTCCGTGATGTAAGGCTTTTATGGGTTCCAAGATGTCGCTTGGGCAGTCTAAGCTTTCCAATTTGGCCCATAGTCGTTGTCTGTTGACCTGGTCAAAGGCTTGGACCAGGTCGATAAAAGCCATGTAAATGGGAGGTCCTCCCTGCAATACTCTGGCTTTCAGAGAACTTAGTAAAAAGATATTGGTTGATGTTCCAGAGTTTTTTACGAAGCCGTTTTGAAAAGGGTCTGCTTGGTCCGAGTCCGTAATCCATTTTTGGAAAACGTCCAGGGCCAGAGATGCAAACACCTTACCCATGACGTCCAAAAGGGCAATCGGTCTATAATTACCCGGGTCGTCTATGGGGCCCCTCTTGAAAATAGGTACAATAATGCCTCTTTTCCAAGACGGAGGAATGTCCTGGAGTCGGTTGCAGTTTTTAAAGATCTTACTCATTATCGTCGCCCATAGTTCTGGGTGGGACTTAAGCTCGGTGTTGCAAAGGCCGTCCGGGCCGGGGGCCCTCGAGTTGTTCAATTTAGTTATTTTTAGCAGGATCGATGCTTCGTCAGCAGGGATGTTCCAAGATTCGGTGTCGTGGACTGTTGTTCTGGTGCCAAAACCCAACGAAAAGTTGTTGTCAACTATCGGTGCGAACAGGTTTGAGAAGTGGGTTATCCACTTGGCCTCTCCTACGTTGTTCTGGATGTCTCCGGATGTTTTATTGAGAGTTCCCTTAATCAGGTTCCAAAATTCTTTGGGTTTGTTTCCGCAGATGGCTGACAGCATTTGTTCTGCGTCATGTTGATAGAGTTTGTGACGGTAGTGTCTAAGCCAGCTCTTATACTCACGGACAGCCAGCCTCCACAGGTTGAGATTTTCTGCGGTGGGGTTATTAGAGTATACTTTCTTTAAGCGGCGATGGGACCTTCTTTTTTCCACCAAATTGGTGTTATATAGGTGGTTGGGGGCAGTTGCCAGGTTGCGGGTTTTTGATATTGGTATCAAGAAATTGGTCAGCAAGGGGGTGTAATCCAGGGCGACTCTGACAGTAGTTCCCAGAGTCTCACCATTAGCTTGGAGATTGGAGTATTGAAAGTCAATTTCTCGGAGTCCTTTTTCCGATATCTTTACCCGATTTCCCGTGGTCGACTTTTCCAGGGGAATTAGGTATGCGAGAGAATGAGGTCTGCAGTTCTTCCCCTCCGTAATGAGAAGGTTATGGTCGCTGAACATCGTCCGCTTGACCGCAAAGGAATGGATCGCCTGAAGTAGGTCCTTGGAGACAAATACGTGATCAATCGAAGCGTGTTGGTTCCCTCTTTCCCACGTCGGGATCTCCAGATTTGCGTTGGTACGCATCAGGTGAAGGTTATGCAAATCCCTTGCTTTCATGAGATGCTCAAGCAGTTTCCCTCTTTTTCTTACCGAAGTGTTTTGATGTTTGCCAACTTCCCCTATCCCTTCGCATTCTGCATTGAAATCCCCATTTACTATGATGTTATGGTGTTGGATTTTTTCGTCGGCTTCGTCGAACACCTTTGAGAGGGTGGAATCGAATTCCTCAGTAGATGTTGCATCTGGATTCCAGTATATATTAAGTAAGAGGGTTTTCCCCTCGTTCGAAGTCTGGGAGGGTTCCTGGTTAAATGTTTGGTTTAAGATCATTGCCTGGATCCATTTAGGTGTAACCAGAACTTCGATTACTTTGATTCCCGATCCTGATCTGAGAGCCGTGATTAGCCCTACAGACGGTCGACCCAAGGTTCCCTTTGTTGCTGCTGAAAATGTTATTTCATACCCATCCAGTTGTGGCTTGGTGGTCAGCCATTTCTCCTGCAGACATAGGATATCAAAGATGCCTAAGTTGACATCCGTTATTTTAGTTAGGTGCTCAAATCCACGTGTGTTCCATGTTCCCAGTTTTAGGGGGTTCTTTAGGTCTGTTTTAAGTCGATTTTCCTTTTTTCCTGCGTCTGATGAGTTAGTTCCATCTTCTAAAGGTAGTTGCTAATTTTTCTTGTTACATTGTACTTCTTCCTTAGACCATGTCCAAGGCCTTTTAGTTCTCTCCGCTGTTTTTTCCAGTTGCTTCGATGGTACTAGTTTCTGAAGCTGATGTAAACTTCTCTGCGATCTTACTTGGGGTTGCTCGAACGCTGGCTGTCCCCTGTGACGATTAGTTGAAGAATCAAGGTCCGCATCTGAAGCTGTGCATCTTCTTAGTTTCTCACTTATTCGGTTGTTGTCAGGTGCTCGTAGGTGATCCATCCTGCTGACAAAATGGATACGAGAGGGAACCGGCTTTGTTGGTGGGATTATCGGTTCTCTCAGGCCCGTCAATGATCGAGCTGATGATTCAGTTTGATTGTTTGACCGCTTGATTTCTGTAAGTTCGTAACCGAGGATCATCAGTGATTCTATTTCCTTCATCAGTTGGTTCTTGATGATTTCCGAGTTTAGATGAATGTATGAATAGTCCTTTCTTCCTGATGTACTTGGTTCCACCATCCACAAGTCAGAGTTTCTAATCTGTCTTAGGTTTGGAATTTGGGCCATTATTTTCAGAATATTGGTTCTGTTCAATGTAATTTCTCCCCCGTTTGGGTTGATCTTCTTCAACCTGATAATGGAGTCACTTATGATTTGCTTCGTTAGGGCCTTTGGGTCTCTTTCACTCTTCTGCCTTATTGAATTTTTGATAGTTATTGCTGCACGATGGTTCTGAGAGAGTAGTTGAGATCTATTGCTAGATTCGTGTTGCATTTCGTGTGAACGAGTTCTGTGCTCGGGTGTTCTCACAGGTTTGCGGGAACGTGGGCTCACAGACCGAGGTCTGATTCCTCGGTTGGAGGAATTTGGTGTTCTTATTGCATGAATATAATTTTTTTTATTGACTGTTTGGATCTTTAGGATTTCTAGACAGTCATTTTGTTTTTTTGGGTATTTTTTGGCTACACGCAGTTCAGTTGATGGTTGATCATGCAGACGAACTTTGATTGGTGGTTCTCGTTTGTCTGGTGGAATACCTGCTTCTGTAGCTTTCCGTTTTGAAGATTTTTTCTTACTTGATTCAGAGCCAATTTCGTCAATCGATATCAGGCTCCAGTCAGGTCGATCTTCAACGGTCGTTACTGAGTCCGATAACTCCTCTGATCCTGATAAATTTATTGTAATCGGTTGATGGTTCATCAGGATAGAATTTTCAGCTTGAGACTTGGTTGTGAGGTCTTGGGTTCGTTCCACCCGCTTGGTTTCGTTCTTTGTTGATTGAGAACATGGTAACGTCACAATCTTTTTTGGATTTTTCTTTGCACCAAAGTGAAACGCAGTCTGTTGTTGGTTAAAAATCCCGTAGGAAAAAACCTTCGGGATTTGATCTGAACCTTTGGTGGTTGCCAATCGGTGACCCAAAGGTTTTGTGTAGGAGAAAGGATTTAGCGTTGAGGGCTTGGGTCCCGTGGAGGATTTGGTTCGATAATCCTTGTGGATGGGTTTATTGTTTTCGTCTATTATCGCGATTAATGCGTCAAGGGGATCCAACAGGTTTTCTGTTTCACAGACGTTGTTATGGCGTGTTTTGGAGACTTCGGCCTCGTGGTGGTCCTTAACTTCAGGCGGGGGTGGGACCAGAATTGTTTGAGTAGATGTTGACACTCTGTTTACTTGGACTCCCAATGTGCCGGACATGGGCAGTGGGGTTTTGGAAAGAGCCGTTTTGAGCGATTGGTCTATTTTTGAAGCAAGATTGCCGTTGTTCCCGACAATGAAGCCTTCGAGATAGTTCAGTTTTGACTGCATTGATGCTATTAGAGACGTCTGGTCTTGTAAGGTGTCGTTGATGCTCTCATACAGCTTGCTAAATGGAGCAAGCGCAATCGTCACCGTTGACATAATAGACATCAGGTCTGCCTTTTTATGTTGAGGCGTTGATTGGGGTGTCGAATAGCCTCCGTTGTTCGGTCTTCTCAGTTGTGTCGGCGTACAAGGAATGTTAAGCGAACTGGTGGATCCTCTCGTTTTTGTTGGAGCAGGACTCTTTCCTCTGAGGTGAGGAGACTTGATGGCTGCTGGGACTGAAACAGGCGGACTTGGAGCATCAAACATACTCCTTTGGTCAGAGCCCTGACAAACCGGGTTTGTGGAAGACTCTGTATGAACTGCAGTTAAGCGTTTTTTCTGGGGTGTTATGGATGGCTTCTCACCTCCTTTGTTTAGTGAGATTACAGCAGTGTCGAGAGTTGGTTCAGTACTTTGTTTGATTGTTTCCTTTGTTGATATAAGTTTAGGAGTGCAGTGCCATCTTACCACGGAAGGGTCTTTTGCCGCTGGTAGCGGTGTTCTTTGCTGTACGTCTTGAAGTTTTTTGAGATGACCCCCTGGCGGTGAGTTTGAGGGAGAGGCTGGGTGCTCTTGATGGTTTAAACTATCCAAAATTTCGTTGTCAGAGATTTCAGCCTGGGGAATCCACTGGCTATCCATTTTCCTTTTAAAGAAGTTATTCATGGTCGCCTCGGTGACCGGTAGTGCGGGATGTTTCATGGGTCCCATTTTTTTGTTTTGCGGGACCGATGGTTTCATGGTCTGCCTTTTTCTGCACTTACTGCTTGTATTACGATGTCGTTTAATGTAGATTTTGGTAGTTAAATTCTGATCTTCCTCAGCTAACAAGATTTTGTCTAGTTTTTTAGGCTGTAGGTGGGGGGCTTGTTGAGCAGACATCGCCTGGGCTACATGATGTATTTTCTTCAAAGGTGTATTAGGAAGACAGCTTGCCGATCTTCCAGGCTCAGATGATAGAGCCTCATCCTTATTAAAGGTGCCCGCATCAAGTGGGTGAAGGTCTGAGTTGGGAAAAGGTATTGGGCTCGTCGTGCACTCAACAGTGTCTGTAACTAACTCTGAGTGGTGAGATGACTCTTTAGGGCTCGACAAGGCATTCCAATTGGGTATTTGGTGGACCTCGACGTTAAGTAATGATCCTTTTGGAGTGATGGGATAGGTTTCCACCTGGATAGGTGCCGCAGCCGTTTCGTTTCCCTCTAGGGGAATTGCAGTGTCCGTTGTGTCGAGGTTTAGATCTCCTTTATGCCATGGAAACAGGTCCATCTGCCCGCAAGATGTACTAGGAGCCACGTTCCCCGGAGGAGAGGGGCAGATCCTCCTCCCCAACTCCGCCGAGGCTGAAAAGGGCCGCTGGGAATCCTCGTCCACGGGACGGCCCAATAACTCGCACACAGTGTTGGCCGCTCGGTCATCCGAGCCGAGGGAGGCGAGGTGGGAGGAGCCGGAGCCCGCCGCCTCTCCACACTCCGCCGAGACGGCCAACCCCATCGCCGGCTCGTCCGCCGGATCCACGGGCGGCAAGGTCTGAGCGATCGGGCCCAATGAGGCCAAGGTCCGCGCTGCCCGCCTAGGGAGCGCCAGCCCCTCACAACGCTTCCTCGTAGGCATTCGACACGCAGCATGCACGGCGGGCTCTCTCCTTGCACGAAGGGCCCGGCGAGCGGGCCCCTCCCCCTCCTACTCAGATCCCACAGAGCCACGGTCCATCGGAGCAGAAGGTAAGGATAGTGTGCGGGAGGCGGGTACTGGGATAAGAAGGGTAGGTATGGAGGGGGTTGGGGAGGGGGGCAGGTATGGGATGGCAGGGGGGAAAGGGTGGGACAAAGGTTCGGGAGGGGGCGGGGGTGGAGGATGAACTTTCAATGGCGGGTGGTTGTGGGGGGCGAGCTGGTTCCAAGCCAGGAGTTGTAGTGTTGTTTGACAAAAGTACCTCGAGTCCTGAGTCGGGTCTTGGCTCGCGGATGTTGATGTCGGGCGGGCGGACCTCCATCGTGGAACGGGACCGGGGGATTGAGTTGAAATGAGTTGATCGAGGGCGTCGGCCGTCAGTGTTGGCGTGTTGGAATGAGAGACACCGCCCGGGGGTCCCGCGAGGTCCAGCCAAGGTCTGCCAAAGTCTGCGAGCTCACTCTGCAATCACTCCGCGGCCGCTCCGCGGATAGAATGGCCTTTTCAAGCCACACAGGAAATGTCCACTGTAGAAAGACTCTGTGGAATCTAGAGTCTGCCAAAGTCTGCGAGCTCACTCTGCACTCACTCCGCGGCCGCTCCGCGGATAGAATGGCCTTTTCAAGCCACACAGGAAATGTCCACTGTAGAAAGACTCTGTGGAATCTAGAGTCTGCCAAAGTCTGCGAGCTCACTTGCAGCCAGACTTATTTCAAGAGTAAAGTGAGCAGTATCAATAGTTAAACAAGCACAGCAATTACTATGGTTCAAACAAACACTGGTTCTGAGTAAAAGAATATACATTTATTTACACATCAGTTGTAAACTAATTCACTAAAGTAAAGCAGTAGAAAAATCGCACTCTTAATACACTACACACCACCCAATAGATTCTGGACAAGTTAAGCTCAAAATGAAGTCTGAGCAAAATGGCACTTCAGCAATTTAAAAGGGAAGGAAAGACAAAGTTAGAAAAAAGTTGAGTGACACCAATAAGTAAGTAACTGGGTAATCTAGAAACGGCAACTACGGTGAGGAAATCAAATCAAGAGGCCTGGGCCAAAGTCAATGGACCAAAGTCTTTGCAGAGGATCACACAGTTCAGAGTAGTTAGCAGTTAAGTCTTTGCCGAGAGTTCAGAATGAAGTTGGTCGGACATACATTTACTTTAAAGAATAGAGGACAGGCCCTCGGATTGGCGAAATATTTCAAACACTTTCACCGCGGACGGACGGAACGAACAACCGGGGTTGAACAGTACCTTAAATGAAGAAGAAGGCTGTAGCTAAAGCAGATGTTCCTGGCAGGTCCTGCAGGCTCATGGTTCCTGAAGCGACTGTCGGACTGACACGAAGTAGAAAGACAGGAGGGTCCTGCACTGCGCAGGGAAGAAACCAGCAGCAGAGCCAAGCAACTAATAAAAGGTTTGCTCCTTAAAACCCAAGCAGGGCCTGTTCCTTCTGGCTATCCGGTTCACTGTAGCTGTGCACACCAAATTCGACCAGAGGAGGGAGGCCTGGCTTGCAGTTTGGTGAACTGGTTGGTCCCACCAGCTCAAGGGGAGAAGATTCCTTGCAGATCTTCCCTGTTGTCACCTTCTCTCGGTTATCTCGAACCAGTGGCGACTCTGCCTCCTCAGTCCCAGAGACCTGCTTTTTATGCAGTTTTCCCCCATTCACACAACCTGGCTGTCAATCACACAGCAGGGTGGCTGTCCCGGTGGGACAGTCACCACAGCCAATCATACAGAGTGTGATATGGGTCTCCAAGGAGACCCTGTGCAGGGAGTTTCATAACCCTACCTCACATCCTGCCCCCCTCAGACATTCAGGCACCTAATGAGGGCTTCTGTGCAGAAGGACGGCGCACAAAGGAACCAAACCTGGTTTGGCACGCAGAGTAAAACACGAGAAAGACCTGGCAAATAAACCCAGCTGGAACCAAATAAAAGTAAATGTGGTCCAGTGGATTTAAGTTTGAGGCTACTTACTTAGCCTAAAACAGTACCAAGGCTATTTAAATAGACTGCAGTAGGAACATTAAGGTAGATACCACTGCCACCAGCCACATCTTAAAGAAAGGGGAACAAAATAATGTTCCATGAGAAACAGACAAAAAGGGGTAATTATTAACCCTTTCCAGAACTCTATATAAGAAAGTTTGTACTGGTTCTGTGAATTTAGAAAGACTAATAAAGTCAATGGCAACATTACATGTTCTGGGAGACAGTGTTTAAAGTGGGAAGTCTGAAAAAGACAACCCTGTGTCACTGCACTAAAGGTGCTGTGTAACACACAATAAAAAGATGATGCCTATGGAGTAGGTGAGTCTCCACAGTTTATGAACACAAAAATGTTAAACACACACAGCAAAACACATATAAGAGTGGGGAAAAAGGATCAGACTCTTACCAGGTGAAAAAAATAAATCCTAGAAATCCAGCAAAGCTGCTGAGGGACTCAGTAGGAAAGGGAAATTAGCAATTCTGCCATTCTGGAGAATTCTCCCTAACACTCGCCCCCTTCCCACCCCTCACTAAGGGACAGGAGGGTTTATTCCACTCCTGGATGAATATCTTCAATCTAGACGGTTATAAACATCCTAGAGAGACCATCAGCATATTGGTGGTGACATCCTGACCTGTGCTCAATGGTGAATTCAAACCCTTGCAGGCAGATTAACCATCTTAGAAGTTTTGGGTTCTCCTTTTCATTTGCATTAACCATCTCAAGGGTTGGTGGTCTGTCTAAATCACAAAAGTAGATCCATACAAGTATGGTCTAAACTTCTTCAGAGACCACACAATGGCAAAACACTCATGCTCTATGGTTCCTTCAGTTTCCTACTGATGAAGCAAATGGGGTGCACCCTACTTTTCTCCTCCAGTTGACTAAGGACTGCACCTATACCTGTATTGGATGCATCTGTCTGCACAATGAAGGGTTGGTGGTAATCAGGAGCTCTTAGGACTGGAGCTTGACAAAGGGTTTTCTTCAGATTTTCAAAGGCTTGAGTGCACTCCTCATTCCATCTAACCTTTTTGGGGAATTTTGGAGAGGAAATTACATTTAAAGGAGACGCTATGGACCCATAGTTCTCAATGAAATTCCTGTAGTACCCAGTGAGACATAGGAAGGCTCTCACTTGAGTTTGAGTAGTAGGGATGGCCCCGTTTTGTACAGTTTGTACTTTGCTAGGCAATTGCCTTATTTCACCTCCTCCTACCTCATGACCAAGGAAGACCACTTTGTTCTGACCAATCTGACATTTGCTTGCCTTAATGGTCAGATGGGACTGCTCAAGAGCCTGCAAAACATATCCTAAGTGATCAACATGTTCTTTCCAAGTAGGGCTGAACACTGCAATGTCATCCAAGTATGCTATGCAGAAGTCCTCCATCCCACCCAGAACTTGATTGATCATCCTTTGGAAGGTAGCAGGTGCATTCTTTAATCCAAAAGGCATGACCTTAAACTGGTAGAGGCCTGCTGGGGTTGAGAATGCAGTTTTCTCCTTGGCATGGTCGGTCAGGGCTATTTGCCAATAGCCTGACGTCAGATCAAATGTACTAAGGTACTTGGCTACACCAAGTTTATCAACCAGTTCATCTCTCATGGCAAAGGATGGGCATCAGTCTTAGTGACTGCATTTAGAGCTCTATAGTCCACACAGAATCTCAACTCCTTGGACCCTGCCTTTGGGACTAGAACAACTGGGCTAGACCATGGACTTGTAGAGGGTCTCTATAACCCCGAGAACAAGCATTTCGTTGACCTCTCCTTTGATGTGGGATCTCACATGTTCTGACATTCTGTAACCTCTGCTTTTCACAGGTAAACAGTCACCAGTGAGAATATCATGATGGCCCCAGGGTCAAGTCTGGTGAAATAAATACAGGGAGGCAAACTGATTCAACAGAAACATGCACTCATCCTGCTGTTTAGATGTCAGACTAGACGAGAGAATAACTCCTTCTATGTTCTCATCCAAAGATTGGCCTCTGAGTAGGTCAGGTAGAGTTTCACTCTTCGCCTCCTCTTGAGCTGAAGCTAGAAGCAAAGCTCCCACTTCTTGTCTCGAGACATATGCCTTCAAACAGTTGGGATGAAAGACTCTGGGAGCCTCCTTAGGTCTGCCTAAATCCACCAAACAGTTCACCTCTCCAAGTTTTCCCACAACCTTGAAGGGTCCCTTCCATTTTTCCTGCAAGGCCCTCTGCCTTGTTGGTACCATAACTAGTACAAGCTGGTCTTGAGGAAACTCAACCATGCTAGCCTTCTGGTCATGCCAATGTTTGACCAGATCCTGACCTGCTTTTAAGTTATCACTAGCTTCTGCCATCATGTGTGACATTCTCCTCCGGAGACATTATCACATAGTCAATCACTCTGACCGCTTTGGGGAAGGAGCACTCTCCGACCCCTCATTAATCAGGGCCAAGGGGCCTCTGACTGGATGGCCATAGAAAAGTTCAAAGGGACTGTAACCAACTCCCTCCCGAAGGACTTCTCTATAAGCAAAGAGAAGGCATGGCAGTAGAAGGTCCCACTTTCTTTTAAGGGGTTCCTCTAAAGCATCTATCATGCTCTTCACAGTACGATTAAACCTCTCTACCAGTCCATTTGTCCGTGGATGTTAGGCTGTAGAGAACTTGCAAGTGACACCACAGTTTTTCCACATGGCTTGCATATAGTGGGACATAAAATTGGATCCCCTGTAGGATATCACTGCCTCATGAAACCCTACTCTGGTAAAAATACCAAGTAGATCCTTAGCCGCAGCCTGAGCCGTAACAGTCCTCATAGGTATTGCTTCAGGCTACCTAGTAGCATGGTCTGCTACAACCACGATAAACCTGTTTCCTGAAGATGTGGGAGGGTCAAGGGGACCAACAATGTCGATGCCCTTCCTCTCAAAATGAACTCCCACCACTGGTAGAGGCACCAGGGGTGCCAAATTCTTAGCTCCACTCTTGCCAGAAATTTGGCAAGTGTGATAGCTCCTACAGAATTTGTTAACTTCTGAACCCATCTTAGGCCAGTAGAAGTATAGGGAGAACTTTTCCTTGGTCTTTTTGAAAATCAAATGACCAGCCAACTGTAGGAACATGGGCCAACTGTAGGAACTGGAATCTGTTTGCTAGGGGCACTACAAGTGTTTTGCAGTCCCCAGGGATACTCAGTCGGTTCACTGTAGAAGAGGCCATGTTCCCAGTGCAACCTATACTTCCCAGGCTCTTGCCCATCGAGCTGAGAAGCTGCCTGGAGGCGAAGACCTTCGAGAGTAGGACACTCTATGTGTCCTCTGCTGAAGTTTGTCCTGTGGGGTCCACCTTCTGCCAGTAAAGACTGCAGCTCAGGATGGTCAACAGGGTCTAGATCTCCAACTAAAACAATGTCTTCTTCCAGATCTGACTCTTCAGAAACTGGATCAACCACACAGGGTTGTACCTCACACTCTGTCTTAGCAGATGAAGAAGTCACAGGTGTGACCTTGGAAATTCTTGGGAATGTCCTTGTTGGTAGCACAGGGGTACTATCTTTCTTTTTTCTTGGAGGTCTTGGGTTTCCCCTTTGCCTCTTTCTTTCCAGAAATAGCAGTGAGCAACGCCTGTGATAGTTTCCTCCAACAACTCCTCTGGAGAGCCTCTCAAGGTCCTCTCCTTTGCAGGCCTAGTGAGCTCCTGTTTCCTTTTACTGGGAGGCCTGGGGGTACTAGACACAATGCCAAGAGTGTTCAGGTCATTACCCAACAGGACTCTCCCAGGCACATCAATCTGAACACTAACAGGTATCTTGACAGTCATATCATCACACTGGATGACAGCTGGTAACTGGGGAAGCATTTTCACAGGGCCTCCAGCTAACTTGGTTAGGCATTTGGGTGCCTTAGCAACATCCTCCACCTTGAAAAATGATTCATCAACCACAGTTTTACTGCTCCAGTGTCTCTGATGGCAGGAGTCTCCTGGCAATACAGAAGAACACTATCTTTATAATACTCTTTAGTATTATCTGGGATGGAATTATAGACTTCTAAATTCTGTTTTTCCACAAACCCAGGGACACTAAAGAAACACTAGCTGAGACTCTCATGGGTTCATTAGCCAATAGGTGAAAGTTTCCACTTGCCATAGGTACTTCTTCCTTTGAGGAGAAGGATGAGGAGACAGTGTGGACCCCTGAAGGTTTACCCTCACGTCAGGGATCCCCTTTCACATGGTCAGTTGACCCACAAACATAACATTTCCCAAATGTTTTGATGAATGGGGGCTTGTTCATACACGTATGAGATATAACTGTATGCTTTTTTGTATGATGCTTTTTACATGATGGTTTATATGAAAAAATAATAATAAATTGATATTTTTTGATGCTAAGAATGAGTATGTGGAAATTTAATGGTGTATAACACATATAGGAGACAGACACGTCTTGGAATAATGCGAAAACAAGTGACCCTTTGAATATGGTATATTGTATAAAATTGTAGAGGGCTGTTCACACGTGGTCTAGAGAAAAATGTCCTCCAGTCTCTATGGTGTTTGTAGTGAGCGTGTACGGTCGCATGGCCGTGAGATAACGGATATGAAATAAATGTCATCTAGTGGATGACGTCATTCTCAACTTGGTAGGAACAAGTGACACACGATAAGAGTCTAGATATGGCCGCAGAAAAATGTTAAAGCTATGATGAAGAATATATTACAGAACTCCTCAGTAACTCTACATTGTTTGGAGGAGAATTAGGAGATACATCTAATCTCACTAGTTGGGATGAATTAACCCAAGTGAAGAAGAGACTAATTAGATCCGAACTCCATGGCAGTATTATGCTGGAGTACTTGAGGAATAGTATACTACCACAAGGACTCGTGGTAAGAAATGAGACAAGAATCTTCTTTGAAGATAAAGAGTTTTTACTACAGTGGAGCTACATTGGGAATAAATGTGGAAGAGACTGGGTTATCCTAATAATAGATACTGCTAAACACACTACTGAAAAAATTGCTATCGACCTGTTGAAATTAGAAGAGGAAATTAAAAAAAAAATGAACCAATTGAACAGTACAAAAAAAGATTAGATGAATTCTTGAAAGAGATCATATCATTTAAAGAAGACCTAACCAAGGAACGGATTAGGAGACTTAGACGAGATATACAACAATTCACTCATGAAAAGGCGTTTCCCTTTGTCCAAGACAACTACTACACCAATGCTCAGGAAGAACAGGCACAAAATCCAAAACAGAGCAATGGGAAAAGGCGAGTTAGGTTCAGAGGAACATCTTATAGCTCGAGCGAGGATAGTATAGGTGAAGGTAGTGTTTCAGGAAGAAGAGGATGAGCCACAGAGTACAACACAGGTAGACAGCCTTTTAGGAGAGGTGGGGGGACAAGGAAAAATAGCAATAGAGGTAACCCCAATGGACAACATTTTTTAGGACGGGACCACCAGGAATGGGACCCAGACCAACGAGTGATGACCCGCAGCATGAAACCACTCTGGTAAATCTATCCGAATATGAGCTGACCACAAATGAGAAACAAACATTGGAAAAAGGTTTGGGCTTTGTAACCACCAACAAACACAATCGGTTCAAATATAGAGAAGAGTTCTCAGAATTTATGAGACAAATACATCTGAAACAGTTTTTTGCGGACAAAACAGAGCTTATTGAACAGGACAGTGGACTACATAAAAGATTAGATTTTTGCCCCCCGATTATTTCACAAACAGCTGTACCTCGGGTTTTTGAAAATAGGGTAATACAAGATATGGCGAAACTTGAATCAACCACTGCAAAAGAAAAAACGTTTCAAAACCTCAATCATGAAGAAACAGCCACGCTCACGTCATTGCTTTTTAATGAATCAATAATAATTCGAAAAGCGGATAAGGGAGGTGCCACAGTAATCCCAAATAGGATAGACTATGTGGAAGAATGCATGAGACAACTCACAGATATTTCTAATTATGAACAGCTGGATGAAAATCCAACGGCCAAATTGGAAAGTATAATCCATCAAAAAGTGACTAAAGCAGAGGAAAGGCGGTGGATCACGAAAAAGAGGCAGATTTCCTTGTTGTAGAAAAACCAAGGATCCCACTATTTTATACTCTCCCAAAAATTCATAAATCACTCACTAGACCACCAGGGAGACCAATTGTGTCAGGGTGTGACTCTATTTTAGAGCCATTATCAAATTTGCAGACCATTTTATGCAGCCCCTGGTCAAAGAGATGGCTTCGTTTGTAAAAGATGCTACCCAAATAATTAAGGAAGTAGAAGGTAGACCCTTCAATATCAGCGAGGAGATATTGATCTGTCTGGATGTGGTGGCCTTGTACACCAATATTCCCCAGAGGGCCTCGTTGGAGGTTTTGGAAGAAAGATTACTCTCGGAGAACATAAACACAAATACACCAATCTCCTTCATCATGTGGTGTGCCGAGATTGCCCTAACGGAGAGTTATTTCCATTTCAATGGCCACTATTATAAACAAGTTCAGGGCACGGCTATGGGGGCCACATTGGCCCCCAGTATTGCAAATTTATATATGGAAGCATTCGAGAAAAGTTGTATCTATTCTGAGACCAATCCATTTAGAAAGAATATTCTTCTGTGGAGAAGGTACATAGACAATGTGCTCGTAGTTTGGAGAGGTGATGAAAATACAGCCACTAGTTTTTTCGAGTGGATCAATATGCAAAATCAACATCTAAAATTCACAGAAAATGTAAGCAGAGACGAAGTTAATTATCTTGATGTCACAATTAAGTTTGACAAAGATAAAGGGGAATTATATGTTAAACCATATAAAAAGCCAACAGACCGCAATGCATTACTGCATTACAGTAGTTTTCACCCAACTCACACTCGTGACAATCTACCGTTTGGGCAGTTTTTACGATTGAAGAAGAACAGTACGAACAGGATAGATTATTAAGTGGGGGCAGAAAAATTGAAAACCAGCCTGCATGAAAGAGGATACCCAAAAAACCTGACGAAAAAAGGCCATGAAAAGAGCTGATAACAATCACCGAGAAGCGATTCTTGAACAGATACCTAAAGTCAAAAACAAAGATAATTTGGTCTTTGTTAATACATATAGTAACCTTTCAAATCGGGTTTGCAAGATCATCCGCCGAAATTGGAGAATACTTTAGAAAGGGAAAGTTCCCCTTGAAAGACCATTGATTGCTTTCCGGAGGAGTAGATCTATTAAAGACCAGATCATGCGCAATGATATTATGAAACAAAAGCAAGTGCAACCCACCCTTACAGAAACATGGGGATTAAGAAGACCAGAGGGACACTTTCCATGTGGGTCTCGCAGTTGTTGTGAACAGACAAAGAAGACAACAGAAATGGACCTGGGCCTTGACACACAGTGGAAACAAAGAGCGTTGACAAACCGCAATTCCAAATTTGTGGTGTACGTGATCTGGTGCCCGTGTAAGAAGATATACATAGGCAAAACGGAAAGGAAGATCAAAACTCGGATAACGGAACATAAAAGCTGCATCAAGAATAGAGTCCACTCAGCCCCACTGGTAGGACACTTCATAGAGAACATGCATAGAATGGAAGGTCTGAAGTGGTCTGTGGTCTACCAGGTGAAAAATAGTAATGATATCAACTTAGATCGTAGAAAGCTAATCATGAAAGAAAAAGCACTTATTTTCCTAACCAATAGCGCTGAGGTGGGATTGAATGAAAGAGCAGAATAAATAAACACCATCAGATTGGAGTAATTAACTGAAGAATCTATCGAGTGGGATGCCTGAATCTATGAATATACTCGGGGCTTCCCAAAAATACAGTATGCAGGTGACGAAGTCTAATAAATCTGGACATATGAAGCACGTGTTGGAAGTTTGTCAACCATTATTTCTGAATGTATCGCTCCTGTAGCTTAAAAGTAGGAACCACGGAATTGCACTACGCGGGGGACTCAAGATACTAGCCATACATAAGCTTTTTCCGATAAGATCCTCATGTTTTTAGGTGGGTATTCAATCAGATTGGACAAATGAGACGAAGCAAAAAGTGGTTAGACACCCAAATAAGAACAAACAGGTGCGTTACAATGGTAGTGCTACATCACGATCACTACATCAACATAGTAAGAAGACAGTTACACTAAACGAATTTGTAGATTAAAGCACAATAACCAGCCAAAGTTTCATTATAATCCCACCTGCACTGACAGCTGGATTAGATTGAGGAGGCCATGGTGGCGTGCATC
Organism: Ambystoma mexicanum; assembly: GCF_040938575.1. Lineage (NCBI taxonomy): Eukaryota > Metazoa > Chordata > Amphibia > Caudata > Ambystomatidae > Ambystoma > Ambystoma mexicanum. The sequence goes on along the minus strand of NC_090937.1, from coordinate 798,599,661 downwards.
CTGGGCGGGTCGCATTGCGCAGCATGTGAGGGCGCGATGCGAAGTGACCGTACACTTTAGGCGCGGTGCAGGGGAGATAACCATAGGGGGGCCGAAGGCAATATTTCCGGTATAGGTGCCAAAAATTGAAAAAGGCACCCATGCGTCACGACGTAGATCACGTGATGGTTTGGTTACGTGACACACAAGACGTATATATAACGAACAAGCTAGGGCTAAACAAACAGACACGTTATCGGCAGAGGCACACCAAGCGAGAAGGAAGGCTGGTGAATGGATGTTAGGTACTTTAAGCACGATTAGAAAAGATAGTTAACGGTGGATTATAACATACAGTATGGGAAGAGTTTTTGAGAAGTTGACACAAGTTGTCCTCACTTCCCTGTTTGTTTGTCTGCCATCTGTTTTGCAGTTAAAATGCAGTTGGCGAATGGTGTACCAGTAGATGGTAAACACGCTGTTTCCCAGGATATTCCGGGAACCATACATCTGAGTACTACATACTGTTTTCATAAACAGGAACAGGAAACTATCTATCCTATAGGGTAAGCCTCTCCTTGTTAAACTTGAGCTTGGAATCTATTTTAGAGTAGTATCACTAATAATTAAAAGTAGAAGTAAATGATTATACACATGTA